>NC_043707.1:2696834-2718464 GCF_006229205.1 Suricata suricatta
CCCTGAGGGGGCTGCGACGGGCGCAGGCGCGATGGGGGCGCCCGCCGGCGGGCGGGGGTGCAGGGGCCCTCCCCTTCCTGGAGATCGCTCGTCGTCTGGGACGGTTCAGGACATCTTGTGGGAGTCGATGAAAAGGGCTGCTCAGCGGCAGTGGCAGCCGAGCACCAAAACGCACCCTCTCTTTCCCTTGCTCGGCAGCCGCGAGAAGGGTGTGAGGAGCCGGGAGGCCCCGGTGCCGCCTCTGGGGCCCCTGCTTTCTCTCGGTCTGCACACCGGCCCTTGCGCAGCAGGGGCGTGGACGGGCTCTTGCTCTTCCATTTGGCTGGGACCTCATCTCTTCTCTGGCCGCACAGTTCCATCTCTTCTGCATTTGCCGGTTGTTCGTGAACCTGAACATTCACTGAGATTTGTGCGGACAGAGGACCACCCTCCCCGAACCAGCCTGTTTCTTCCTTGACCTGTGGAGTGCTTCCCCGCCGGAGCAGCTTGCGCTGAGTGGCTGCAAACTCATAAATCTCTTCCATGTCTGCCTCATCCACTTTTTCTCTGTCTTCTTCACAGCCCTCAGATTTCAATGAAGCCCCTGCTTCTTCCTCTTCCTTTATCCACATGGATCTCAAGAGCTCTTGGAAGGTCTCCGCCCGGCTGTCACAGCCCTCGTCTTCCTCCTCCTTCTGTGGCCTGACCTCTGAGTCCGTCACGTCAGGTGCTTGTTCGCACAGAAGAACGAGCTCGCTGACACCAAACCTGCAACAGGAAATGTCACGCATCGCTACCCCACAGAGGCAGCGGCCGGTGCCCCGGCGCAGTCGGGGGTCCCAGGGCGGACAGCTGTGGCTCAGTCCTGGGCTCTTCCCTGCTCTCTTGTGGACGGTGCCCGTGCTCACGCCCAGCAGCCCCCCCAGGCCACTCAGCCCTAGAAGAGACCCCGGGACTTGTAGGAGGGGATCTCGAGCTCTGCTGTGCAAACAGGAAGGTGCATCAGGCCGAGCTGGAGAGAACAGCAGCCGGTGGCCCCGCATGGCTGGAGCTGCCCTGGGGGGCACCCGGAGCTCCGTGACCGATGCAAACCAAAAATCGCGAACTCCTCACAGGTCAGCCGGGGCCGAAGGGGGCACCACCCGCCATGTCCCTGAATGCTCTGTGGTCTAACTGGCACATTCAGAACCCTGGGGGCCAGGCCAATCCTTTCCCAGGGATGCCCCTGAGGGCTGACATAGCCTCGGGTGGACACAGTCCCTGCCTGCTGCCCCTCCTGACCTGCCTCGCGGACGAGGTGCAAACCTCCCGGAGTGAAACTACGCATTCTGTCCACTTCTGTTTTCTGGGAGCTGGGAAAGGGTGGCTACCGCTAGGCTTTTGTGGCCGAACGACCAAGGAGTGGCAGGGTTTTGGGGCAGCTGAGGCCAAGGACCACCCCCATCACACCCAGGGAGCTAAAAGCCACGTGATTCAGCAGAGGCCATTGCCAACCACCACTGGGCTCTCCTGCAAGTGTTCACTGTGGCCAGACTCCTAGTCGATACATCCCACGCAAGGTGACCGTGGAGCATAGACCTGGGGTTAACAGGTACAGGAAGGGCTCAGCCCTGACCCTCCTGCGAGCCGTCAACCTGCTATTTCTCGTCAGGTAACATCAGACGCTATGAGGTAAATGGGAAGAATGATCCGGACCTGCGGGCCAGATCGCTCAGGCCGGGGGCCAGCGGGGGAGGCACGCCGGGGTCCGCGGTGTAGAGGTAGTGCAGGAGCGCGCGGGCGGCCTCGGTGCCCACGTCAGTCAGCAGCACGCGCTGGCTCCCCACATCGCCGTCCTCCACGGCGAAGAAGCCTTCCCTGTTCACCTGAGAGTGAAGAAAAATGCGGAGGTTTACTGACCCCAGGCCTGACCAGGCGCCGCACAGAGGCCCCTCCTCCACACAGCCCTGCCCCGGCGCCAGCGCTAGCCAGCGTCGCGCCTGTCTGCCGGGCAGGAACTCTGCGGTCAGGCCATAAAACTTCTCTGTTTACAAAGGCAGACCATGATGGATGTTCGAGCACCTAGTCGTTTCCCTCTTGACAGACACATGAGAGGCACTAGAACCTTCTGGTAGAGGCCAACGGCAGTTTCCTGGATCCCTGCAGCACACCGTTCGAGTTAAATGTGTGCAGAAACGCTGGTCAGCAGCTCAACATTCAAAAGGTCGAGGATGGCTTTATAATTACAGAAACAGAGGAAAAGGAAACGATTCTGGAGAAAAGTGGATTTTTAGTCTATGAATCAAGAAATCTGATGTGTCCCCAATCCTCAGTTCATTTCCTCCTCCTGCTTCCTAACCTCAGACAAGTCTTCTCCATGAAGTACAACCGAAAAGATGGAGGGAGATGGGTGAGAGCGTGGGGGGGAGAGGACGTGGAGGGGAGTGAAGGGGGTGGGAGGGGTGGGGGAGAGGAGGCAGGTGGGGGTACGGCAGGGGGAGGAGGGGAGGGAGGGAAGGAGGAGGGGGAGGAGCGAAAGGAAAGAGAGGAGGGAGAAGGAGGAGGAGAGTAAAGAGGGGAGAGAGGAGAGGAGGGAGAGGGAGGAGGGGAGGGGGTGGGAGGAAGGGGAGGAAGAGGAGGAAGAGTGGAGAAGGGGAGGAGGGAGAGGGGACATACTCACATACTGCATGAGAAGGGGGCACCGGGCATAGAGCACAAACTTGTGGGCGTAAAGCACCTCCCCGCTGTCCGTCTGAAACTGGACGTCACTCAGCTGTGGGTTATTGACCATGGCTTTGAAGTCAGCCAGCAGCAAACTGAGGGTGAGCTGGAAGGAGGGGAGCAGATTGGTCTAAGAGCAAGTCCCCCGACTTTAGGGGTGCCCTGAGCTCCTGTCCACAGGCTTCCACACTGGGTTCCCCATTATTCTCTGCGGCTCTTGACAACACGGGACAGCACACTAGCTTCCTTCACAAATTCTCCGTCACACTGAGTCCCCTGGCCCCAAATGCGGGGGCCGAGCAGGTGCAGCTGTGACGGCTGCGGTAAAGCTGCAGGTGCAGCGGCGGCCGCGGCCGAGCAGGGTGAGTGGGCTGCACGCCGGGCTAAGCGCGTCACAAACCCTGTGTTCAGCCCGACGTGACAGGCAAGGATCCTGAGCCCACAGCATCCGGGCACCCGGCTGCCAGGAGCTCCGAGTCCCTTCTCTGACTCCGTGCCACGGTCCGCAGGTAGACTGTGATGTGAAGGGTCTGGCTGACACCGAAACACTTAACAGGATGGAATGTGCTCTAAGGAAAACCGAACTGCCAGCCCTGTGTCACCAACACAGAACATGAACCGTCATCTGGAGGCCAACCTGGAACCTGACGTCACAGGAGCACAGCAGGTGCTGGACAAATGAAGGCAACCTCGGGGAATGAAGCCCTTCACAGAGCAGCCATGATGCCCGTGGCTCTCAGGACAGCGCAGGCTCCAGGGGCACGGCTACTGCGGTATCCCCAGAGTGCAGTGACAGAAGGGACAGGGGATTCGTGGGGGTTCTTGCCTGACTTAGTTCAAAGGCCGTCGAGGGCCCAGTGGACTTGTAGGCCGGCAGTGAGCTGACTCAGTGAGCGGCGAGGACCAGAGATCAGGGAGCGGGGCCAGGCAGACCGGCCCGCGGGGAGAGGCCGGATCCTTACCGAAGCTTGGGTGTCCCTCTTCGGCTGCTCCTCCTGGGGAGGCGGGATAAATCCAGTCAGCGGAAGGCCAGTGGGTGACAGATCCATCCCTGAGGGAAGAGTCACAGGTTAAGAGAACATCACGTCTAGCACCGTCCATCTCCAGACATCACCCGTTGGCCGGCCCGCCCCACAGGTGCTCTGGATGCTTGTCACGCGAGGGCTTCTTCACTGTGAAACCGCCTGCTGACAGCTTTCCCCTCACCTGGAAGGGCAGGGGTGGTAAAACGCACAGTTAGCCCGCAGGTCACTGGCTCTGGAAAAGGGCCGTGTCCTGGGTTAAAGTTTAAGGTGGTGACAGATTCACCTACACGACATTCATCTTGGAGAAAAAAGGAAAGCGCTTACAGACTGCGTCCTCCCCATCGCACAGGGACAAGCCAGTGACCCCCAGGTCTGAGTGCCTTCACCACGCCACAAAGATTAGCCAGTGACGCTGTAGCCATGAACGGGGGAGGACCAGAGGGCGGGGCTGGCCCAGGTGTCCCACCCGGTGTCTCACCTTCGGCCCCTCCCGAGCTGGCTGGGCCCCCACTACAGGGCCATGGGGTAGCATTCAGCCCTTCTCTTGCCAGGTCCACAAGGTCCTGCAGGGCCTGGTGCTCCCTCTGGCTGGCAGAGGGGGACGGGCTCCTGGGGCGGTGGCCTGCGGCGTAGTCCCTGGGGAGAGCAGGTGGCGTCTGTGCTCCCAGCTCTGACTGGTCAGGCGTCACCGGGGGGAGCATGGGCTCCTGTTTAAGAGCCTGAAAGAAGTCAGAAAGCCGAGTGACCACGTGGCCACTGCAGCCGCCGCCACACAGAGGGTCCCTGAGAGTGCCAGCCACAGCCCGGAGCAACCCGGCGAAGCTTTTCTCCCTCACCATCTATCAGCAGGCTTCTCCATCACAGCGAAGGCCAAGCCGCCGCACCTAGGTCTGCAGAAGGTCCCTGAGGGCCCTGTCCGCCTGATGTCATCGAAATGGCCTCACACTTAGTAACTCCAGGCACACCTGCAGCAGGCTTGTCTGGTTCCGGGGCCCCACCACATATGGGTTACACCAGCTCCCCTGGGGGTCGGGCCCTGGATGCATTTTAGTCAAACTCTCCAGGGACAGGATACAAGTGTGAAAAGGTCCCTACACAGAGAAGCACGCTACAGCCAACACCCGCCGACTTCCTGCCCTTCCTGGACTTTCTGTCGATGCCCAGTGCTGCCTTCCTGGAGCTGCCGGCCTCTCCCCAGAGCCCCCCGTGTGCCTAGAGGGGAGGGCGCACCTTGGCGGGCTGCTGGGGCACCATGGGAGGGACCAGGCTTGCCGTGTAGAAGGCCTCCAGAGCCCAGGCCCCGGTCAGGGTGCTGCCCTCCCACAGACTGTTGTGCTTCCCTCCGGGCGGCCGCAGACACCGGCCAGCCTTTCCCAGCCCTTGCTTTAGAATCCTGCTGGCCGGAAGCGGCGGCGTGCTGGCCAGCTCCGTCTCCTCCGCAAAGAGCTGGGCCACCCGATCCTCCGTCTGCCTCCCCGTGGTCTCCGGGTCCTGGACTAACAACAGGGGAGGGGAAACAGGTGCCTTCCTCTTGCGGCTCTTCTTTTCTGGAGGTAAACAGAAGCATAGGGTCAACGATGGAGCTGTCCACACAGCCTGAGGCCCAGCTGCGGTCACCTTCGGCCAACAGGAGTGTGGAGAGACTCCCCCGACAGGGGTGCGCCTACCTGCTCCCAGTCTAATCCTCTCAGAAAAGGCGCTTCCCAGTCTGAGTGCCGCCGGCACGGCCTCCTGCTCCATCTCGGACCGGGACAGGGCCATGGCCACCAGCAAGTCCTCAGATGGTGCCTCGGGCTTGGTGACCCTCTGCTTCCTCTGCACCTCCTTCTGGTTGGTGGCTCCCCTCCGCTTCAGATCTCCAACGTGACTGCTGAAGCTTAAAAGGCAGCCAAACAGGTTAGCGAGGCCAGAGGTGTGGCCTCTTCTGAGGCAGCCCCTGCTGGACCAGAGAGGCCTGGACCCTTCTCCTCTGGTCGGGAGAGAAAAGGGATAAATGTGACCTCATCAGAGGGCTCTGACCGCAGGATGGGGAGAGCGGAGAAATCTCAGGAAGCCCTCCAGGAAACCAGTCCAGCCAGTCCTTTGCACGGACACACCCACGTGGGCCATCTCAAAGCCTTCGAGGATGCAGACTCTGCCTCCTCCTCCAGCCCAGTGGGGACTGTGCCTGATTTCCTTCCCAAATGTCTTGTTTCCAGAATCGGGGGTGGGGGGATTTCTAGGGCTCTGTTGTTCTCTAACACTACAAAAGGCTTTAAAAAGAAAAAAAGCGTTTCTGTGGTTTTCCTCCTTCTCGTGTGACTCACCTCGATGCCGGTGTGCCGCAGGCCCCCTCCGGCGGGGCCGTCTGCAGCCGCACGGCCTGGAGCAGGAGCTGGGGACGGACGTCCATCTTCACCGCACACTGTTTCAGGTGGCTGATTCTGCTCTTTGGGGTGAGAAACAGCTTCCCACAAATCGGGCATTCGGGGATCCGAGGTGTGGAGAGTGTCAGTGCCTTTTCAGCCTCATCCAAGCACCTGGGGGAAGACGGTGACCACAGTATGCTCTCCCTGGTAGTGTGGGTTGGAGCAGACCTGCGTCCACATCAGCACGACCTGCTGCAGGCCACAGCCAGCGCCCCCACAAGGCCTGCGCTCTGCCCCTGAACCCCGACAGTTAGGGGTCTGCTAGCGGGGCTGGCTGACGAAGGCAAGGACAGCATACATGGTGGCAGTCCTGCTCCTAAGCGCATGCCCCGAAGAACTGGAAGCACACACTCAGGCAAACACACGGAACCCACATTCACAGCAGCTCCCATCGCAGTATTCAGAAGGTAGAAACATCCACCGGCGGATGAACAGATAAACAAGACATGGTCTATCCCTACGATGGGGTATTGTTCGACTGTAAAAAGGAACGGAGGGGCGCCTGGGTGGCTGTTGGTGGAACATCCAGCTTCGGCTCAGGGCATGGTCTCACAGTTAGTGGGTTCGAGCCCCACGTCAGGCTCTGTGCTGACAGCTCAGAGCCTGGAGCCTGCTTCAGATTCTGTGTCTCCCTCTCTCTCTGCCCCTCCCCTGCTCATGCTGTCTCTCTCTGTCTCTCAAAAATAAATAAAAACCATTAAAAAAAAATTTTTTTTTAAGGAACAGAATTCTGATCCGTGCTACAACCTGAATGAACCATGAAAACCCTGTGTCGAGTGAAGGAAGCCAGACACAAAAGGCTATGTCATGTGTGATTCCACTTACGTCCAGAACAGACAAATCCAGAGACAGAAAGTGCATGAGTGGTTGCCAGGGGCTTGGAGGGTCGTTGCTGGGGGCGGGGAGGGAGAGTGAGTGCCACTGGGTACAGGGTTTCTTTCTGGGGGAGTGAAAATCCTTTAACATTGATCGTGATAATGGCCGCACAACTCTGTGGATAAAATAAATAAAAGCCACTGAACTGTTCATTTTAAAAGGATCAACTGTATCACATGGGAAGTGTGGCTCAATAAAGCTGTGTAAGTAAACAGCAAGGACAGGCTGACGCCAACACTGAGGTGCTGTGGTCACGGCCAGGTGTCTCCGGATTCCCACCACGCATTCCACTGGACCTGTCACACCATGGGGATGTGACCACAGAAAGGCGACAGTCAGGCCGTTCCTACCGGTTCACATGCTGCTCCCTCCGTGTCACGTTCATGGCTGAGAGGTTCTTTTGGCAGATCTGGCAGAAGAACAACCCCGTCTCCTCCAGGTTCTCATGTGAGGACGCTTTTTCCTGCCCAAACTCCTGCTGCAGGGCCAAGGCCACCGCCGCGTCGCTCTCTGTGGCAGGGAGCCTGGGCCCCCACCCTGTGAAGAGGCACGAATATCCGTGAGGACGAGCTCACCCTCAGACCCCTGCACCGCCTGCCAGGCCTCCCGGGGCACACGCAGCGGGCAGTGTGGAGAAAGCAGACCTGGCCCCGCTCGGCCTCCTGCCCCAATCTGTCCAGTGAGCGTGGACATCCCCAGGGCCCCTGGAGCAAGAACTCCCCAGCTGTAACGTGCAGAAGACCCCCGGGAAGCCCGTGAAAATGCAGGTTCGAATCCCAGAGGAAGAGGGGAGGCCCGAGATTCCACACATCTGACAACTCCCAGGTGAGGCAGCGCTGCTGGGTCTGGACCACTGAGCAGCAGGTCCTAGAAAAGGTGCCTTCTGTTTTCTCCCTTTCTGCTACTCTCCCTCTGGCACTCCAGGCTTGCGAGGCTCCTATTCCAATCAATCTAGGTTTTCTCTTCAAAGCTCAGCCTTTCCTACCGCTGGGACCTTTTGTTGCCCATCCTAGAAGAAACGGGTCAAAGTGAAGTGTCTTTCTCTTTTTAAAGGCAGAGTCTCCTTCTTAGCATCAGACCAGAGGATGGCCTGACTGGCTCTAGTCTGGAGATGGCTGCCACGGTGGTTGGGCCCGCAGCTGCGGCCCTCTGTCACATCTGACTTTGTGGGAGCAGACCCTTGGCCCTCACAGGGAAGTGCTTGGAGAACTTCACAGATCCCCAGTTCTTGAATATTCCTATGGTCTATCACTCTTTCCGCTGAAGCCAGAAAAACATCACACTTCATTTTGGTGCCCTATTTTTTTTCCTAACAAAGAAATGGTTTTTCTCTCCTGAATACTGAGCATTACAGGGTATGCTGTGAAGATAAATGGGAACACTGAGTCACTCGGAGGGCAGGTGCCGAATTCATGTTCTAGCAGAGCAACTCCTGTGTACCCTGTTGGTGCTGAGGGGACTGATACCACGGCAGCTGTCACATCGCTACCTGTGCGGACCTCACAGGTAGCCTGAGCATCCTCAGGACTCCCAAGGGGAAATGTGCACATCGGTACCAAGAGACTCCGTATTTATTAGCTGTAGGACCATCCGTACAGTCTCTTCCTATATCTTTCCCTTTTGTATATTTTCACCAGAGAGAACGACTCATGTTGTCCGGGAGATAAAGATTCTCTGCCCCTTTCCCCACTCAAACTCCTTCTCTAAAAAATAATAAATACAAATAAATAAGAGGGAGAGGTACCTTGTCAAAGAAGCTAAGTGAGAAATGACCCAAGGGCCCCTTCACTCTCTGACAACAATGAAGTGGCCAAGGTGCAATGCTGGGCGGAGAGCCAGCTCCTTCCCACCTTCCCCCTTTCTCCAGAGTTAGAACTTATCCCTGAGGGGAAGACGTAAAGGTCCCACCGTACCATCCACTGCCGACATCTCCTCTCCAGGATCCTTCGGGAGGTTTTCTTCAACTGCAGACTCCAGGGAGCATGGTTTGGAAGCGTGCTGCAGGCGCTCGGGGTCTGCTCTCTTGAACTGCTGCATTCGCTGCAGGACCAGCGCTGCCGCACGGGGTTTGGAGGGACTGGGCCCCACTGCTGTCAGATGGGGAGGAGGGGGCCGGGAGTCGCTGTCCTGAGTGGCCTCTGGTGAGGAGGAAAACATGTTCACAGGCATGTGTTCCAGCTGGAGAACCAAAGCCTTCCAGCAGATCCAGCTTAGACCCAAGTCTCAAGGGGCCCTCTACCAACCAGTTGAGGTTTAACTTTCACGTGTGAATAGGAGTGATTATTGGTATCCTCCCCGTTGGGGGAGGAATAGAAAGAGACCTGTCACAAATATCTATGATGGGAGGGGGAACAGGGAGCGACTGCTAATGAGCACAGGGTTTATTTTTTCAGGGATGGAAATGTTCGGAAATTGTGGAGTTGTAATGACTGCACAACTCTGAGTATGCTAAACCCACTGGACCGGATGTTCGGAAAGGGTGCATTTCATAGAATGTGAATTCTTTCTCTAAAGCTGTTATTAAGAAATGTTAATGACAAACATTTTGATCTTCCTAGGTGACAAGTTCTCCTGTAACCTGGCGTCTGCAAATGGCCTCTGGTGGGGATCCATGAAGCCATGCAGTTTTATGCCAGTTTCACAGGTGTGCACGGGGGTGCATTTTTCTGGGGGATTCATGCGTGGCTTTCGCTCGACTCCCAAAGGGGGCATGAGGGGCCAAGGATGTTTTGGTAACATCACTGATGTGCCTTACAACGGTCTCTGCCAGCCAAGTGTTTAGCACTGCTCCACTGAGAGATCATGCTGAGCACACTAGGTAAAAAATACCATTTAAGATCAGGAAGTGAACGTGAGAAATATTTAGAAACAGAACCCAGGAGCCCAAATATCTTACGCAAGGCTGGTTCTCAGTCCTGCCTGAAGGGGCATGCTACACATATGGTTCAGCATACCAAGGGCAGCAGGGTAAGAAACCTGCTTCAAACAAACAAACAAAGGAAAAGAAAAGAACAAAGGTGTTGGGAGGAGAAAGGAAGGACCTGAAGATTCTCCCGGGATTTAAACCCATCTGGCAGCTTCCTGCTCCCTTCTGAGCAGCCTGAACGAACTGGCTGGCCCCACTGCAACTTACCCACTCTGGAATGAATTCAAGAAAATGAGAGCAGCAGCATGATTTTCATATTCGTGTAACTTGTGTCAACTACATAATGTAAAGGTTAATAGGAAACTCTGCAAGAGCAGAGGGCCACAAATATAATCATGTAGAAAGTCCACGCAGGGTTAAAACAGGAGTCAGCCAACTGTGGTCCTCAGGCTGGCTGCCTGTTTTCATTAATGAAGTTTTGTTGGAACACAGCCCATTCATTTGCTTACATGTTGTCTAGGGGAGTTGAGAAGTTGCAACAGAGACTATGGCTGCAGAACCAAAGTAATTATCATGTGGCCCTCTGCAGGAAGTTCTCTGACCCCTGGTTTAAAACAGCAGTCACCTCTGGTTTCCTTTCTGCCAGTGACTCTGGCCCCATTACCTGTCAGGGGGTTCCGCACGCCGTCCTGGAGCACCACAGAGGCAGGCACACTTCCCTCTCCATTCTCAGGGGGAGCTGGTTTGTTCTTCTTCAACTTGGGTGCCCCTTGCCTTTTAGTCCTTGGGGCCTGGCTGCCAGAAGGAGTTTTCTTCTCCCTGGGGCCTTGAAGGGCTTGGCTCTCGGTAGCAGGCGGTTTGGTCCTTTTCACTTTGCTTATCGCAGTGCTGATTGAGGCCTTTTGTGTCTTCCTTTCACCCGACACCTCCTTGGTGCCATTCTTTTTCACCCTCTGGAGAAAGGTGGAACAGAGTTCCTTAAAATCATCATCGGACTCATCCATCATCTCACCAACTGTAGGGCTCTCCGGTTCTTCAGAGGCGATAGGTCTATCTGGGGGCGCGAGACCAAGCCTCGGAGGGCCTCCTGCAGGTCGGCAGCTCTGCCATGGCGCCTCTCTACTTCTCTCCAGGGCAGCTGCTGAGCTTGCACATTTGAGCAAAAAGTCGTGCTTTCCCCACCATAAGGATTTAAAATGCCTTTCTTCAAACTGAGTCTGTGTTAAACAGCACGTTGAAAGTTCACATCTGAGAGCTTTTGCTGTCCAACAGATGCCTCCGAGATAGCATACACGTGATGAACTTCATGCCCGGTGATTCTCCAAGATCTCCGTGTGATAAAGCACACTGGTTCATTTAATGTCACATCACATCTGTGGAAAACCAAAACCAACTCAATGCAATTAGACAGATGTTGTATTTTATGCCATTCCTTCCAGGAAGGTACCACAAGATGTGGAGTATGGACAAAGTCCTCCCTGTAACAGTACCTGTGTCAGATACTCAGGTAGAGCCTGAGTAACACAAACTCATGGTCTTACAGGATATCACAGCACAACAGAGGGGGAGTGATCTAGAAACTCATCAAAGAAAGACCACGAGCATCTTGAAAGATAGTTTTTACTGAAATCTGGGGAATGAATGAACCCCACGAAGGGCAGTCACCGCAGAAACAAGATGACCACCAAATGCAGAAAAACTATCCTTCAGGCCATATCAACAGGCAACATAATGTGCAGGAGAGGGAGGAGGGGAATGAAGAAAATAAGAGCTTGAACACTTGGGAAGAAACAAAAGACAGGAGTACAGGAGGCTCATTCATCACTGATATGAGCAATGTTTCCAAATAAAAAGGCCACTTTTTTCCACCCTCTCTCATCCAAGCAACCGCTCCCCAAACTTAACTGGAATGGTGACCACTGCAAAGGCTGGGCCTTATGGGTGTGATTATTTACACTGGCACAATTGAGTGGGATTCACAAGTCGAAAATGAATGACCCAGTGACAAAGTTAATTTCAAATCTCCCTTGTCTGCATAATCCAATTAATCACCTGATTTTCTGGAGGCGGGGAGACACACCTGTCACCTACTTTGCACAGCTGGCCCATTCTTATCTTCCGTGTCCTCCTTAAAGAAGCTTCTCCTCATCCTTTATCCAAGTGGACCCTCTCCACTCCCATCATTTTCTGTCATCACACACGGTTTTCACCATCGCATTTATCACAAGTTACCATCATTTGTAACAGATAACATTTATTAAATGCTTACTGTATGCCAGGTACAGGTCTAATTGCTTTACTAGTCTAACTCAGGTCATCCTTACAACAATCCTGTTGGGTAGACTGTATTGTCAGCCCTTTACAGCAAGAGTCGGGCACAAGAATGAATAACTGGCTTAAGGTCACACAGCCTTTGAAGTGGCAGTGTTGGGATCACATCCAAGCAGTGTGGGTCCAGGGCATCGGCTCCTACATTTTTGTTCATTTACTTAATATCTGTCCCCTACTCAGCTCAAGACTTCAAGAGGCCACAGACTCATCTATTTTACTTCGTATTCGCCTTCGCTAGTGAGGTACCTGATTTGTAACAACAACAAAATGCTCGACAACTGTTGAATTAATTAAGTGCAAAGAGTTTGGTACCACGGCAGCGAAGAGAACGTGGTGGGAGACAAGGCTACAGGAAGAAGCCCCGGACCTGAGCCTGTCGGACGCGGGGAGCTAGAGCAAATTACACCCCGCTGAGTCTCCACATCGCCTTTGATATTAGCCCTAAAACAGTCCACCTCCTATACGTGCTCACTCAGTACTTGCTGAAGGAAGCGGCAAGTTTCCAGAGGGTCGGGACTTGTGTCTACTCCGCTAGGTACCCGCCGCTGCAGGATTGAATGGGCAGTGCGGGGCGGACCCTCCCGCTGCCCCCAACCCGGTGACACTAAGGAATCGGGCGGGGGACTCGGCCTGGGGAATGGCTGTAAAGGGCTCCGGCTGTTGCAAAGCCAGACAGCGAATTCCGATCGTCGGACTGCCGCCCGGGCCGCGACCCCGGGGAATCCGATCAGCCCACCGGTCCTCCCAGTCTGCCCCAGGCCCTCCAACCAAGTGCAGCTCCTGCCTCTACACCGCGGGCGAGAAAGGGGTTTTCTCTCCCACCGAGAACAAGGACCCAAGGTGCCTGGACCTCCTCTCCCAACTGCAGACTCCCAGCCCTAAAGCCCGACTCCTCCTACCTCCGGCGCAGCCGAGGCACCTTCTCAACGGAGACTCTCGCGGCTACGCATGCGCCAAACGGCACCACCCCCGCGGAGGATGGCGTCTGCGCAGGCGCGAGGCGGCCTGGGAGGCTCTCTTCCCGTCGTCCTCCGCGGCCCGCGCGGGCGGCTGCGATAGTTTCCGGACGCCGCGAGGCGGTGCACGTCTGAGAGCCGCTCTCGAGGCCTCCGTGGCCGCCTGTGTGCCTAGCGCCTCGCAAAGCGTGTTAAGTGTTGAGGAAGAGTCGGGGTGAGTTTAGGCCACCGCCGCAGCATTTAGTTGGCGTTTGGGTCCACCACGGTTGACACAGGAAATGTCTTCGGGTTCAGGGTCGCCCCTCAGAGCGCACCGGCCCGCTGGAGAGCCCCCTGCCCGAAGTGGTGTCCAGCCGGCCGAGGCCGGAGGTCGGGCGGCGGCGGCCGCGGGAGGGAGCGCCGTTCCGCCCTCCGGCCTGGCTGGTGCCCGAGGCAGCGGCCAGGGAGACATGCAGCCGGAGGGGTCCCCGCGGGCTGAAGTTTGAGGACCATATGTGTCATGGTATCATAGTGCTGGCAGCTCCAACCCCGCCTGGGTTCACTGGAGGCGGGAGTCGCTCTCATTGCCCGTGAGGAAGGATGTGGAGGGGCCAGAGTGGAGGCTGCGAGACCGATTATGAGAACGTTGTCATGTAGGTGAAAAGTGAGGGTGCCGGCATTGGAGGTTGGAGTGGAGAGAACGGAAAATACTCAGGCGTTTGACTTGGGAAGATTTGTAGGTTTCTAGCCTTAGCGTCTGAGTGGAAAGCAGTTCCATATTCCGAAGTAATGAACGGGTGGGGGGAGGGGATTAGCTCTGAAGGGAAGAGAAGATTTCGGTTTTAAAGATATAACTTACATACCGTAAGAATCACCCTTTCATTTACTTTTTAAAAAGTTAATTTATTTGAGACAGCGTGAGCAAGCGGGGGAGGGGCGGGGAGAGAGGAGAGAGAATCCCAAGCAGGCTCCCCTCTTCAGGGGGGAGCCCCACACCGGGCTGTATCTCAGAAACCGTGACATCATGACCTGAGCCAAAATCAAGAGTCAGACGCTCAACTGACTGAACCACCCAGGTGCCCCCAAAATTCACCCTTTTAAAATGTACAATTAAGTGGTTTTTCACATACAGCATTGTGCAATCACCACTAATTTCAGAACGTTTTGTAACCCCACATAGGAATCCCTCTACCCATTAGCAGCTAGTCCCCGTTCCCTCTTCTCCCAGCCCCACCCATCAGCCCCCTGACCCCAGGAAACCTCTGTTCCTATGGATTTGCCTATTCTTTTCATTTTGTAGGAATGATATTGTGCAGAATGCGGCCTTTTCTGTCTGGCTTTTACTTAGCATATGTTTTTAAGGTCCATCCGTGTTGCAGCATGAATTGATTCTTCATTTCTTTTTAGTGGCTGAATAATATTCCCTTGTATGAATATTTCACATTTTGTTTATAAATTTATCAGTCGATGAACTTTTTGGCTGTTTCCATTTTTTTGGCTATTTATGAATAATGCTGCTGTGAACATTGTTGTACATGTTTGGAGTTTTTAGTTCTTTTGGGTATATACCTAAGAATATAATTGCTGGGCCATACTGGATTTGGTTCTGAGTGTTGAGTTTCAAATGCTAACAGTACTCCCAAGAGCTTTTTCTGTATGGTTTTGGAAACCTAAGTTACTTTGTAGTACGGTTTCCAGTTGAATTAGTTCAGTAAACAGCAAAAGAGTAATGGCAGCAAAGGGTCATGGTTAGGGTGGAATGTCTCTTTTGTACCGGCAGAATTTTTAATTTGTAGAGGTGAATGGGAGACAACCTGAGGCCAATGCCATTGGAAGAATTTATTACATTTCCAGAGAGGAGGGTGTATGCCATGCTACATAGTGCCATAGGGAATGTTTCTTTCGGTCAGGAGGCAGAGCAGGAGACAGGAAAGCTTAGATCAGAGCCTTTATTCCTTGAGAAAAGCAAGGCAGGGCAGAGTGAACAGTGGAGCGGTTAGTGTGAATAATTCTGGTGGGCATGGGCCACAGGTGGGGTCTCTAGTTGGCGCACCTGGCCCAGCATGATTTAGGGCAGGGGAAATACTGGCCTTGTCTGTGAGCATTAAAGGAGTTGATTGGTCTGCATGTGAGAGGCAGCTCCCGAGTAATTTGATTATCATCTGTAGGAATTAGATAGCTCTGGAAAGGGCCGTCTCTCCCTACCAGCAAGATGTCAAAGGTCGTAAGATACAGAATTTAGAAAATGTGATTAATACACATCGCTGGGATGATACAAAGGACGGTTGTAAACATGGTGCTTCTTTTTCTCTGGTTAGATTGGAAGTGCAGGGCCTGAGTTCAATTTAGGATGTCAATATCTTAGAGGCCACCGGGAAGGAAACCCCACTGCTGCCCTCCCAAATATCTGGCCATATTTTCTTTTAAGTAAAATTACCTAGTATAGTTTGGAGAAGGGAGTGTTCTTTAAACCCTAGATACTTAACTGAATTACTTGTGGAATACGTTAGGCTGCAAATGGTTGGATACCACCCGTTGATCGGCTGAAGGAATCTTGGGCCGGGTTTCCAGCCTAATGCTTTTGAAAATTTCACAGGTGATTATGATGCTCTCTAGATTAGAGACTGGTGGCCACTGTATTTAATTGCTATCGAATGTACCTACTGAGCAAATCCTGCAGGCTAAATATAGAAGAGATGTCAAGAAACGGGTGAGGGGTTATTGGGATTTAAAGTTAGGTATAATTTCTCCCTTCAAGGAACAAAGTTCTGTGGCAACTTTTTCCTTGGCTCAAGGAAAACCACGGGCGCTCCCTTGACCGGGACCCTATTGTGACTTACCTCCTGCAGAAGCTCTGAGGTTCACACTGTTCTCCTGGAATTAGGCAGGAGTTGTCTAAGTGACTACGCTGAGGGACGGGGTCCAGAGACAGTGTTATTACATCCATGTGCTTTCATTGGGAACACTGCGTGTTAACCGCCAGCATTTTGCACTGCCAACACGCTCAAGCCAGAGACCTGAAGGAATAGTTAACATATTAAAAGGTTAGGGTTGTCCTTGTGTATGATAACCCTACAAAGTTTATCAGAAAGAGAAAATGGACGCAGAACTGTGTGGAACATTTTACACACGGTGTACGGATTGTTATTCCAGGTAGAGGCTGTTTTCAAAGCCTTTAGGAGTAGATCAGTTTTGGGTCCAGGGGAAATAGGCAAACGTTGAATATGCTGATTATCACTTCCTTACTCTCCTGGAATACTTCCTTTTTGGAAACTTTGGGCATCTTCCACTGAGTTAATGATTTAAACAGTTCTGTGGAAAAAAAAAAAACCAAACAGTTCTGTGGAAGAAGTGAAAGACCCTTGTCCCAGGTCTGTGGTTTAGTTATAAATCACAAAACCAAAACCTGCCCAGCTCCCTCTCATTTATCTTGGCAGGGGTTGAGGAGAGAGCAGACTGAACAAGAGAAGAATTGTTTTCTCAATTCTTTGGTCAGATAAACTTTTATTTGTTGTATAATCCTGTTTCCCGCACTGTTGAAATTGTTGAAGTCAGAGGGAATAACTCTCCTGCATTTCAGAATGTACAGGTCATTCTGGGTTATGCTGAACTTCTCCCTGTCTCCCACTGCTACCTTCTGTGTGATGTAGTTCTATTAATTTTGTTAGATGTGTTTAAAAGGAGGTTCCATGCAGGTGTTGTGGCCTCAACAGCAAGACAGCATTTTCCCTAATAAGGTAGTTAATGGGATTTGTAATTTTGCTGTTAAAATTAAGTCATCTTCTACTTTATGTTAAGATGGCAATACTCCCCCAAGTGATCTGTAGATTCTGTGTAAGCCTTGTTAAAATCCCAATAGCCTTTTTTGCCAAAATGGAAAAGCATCTTAAAATTCATGTGGAATTACATGAAGAACTCTAAATAGCCAAAACAATCTTGAAGAACAAAAAAGATGGAAGATACACACTTCTGTTTTAAAAACTTATTACAGGGGCGCCTGGGGGGCTCAGTCAGTAGAGCATGCGGCTTCGGCTCAAGTCATGATCTCACAGTTGGTGGGTTTGAGCCCTGCGTCGGGCTCTGTGCTGACAGCTCAGAGCCTGGAGCCTGTCTTCAGATTCTGTCTGTCTGTCTGTCTGTCTCTCCCTCCCTCTCTCCCCCTCCTCTGCTCATACTGTCTCTCTTTCAAAAATAAATTTAAAAAACATTAAAAAAAACCTACAAAGCTACAATAATCAAGACGGCAATCCTGGCATAAGACTAGACCTGTAGCTCAGTGGAATAGAGTTGAGAGTGGAGATATAAACCCACACGTTCATGGGAAATTTTTTTAATGTTTGCTTATTTTGAGAGAGGGGGAAGGTGGGAGAGAGAATCCCAAGCAGGATCTGTGCTGTCAGTGCAGAGCCTGTTGCGGGGCTTAGTCTCATGGACTGTGAGATCATGACTTGACCCAATATCAAGAGTTGGACCCTTAACCAACTGAGCCAACTGCCCCATGGGAAGTTGGGTTTTGAAAAGAATGCCAAGACCAGTCATTGTGGAAAGAATAATCTCCTGAATGAATGGTGCTGGGAGAACAGAATATCCCCATGAAAAAAAAAAACAAAGCTGGACCCTTTATATCATATATAAAAATTAATTCAAAATGAATTAAAGACCTAAATGTAGGAGTAAGACTATGAAACTCTTAGTAGAAAACAAAAAAAACTAAATGACCTGGATTTAAGAATGGATTCTAGGGGCACCTGGGTGGCTCAGTTGGTTAAGCATCTGGCTTTGGCTCAGGTCATGATCTCATGGTTCATGGGTTTGAGCCCCGTTTCAGGCTCTGTGCTGACAGCTGGCTCAGAGCCTGGAGCCTGTTTCAGATTCTGTATCTCCCTCTCTGACCCTCCCCTGCTTGTGCTGTCTCTGTCTCTCAAAAATAAATTAAAAACGTGAAAAAATTAAAAAGAATGGACTCTATCTATGACAACAAAAGCACAAGCAAGGAACAAAAGAAAAAATAATAGAATTGGACTTAATAAAAATTTAAAGTGTTTGTTGATCAAAGGACACTATCAAAGGATGAGAAAGACAGCCCGCAAATGGGAGAAGATATTTTCAAGTCATATGTGATAAGGGTCTGATATCCATAATACACAAAGAAATCTTACAACTCAGCATCAGAAAGACAAAACCCAATTTGAAAATGGGGAAAAGACTTGGGGCGCCTGCGTAGCTCAGTCAGTTGGGCGTCCGCCCTTGGCTCAAGTCGTGATCTCACTGGTCGTGAGTTTGAGTCCAGCGTCAGGCTCTGAGCTGTCAGCACAGCCTGCTTCGGAATCTGTGTGTGTCTCTCTCTTTCTGCTCCTCACCTGCTTGCTCTCTGACTCTCAAAAGTAAATAAACATTAAAAAATTTAAAAAAGAGAAAATGGACAAAAGTCTTGAGTAGATATTGTTCCGAAGATGTACAAATGGCCAACAAGCACATGAAAAGATGCTCAACATCATTAGCCATTAAGGAAATGCAAATCAAAACCGCAGTGATATACCTCTTCATCCCCCCTGCCCCTGCCAGGACAACCGGAAGAAGAAAATTTGCAAACCTACCAAAACCCTTAAGATAAGTGTTGGTGGGGATGTAGAGAAATTGGTAATCTCATATATTGCTAGAGGTCCGTAACGGTGCAGCTATTGTGCTAAACAGAGTGGTGTTTCCTCAATAGTTTAAACCTAGAATTGCCATATGACTTAGTAATTCTATTCTTAGGTATTTGCCATAAGAATTGAAAAAAATTGTTGAAACAGGAACTTGTACTTGTGCTCACAGTAGCCAAAAGACAGAAACAACCCAAATGCCTATTAGTGAGTGGATAAATAAAACATGGTACAGATGTGTGCTATATACAGTGGAATATGTGTTACAACATTTGCTTATTTGTTTTTATTTTAGAGCACGAACTGGGGAGAGAGGCAGAGGGAGAGAGAGAAGTTTAAGTAGGCTTCATGCAGTGCAGAGCCTGAAGCAGAGCTCAGTCCCATGCCCCTGGGATCACGATCTGAGGCGAAATCAAGAGTTGGATGCTCAATCGACTGAGCTGTTGAGGTACCCCAGTGTTCGCTTATTGTTTTAATTATACTAATGGGTCTTTTGTTTTTAAAAGTTTGCCAGTTCTTTGATGCAACCATAATGAGTTCTCCATTTTTAGGAGAAAAGTCTAATGACTGAAGGCTGATTCTTCAATTTAAACAGTTTATTGTGAAACATTGTATACCAAAGAGCATAACTAGTATAAAGAGTATCAATAAACAGTGTATCAATAAATGGAAGTGTACCTATCATCTGCCTAAGAAATAGAGCATTCATTATCTTCAGTATTTTTAAATACTAATTTCCTTTTACTTCCCCACTTATTTTATTGAGTCAAGAGATTGGTTATAAATATAAGGAAATTCATGAGGATGGCTTTTTTCCCCCAGCAAATTTACATGTCTTATTTAACAGGTCATATTCATTTACTCATCATTTATCACATTCCTTAGTTACATTCATTTAACTGGGTAAAAGCATTTTAGAGATTGAAAAGCTCCTTATAGGTTGTAAAGGAAACTTTTAATTTGGATCCTGAACTTGGCCCCAAATGAACTTTACCTCTGGGAAGAAAAGAACATTTATGAGTTATGTCCTAGGCAACTTCTTTGGCCTTTTCCATCCATTATCTCTTTTAATCCTCTGAAAACCCCTATGAGATAAATATTATTATCCTAATTTATAAATCTTATAAAACTTAGCTCAAATCTGTCTAAATGCAACCTGACTGGGACTCTTGGGTGGCTCAGTCAGTTAAACATCTGATCTTGGTTTCGTCTCAAGTCATGATCTTGTAGTTCATAGGATTGATCCCTGCAGCAGGCTCTGTGTTGACAGTGCATATCCTGCTTGGGATCCTCTCTCTCCCTCTCTCTCCCTCATATGCTTGCATGTGTTCTTCTCCCTTTCCATCTCCCTCTCTCTCTCTCTCTCTCCCTCAAAATAAACTTGAAAAATGCAAACTGACCACCTCACCAAATTATCCTCCTTCCCTAAGTCCCAGGGAACCCGGAGTTTACATTTTGGGGATTGGCTACAATTACATCTTTTCTAACCTTAAGAGGAACTTCTGGTCCATTGACCCCATTGCCTGTTCTGATCCACATGTTTATGCAGCTTGTGGGCCATTATGCCTGGAATATTCTTACCGGTTTCTTGTCTTAGTCCCCTTAGTCTTGTCCATTAAAAAAAAATCATTTTTCCTTTTAAGTCTTTTAAGTCTACATGTGTCCCCTGTCAGTGTCTTTATCTTCCTTATAATAGTATCTGCGGAAGGACATCAGCAAGTTGATTTATAGAGTTTTCCAGTTTGGATTGTGCAGCTCTCCGTGTTTCTCTGTCCTTTGTACTTCCTCTAAATTTATAGCTGGATTCAGAGGCTTTATCCGGTTAGGATTTAATCCTTTGTCAAGACTATAGATAGTATTGTATTCGCTTATTGGGAGGCATGCATTGTCTGCTTTTTGGCCTCTAAAAAATGTTTTCAGTGCTTATTTATGTGTTTTGAGAGGGAGAGAGAATCCCAAGGAGGCTTCATGCTCAGAGCTCGATTCGGGGCTCCATCCCACGAACCGTGAGATCATAACCTTAGCTGAAGTCAAGAGTCAGATGCTTAACCAGTTGAGCCATCCAAGCACTCCTTGTTTTTGGCCTTTTTCTATTTATTTATTGATTTTTTTTAAAGCTGTATTTTTAAAATTCTTTATTATTTTTGAGAGAGAGACAGTGAGACAGGGTGTGATCAGGGGAGGAGCAGAGAGACGGGGAGACACAGAATCCAAAGCCGGCTTCAGGCTCTGAGCTGTCAGCACAGATCCCGATGTGGGGCTCAAACCCATCAACCGTGAGTTCATGACCTGAGCCAAAGTCAAACACTCAACCAACTGAGCCATCCTGGTGCCCCTTTATTGATTTTTTAAATGTTTATTTTTGAGTGAGAGACAGAGAGTGAGCAGGAGAGGAGCAGAAAGAGAGGAAAACAATGCAAAGCAGGTTTCAGGCTCTGAGCTGTCAGCACAGAGCCTGATGTGGGTCTTGAAATCAGGAATCATCATATCATGACCTCAGCCAAAGTCAGACACTTAATCAACTGAGCCACCCAGGCACCCTGACATTTTTATTTAAAAAATTTTTTTTAACATTTTATTTATTTTTGAGATAAAGAGAGAGAATAGGCTGGGGAGGGGCAGAGAGAGGGAGACACAGAATCCAAAGCAGGCTCTAGGCTCTGAGCTGTCAGCACAGAGCCCAATGTGGGGCTCAAACCCATGAACTGTGAGATTGTGACCTGAGCCGAAGGTGGACGTTTAACCAACTGAGCCCCCCAGACACCCCACCCCTGGCCTTTTTAAAAAGAACAACTATTTTTTTTGTTGTTTACTGAATTGATGGCAATATAAAAGTTAGCCATTTCTTTTATTATTTTTTCTTTA
>NC_043707.1:2718564-2767585 GCF_006229205.1 Suricata suricatta
CAGTGTGGGGTGGTATCTCAGTGTGGTTTTGATTTGTGTTTCCCTGATGATGAGTGACACTGAGCATCGTTTCATGTGTCTGTAGGCCATCTGGATGTCCTCTTTGGAGAAGTGTCTGTTCAGGTCTTCTGCCCATTTCTTCACTGGATTATTCATTTTTCGTGTGTGGAGTTTAGTGAGCTCCTTGTATATTTTGGATACTAGCCCTTTATCTGATATGCCATTTGCCACTATCTTTTCCCATTCTGTCAGTTGCCTGTTAGTTTTTTTTATTGTTTCCTTTGCCTTACAGAAGCTTTTTATCTTGATGAGGTCCCAGTAGTTCATTTTTGTTCTTGATTCTCTTGCCTCTGGGGATGTTTCGAAGAAATTGCTGCGGTTGAGGTCAAGGAGGCTGTTTCCGGCTTTCTCCTCCAGGGTTTTGATGGTTTCCTGTCTCACATTCAGATCCTTTATCCATTTTGAGTTTATTTTTGTGTACAAAGAACAACTTTTGATGCTCAGTGGCTGGATCTATTACTTCATTGGAGATTTCGTGGTTAGTGATATTCTAATTATAATTTTGTTTTTGTGTATTAGTTGGAATAATTTTATAAGGACAGACTTCCCCTTACCTCTTGGTTGGTTATTCCAAGGGGGAGTTCCTATAGGAAAGGCTGGATAAACCTTTGATTCCTTGCTTTATCTAGTTTGCAAAGTAATGAATTGACTCTTTTTCGTCCTCAGAAGATGACCATTTAGTTTTCTTCTAAAACATCACTATCAGCTCATGGATTAATATTTTTTGGTTGGTTTCAATTCACTGAAATTACTGTTTATTTTTTTATATGTAAATGTTTATTCATTTTTGAGAGAGAGAGCTTAGTAGGAGAGGGACAGAGCGGTTCGGAGGACAGAAGATCCAAAGCGGGCTCAGTGCTGCCAACAGCGAGCCCGATGCAGGGGTCAGACTCACAAACTGTGAGATCCTGACCTTAGCTAAAGTCTGACATTCAACCGACTGAGCCACCCAGGTGCCCCTGACATTACTGTTCTTATTGAAGCTCAATTTAGCCTATCTTTGGCCAGTGGGAGCCTCTAACTTAGCTCCTGAGCCCTTTTGACCCAGTCCTAGTGGTCCTTGAGAGAGCTTCCTTGATACCTGGTATTGAGGAAGCAAAAGTTTACCTACAGCCTGGGCCTGAGAACTAAACTGATGTAAGACAGATCAGCAGGAGAAAACCATACATGTTTTTATAATACAAGTGTTTGATGGCATGAGAGCCTTCAGAAGAAATGAAGAGATAAATAAATGATGAAACTTAACTTGCTTTATTCCTATTAGGTTGAACAAAGAGGCCGTTATGGGAAAGTAACTATATTGTGAGGCTAAAGGGAGATGATAATTGTTTTTAACAGGGTCTGTTTGTAGAATGCTTGATGATAAGAATGTTACTCTCCTGATAATGGGAGGACATCTCTCCTACGGGAATTTCATCTGCTTTTAAGAAAAGGAAGGTTGGAGTGTTGGGTTTTCTTGTTTGTTTGTTTTTGTATTTGCTGTTTTCAAGTGCCTTTAACTCAAAATAGTATGCCAAAGTGGCTTCTTTTGGGGTGGCACGTTCTGAACTCTTTCACTGGTATGTCAAGATGTCTTGGGCTCATCTTACACATCTCCTGCATCCAGACTTGGAGTCGGCAATTTTCCAGGAAACCTTAGTTTATTTTAGTGGGACATGGTATTTCAGGATCATGGTCCTGGTACTAAGGAATGGTGTTTTGGTATCAGGTTGGCCAGCTTTTCTACGGCTTTTTATTGATCAGAGCTAGATGTATATATGTTTCAGATAAAATATTGTGAGTTTATACTGTTTCTATTTAACTTCAGAACTATGGGGTTTTTACTTAACTTCTGTGCCACATAAGCCTCTCTTTTCTTCCATATTAAGAATCCTGACTTTTAAGGATTTTTCCAGAAATGCTTTTCCATAAGTACTAATTTGTTGTATCCCATATTACAAACACAGCAGTCACACATATATGCATATATGTATATATGCGTGTGTATATGTAGGTACATATGTATGTATGCTACCACAACTGGTTATGATTATTGAAAATTTAAAAATTTTTTGCACACTCTATCTCCAGTCTCTTCTCACTTTTTTCTTTTTACAATGTACTATATCTACATTGTCAGATCATGTATGTGGCCATTATATACTATCATCTCTGCCTTTTAGTTTTCATTTAATCTCTACAAGGAATGACATTTAATTGTAGGTTCCTTATGTCGCTGTCTTCTAGTTCCGCTAGCTCATTCTTTTTTTTTGTTTCTTTTTTTTTTTTTTGCAAAAAACTCTTTTTTATAAAAAAAAAGTTTATTTATTATTTATTGGGGAGAGGGGCAGAGAAAGAGAAAGGGAGAAAGAGAGATGGGGTACTTGGTTTCATGATCAATGAGATCATGTCCTGAGCATGAATTTAGGCACTTAACCAACTGAGCCACCCAGGTACCCCACAAAAAGCTGTTTTTATTAAAGCATGGGGACAAGACCTGTGGGCTGAAAGACCTACCTAGTCCTTCTTTAGTTAGGACTGAGAACAATATTCCCTGAGTTCTTGTATGGCAACAATCAGACACTATGTATTTGAAGGTCAGGTTAGCTGGACAGGAAATCTTGTATCACTCCCCCCCCCACTTCCTCCTGCTGCTTAGGAACTGTTTTCTGGCACAAAGTGATGATGTCAAAAAGTCTGATGAAAATTAATTATTAAAAAAATATATAGATAATTTTCCTTTTAAATCGTATACTGTTTTTTTTTCTGTTTCATCTTAGAGATATATTTTAATGTGTCTTTTTTTTATAATAGTTTATTGTCAAATTAGTTTCCATGTAACACCCAGTGCCTCTCCCCACAAGTGCCCCCCACCATGACCATCCCCCCTCCCCATCCCCCTCCCCCGCTTTCAGTCCATGGTTCGTCTCCAGTATTCAGTAGTCTCCCTTGATCTGTGTCCCTCACTCTCCCCCGCTCTCTTTCCCCCTTCCTCTCCCCATGGTCCCCTGCCAGGTCTCTCCTGTTAGACCTATGGGTGCAAACAGATGAGTATACTCAGTTTTAATGTTTATTATTTATTCTAGTTTTAGCTTTGGTTTTCATCTCCAGAAACTGTCACTGGCGTGCTGTCTCGTCTTTGCCCACCTTCAACATTTGTCACTTTCTCTCCAGTTGTTTTTCTTTTTCATTTTCTCTGTATTAAAGTCTTTCTTTTTTGCTTACTGTTTCTCTTCCTTCTGCTAGTGTTCATTTCTGAAATGTTTTTCTTTGATTTCTAATTCTTAAATTATCTCCTCACTTCTGAATTTTAAAGTTTTGAGTTGTTATGTTCTTTATGTCTTGCATAATTTTAAACTTGTTTTGAAACAGTGCATTACAACTTTGATTTTTTGTTTTTTTTTTAAGCAGGTCTTCCTGGACTTTTATTATTCATAAGGATAGTCTTTTGCTCTTTATTTTCTTTTTCCATATAGTAATGTTATATGGCATTTCACATCGTGAGACTTGCTCATTTTTTGGTGAATTTAGTTTTACTGAACTTGTAGAAGGAGGCCTGCTTCAGATTGCTTTTATCTTTTCAGAGCCCCCTCTTCTGTGTTGTCTAGGTGTTAAATAGGGTGACTTGCTTTCCGAGATTTCCTGGCTCTGTTTGCTTGTCCCACTTCTATCCTGCCCTTTCTTTTCTTCATCTTTGCAGTCTCTCTCCTGCCCACTTTTTATTCCATTGCGAGCATTTTCTCCTCAGTGTGGGGCGTTTCTTGGACAGAAGTCATGGTGGATCAATTTGGAGGATTCAGAGGTTAGGCCCTAGGTCTTTCCACTGGCCCCTTGCACATACTTGTTATTGGAGTAGGAAAAATCCTTCCCACTTTTAGCCTTTCTCAAAAATGGCTCACTGTGCTTTCAAATGGGTACCTGTTGTTTGGATTTTTCATTACTTCAGTTCTGATTCCTTTGTTACTTCCTTCTACTTTCCGTCACGTGGGCACTCATAACACACAACTGTTGTGACTTATACCTGCCTGTGCTGTGCCTTCTGTATTGTGGGTGTGCAAAGTAAATGACCTGCTTTTTAGGGTCTTGCAGATATTCTGTCACCTAGTTTTGCTGTAAATGTTATTTTAGGAGATGGACTTTTGAGATCTAGTTACTCTCTGTTACGTGGGGATTTGGGAAGATGCAGAATTTATGCTGCTGCTGTGCCATCTTCAGAGTGTATATATTGATCTCTTCACACATTCCTGGGTGAAGGTGCACATACAGTTTTTGAAAGAATGTTTTGCATCCAACTAGGTTGGCCTATAGTTTTTATTTTGTCTTATTTACTAATGTTTGTTTCATGGTTATAATTACTTTGTAATAATATGTATGGTTTTTTATTATTTCTGCACTGGGGGTCAGTTCATATAATGTGAGAATAATCTGTTCCTTGACACTTTTTTAAGAAATTTATTTTTTAATGTTTTTTTTATTTATTTTTGAGACAAGAGACAGCGTGAGCAGGGGAGGGTCAGAGAGAGAGGGAGATACAGAATGTGAAGCAGGCTGCAGGCTCTGACCCAGCTGTCAGCACAGAGCCCGATGCCGCGCTGGAACCCACAAACTGTGAGATCTTGACCTGAACCGAAGCCGGACACTTAACCGACTGAGCCACCCAGGTGCCTCTGTTCCTTGACACTTTTATAGAACCTTCTCATTGAAACCTTCTCTTTTAGGGTAGATCTTCAGGACATTTTTTGCATTTCTTATATTATAATTGTCTGATTAGCCTTTCTAAACCTTACTGAAACAACTAGCATTCATCTCCGCCAGCTGGTAATTGGGTTCCCTCTCTACATTCAGATCTAACACTGCTTCTTCATCCTCCAGAGTGAAATCTGATTCTCTTTACACAGTCTGCTCACAGGATTCTTGTAGGATTCTTTTTGTTTGTTTGTTTGTTTATTTTGAGAGAGAAAGAGAGGGCAAGCTGTGGAGGGGCAGAGAGAGAGAATCCCAAGCAGGCCCTAGACTGTCAGTGCATAGCCTCACACGGGGCTTGATCTAGTGAACTGTGAGATCATGATCTAAGCTGAAATCAAGAGTTGGACGCTTAACCGACTGAGCCCTTCAGGTGCCCCTGCTCACAGGATTCTTATCAGTACTTCATGTTCATCTCCATCAAATACTGTTTTTGCCTTTCCCCCAAATACATTTAGCTTTGATCTTATGTAACAGAAATGCTGAATGCTTTTAGGGGAGAGTAGAACCTGCTTTGTACAGAGCCTGGCATCTTCCACAGTTTATTGTTTCATAAATACTTGGGGTGGTGGTCTGAAGGGATGGGCAGGCGGGTGGCAGCAGGAGAGGGTGACTCCTGTCTGGCCGCCCCCTAGCAGAGCCTCCTGCTGCTGCCCCTTTGTGAATGTGCCGCGTGGCTGGATGCCTTGTTGATGGGGAGCGGGCCCAAGGTAGTTCTGGTCTTAGTTCTACGCTGAGTCTGTGTAGGTGGCACTTAGGGGTGTGTGTGTGTGTGTCCCTTTTGTGCTGTTACAAATAACACTGCTGTGAACATGGTTCCATCTGGGCTTGTGGAATTGTTACCTACTCAGGGGCTGGAGGACCTGGGAGGCTCTTCGGCTCCTAGCCTTGCTGCTTGAGAGGGATCTGGCGGGGAGTCACGATGGGGAGTGATGATGTTCAAAGGTGGAAGGGTGTGAGCATTGTCCTGCTGAGGGCATGGCGTTTGTGACAAGCTTAACTCGACTAGTTCAGGGCCTGTTGATGCAGCTGATTTGAATTTGGAGAGAGTTCAGTATTTTCAACTCCCCAGACCTCTGATACCCAGAGGTAGATGATAAGGATTCTCTTTTGTCACTTTCCCACCCCAACATCTAGGGCAGTTGGACCCTCCTGAGAAGAAATGTCATTATCTCTGTATCCTGGTATCCTGAAGTACTGAAATGAATTTTCACCATTGATGTCTCCTGCAAGATCCTCCACTTGTGCTCCCAGAGCTGTGATAAAAAACCAGAGTCGTCTGCTTTTGAGGAGTATGGCTAGGTGTCCCTTGTAAGATTATACAGTAGGTGGTTGCAACTATTTTTGTGACACCTCTTGAGCTAAGCAAGGTCCCTATTAAGTGTAACTGAGAGAGGTGTCTGGGTGGCTCAGTTGGTTAAGCATCTGACTTTGGCTCAGGTCATGATTTCATGGTTTGCGAGTTCAAGCCCTGTGCTGACAGCTCAGAGCCTGGAGCCTGGTTCGGATTCTGTGTTTCCTTTTCTTTCTCTCTGCCTCTCTACGCTGCTCGTATTGTCTCTCAAAAATAAACATTTGGGGTCACCTGGGTGGCTAAATCAGTGAAGCATCCGACTTCAGCTCAGGTCATTATCTCATGGTCCATGAGTTTAAGTCCCATGTGGGGCTCTGTACTGTCAGTTCAGAGCCTGGAACCTGCTTTGAATTCTGTCTCCCTCTGTCTCTACCCCTCCCCCATTCACACTCTGTTTCTCTCTGTCTCAAAAAATGAATAAATGTTAAAGTTTTTAAATAAAAAATAAACATTAAAAAAATTTTAAGTGTAACATAGAAAAGAAAGGGAAAGAATAGGTGATTAGGGAAACAAAGGAGCCCCCCAGAGAGATGTGATTTAGGAGTAATTGAGCGCTGTTGTCAGCGATGGCTTCAGCTGTGCCTCAATGGTACCTGGGCCACAGGAAGGGATTCTGGATGTGGTGCTCTTCACCTGAAACTTCTGCTCTAAGCATTTGCTCCATTAAATGGCAACAAGGATAAACATGACCTTTAATGGAATAGGCGAGGTAAGAAGTTGTCAGCAGGTTAATTACAGTGCCCTTTGATCAAAGAAGGTTCTTTTTGCCAAAGCTGTTACTGTGGTTTAGCCAAGTCTCCTGTTTGTGCTGAGAGAGTCTCAAGGTGTCCCCTAGGCACACAGAACAGGGTAGGGCGTAAATGAATAGACAAAACTGCTCTGGATATTTGGATATTTAGTTCTTTGATTGAGAACATTTTTTGTAACCAATAGTTTAAGGAAAGGAATGTTTTTTTGTATGTGTTCCGGCCAGCATGTATTCATTGAACCCCTATATTTGTGGCTTATGGAAGAACTAAAAACGAAGCAGGTTTTGTGTTGAATTTTTGCTGTTTGTACTTTATGATAAACTTGTGCAGAACTATTTAGCATAGAAATCAGCTGAAGGTTAGATAGATCCAGGTCATCCTCAGGCCAGCCATTTTCCACAGGTCCTAAGGAGGCTTTAGCTCAGTCTCCCAATAAATGTGATCTTTAATATCAGTACTACCACAGGCCTACTTACATGAGGCAGTGTGTATTACTAGGCCCATGCATATCACACCATATTGTAGTATGATCATGATGCAATTCAGTTTCATTACAGGAAAAATCAGTGTGAGTTACAGAGGTGTTTGCTTTGCCTTCCCAGCAGAATTGACCCTTGTCTATATACCAGATAGTGTTATGGGCAGACCATTTTAATTGACCATGACTTGGTTATTCTTGGATCCAAGTTAATTGGGAACAAAACCAGCTGCCCCATCTCAGCTTATAGGCTTGTACCGAGACTAGCTGACATTGTGTGTTCCATCACAGGGCTCACGTCCCCCTATAGGGAGCACACAACGGTATGTAGAATAGTTCTCGTACCTGCTGGCTGTGCTAGTAAGATGTAGCTTATTCTGACCCATTCCGGGGTGAAGGTGGTCACAGCACTTTGAGGTAAAACTTCCATGGGTTTGGAGGGTCACACAGTTCCCATAGGTCCCCCAGAGCCTCGACAGCCAGGATGGAAAGCCGTTGCCCTGTGGCCGAATAGCCTCCATCTGTATTAAAGTACTTGAAAGGCCTTGTTGGATCGGAGTACGAGCCCTTTCCTGGTGCTGGTCTTTGCAATATTTCACGTTATTTGCTGGGCTGGCCTGACCCATTTCAGTAAAGTCTCGTCTTTCCAGGCTGACTCCCATCCTTACTTTCCTCCTGCAAGAAAACTTCCTCTAAGCTGCTTACTGTAGTTAACCAATCGTTTTTCTCTTATTGCTGCTCCTCACTGGAAGTGAGTTCAGCTTGTCCCGTGATGGCTGGATGGGCACCTATCGGCCGTCAGGCCCATTTTTGTCTTGTGGGCCATTGTTGTTTAGTTCGCCAGGCGCGTTGTTGCCACTGTGTACCAGTGACAAGGGCGCAGTTAGATACATAAATTGCTCCATAAACTAATCCTATTAAATTCTGGCTCCATTGATGGGATCGGTTCTGAAGTCAGTGTTTGACATTTCTTCTGACCCCAGGACGGATCCTCGCAGCTGGTGTTATTTCCCTGTTCTTTCCTATAAACTAATTGGCTTATGGGTTAGGCTGTAACTTTTTTTTTTTAAGTTTTATTTATCTTGAGAGAGAATGTGTGAGAATGTATGGGGGGAAGGGCAGATTTAGAGAGAGAGAGAATATCCCAAGCAGGCTCCATGCTGTCAGCACCAAGTCCCGTGTAGGGTTCCATCTCAAGAACCTTGAGATCATGACCTGAGCTGTGATCAAGAGTTAGATGCTCAACCGACTGAGCCACCCAGGTGCCCCCCGCCCCCCGGCTGCCTTTCATCACAACCTCCACTTTTCTTGAGACCCCCTTTGAGCTTGAACTTCTTCACCCTCTGATGCCAGTGATGTCAGTTCCTGAGAAGGTATTTAGGAGAAGATGCTTTTTGGCCTCTTTCTACCCTAGGTAAAAATCTCTAAGCCAGGACTCTGGAGCTGGGTAGGCCACTGTAACCTTTTCTCTAAGTGACTCCCCCCTCTCAGTGCTGGGCAGTGGGGACGGGAACACAGCAGGCCGAGGCCAATCAGGGTCTCCTGGCATGGCTGTCCTACGTCACAGGCCAAGAGGAGGATGATCAGGGCCATGATACTCTTAAAACATCCTCCCCAAGATAGAACCTTCCTTCCATGCATTGGAGGCTGGGCAGAAGGGAGCCCCTCTCTTAACTACATTCATCTGAGACTTAGCTTCAGGACCAGGTTGCTGAGGCCTGAATGAGAAGCTCTGAGTTCCTGTTGAAGGGAAGAAAGCCCTCTGGCTGGGCGCCCTATTCCTGATGGGAGTAGTCTGGAGAGGGAGTGAGGTCTCCACTCAGCTGGGTTGGAGGAGGAGGGAGCAGTCTTGGTTCCCAGACCACAGACTGGTGGTATGTGAAACAGATGGAGGTTTCCTAGCTCCTGTTCACCTTTAGGACCATTTCCAGACACTTTAGAGGGTTGTTTTTATGGTTTTCATCAGTTTTACTGCGGAGCAGGCCAGCATAAATCTTCATGTGGTCGTGCCAGAAGTTAATCTTACCTACTTTTAGTTTTGAAAAAATACACTGTATTTTTAAGAGCAGACTTAGGTTTATAGAGAAATTGACCTGAAAGTATAATTTCCACATACCCCTCACTCTCCCCCACCATACTTTCTCCCAATTTTGACATCCCACATTAGTGTGCTACTACTCCATTAGTTAGAGTGGGTGAACCAGTATTGGTGAATTATTAGTTAACTAAGTCCTCAGTTTATGTCAGAGTTCACCCTGCTGTTGCACATTCTCTGGGTTTTGACAAATATACGATGATAGGTACCCGTCATTACAGTATCATGCAGAGTGCTTGACAAAGCCCTAATACAAAACAGAGCCCTAAACGCCTCCTGTGCTCCACCTGTTCGTCCTCCCCTCCTTCCTTGAGGCACGGGCAAACACCGATCTTTTTATTATTTCTCTAGTGTCCAGACAGTTGGGATCGTGTAGTGTGTAGCCGCTTCAGATGCACATTTAAGGTTCCTGAGTTCATCTGTTCGTGTCGCCAACATCGCGGGCAGCAGTTTGCCTGTGTCCTCCCCTCTCTTAGGGAGCCAAGAGGAACTGATTTTTAGTCAGCTCAGCTTTTTACAGCTCGTTAGAATGGGGCGCAGCTACCCAGCTCCGTACGTGTGGAACTGGAAACCAGAGAGCTCATCGCCTCGTATACATTGGACCCCTCCTCTGTAGGGGATGCATTTCAAGGCCTTCAGTGGGTGTCTGAAACCAGAGATAGTACTGAACCCCTACGCATGCTTTGTTTTTTCCTATACAGACATACCTGTGATAAACTTTAGCTTATAAATTAGGCAAGTAAGAGAATAACAACAATAGAACATTTATAACAATATGCTGTAATAAGAGTTACTTGGATGTGATCTCTCTCAAAATATCTTCTTGTACTGGTACCCTTCCTGTGATGATGTGAGGTGACACGAAGTGAGGTGAGTGGCCTAGGCACTGTGACCTAGCGCTAGACCTCTGACACACTGTCAGAAGGAAGATCATCTACTTCCAGGTGACGGTAAGTGAAACCGAAACCATGCATAAGGGGGACTCTCGAATAAGAAAACAGTTGACACTTGTGTAGTCACCTTGTGTCCTTCAACCTTGGTATACCCATTTGTTCATCTAGGAAGGTTTTTGTTTTTGATTCTTTGGGATTTTCTCTGTAGACAATTATGTAATATATACACAAAGATTGCTGTATCTCTTTCTTCTTTATCTATAATTTTATCTCCTTTTTTTTGGTCATATTAGCAGGATGTCCAGTGCAGTAATGCATAGGAGTTGTGCGAGTAGACACTCTCGTTCCTGATTTTCATAAGAAAGCATCTAGTGTTGGTGCGCCTGGCTGGCTCGGTTGGTCATCAGCTCTTGAGTTAGGCTCAGGGCATGGTCTCACAATTCATGGGATCAAGCCCCACTTCAGGCTTTGTGTTGGTGGCATAGACCCTACTTGGGTTTCTTTCTCTGCCCGTCCCCTTCTCTTTCACGCATGCACATGCTCTTTCTCTCTCAAAGTAAATAAACATTAAAAGAAAAAGCATCTGGTATCTCACATTAATTATGCTGTTTATTTTTTTATTGTGATAGAATATACATAATATAAAAATGACCACTTTAACCATTTTTAAGTGTATAGTTCAGTAACATTAAATGCATTGATGCTGTTATGCAGCCATCACCACTGTCCACACACTTGCCATCTCTAGAAGGTTTTCATCATTCCCAGCTGAAAAACCACACTCTTTAAACCAGAACTCTCCGTTTTCCCCTCCCCAGTCCCTCACCACCATTCGACTTTCTGTCTCTATGATGTGACTCTCCTAGGTGCCCTGTGCAGGCAGAGTCGTGCAGTAGTTGTCCTTTTGTGTCAGGTTTTCCCACCTAGCATCACGTCCGCAAGCTCCTCCATGTTGTTGTAGGTGTCAAAATTGCATGTCATTTTAAGGCAGAATAGCATTCCATTGTATGTATTTTGCTTATCCATGCATCTGTCGGTAAAAATGTGCGTTGCTTTCACATTTTGGCTCTTCTGTGAACAGGGGTGTGCAGTCACCTGAGTGCCTGCTTTCACTTCTCTTGAGTATATACCTAGAAGTGGAGTAGCGGGACCATATGGTAACTCTATGTTTAACTTTGTGAGAAACCTCCATACTGTTTTCCACCTGTGGCTTCCTCGCTTTGCATTTTGTTAGCCATGCACAGGGTTCCAATTTCTCCACATACTTAAACACTTAAATTTTCTGGTTTTAAAAATAATACTCAGATTCTAAATTTTATTTTTTTTAATGTTTCTTTTTTTTTTTTAATTTATTTTTGAGAGACAGAGAGAGACAGCTGGAGCAGGGGAGGGTCAGAGAGAGAGGGAGATACAGAATCTGAAGCAGTCTCCAGGCTCTGAGCTGTCAGCACGGAGTTCAAAGCGGGGCTTGAACCCACAAACTGTGAGATCATGACCTGAGCCGGAGCCGGACGCTTAACCGACTGAGCCACCCAGGCGCCCCAGTACTCAGATTCTAACAGGTGCATGGTGGTAGCTCATCATAGTTTTGATTTGCATTTCCCTACTGACTAATGATGGTGAGCATTTTTTATATGCTTGTTGGCCATTTGCATGTCTTTGCAGAAATGTCTATTCAAGTCCTTTGCCCATTTTTTGATTGGGTTGTTTGCTTTTGTGTGTTGAGTTGTAAGAATTCCTTATATATTCTGAATCCGAGATCCTAATTAGATAAATGGTTTTCAAATATTTTCTCCTACTCTGTGGGTTGTCTTTTCATGTTCTTGTTAGTGTCCTTTGGAGTACAAAAGTTTTTATGTCTGATGAAATCCAATTATCTCTATTTTCTTTCGTTGGTGATTTTGGTCTCATACGCAAGAAATCACTGCCAAATCCACTGTGCGGCTTTTACCCTATGTTTGCTTCTGAGAGTTTTAAGGTTCTATCTCCCACATTTAGGTCTACAGTTTTTACGTAATTTTCATTACAGAATGAGGCAGGGATATAACTTCCTTCTTTTATGTATCTATATCTAGTTTCCCCAGTACCATTTGTTGAAAAGACAGTCTTTTCTCTGTTGAATGGTCTTGGCACTGTTGTAGAAAACCATTTGACCTTGAATGCGGGGATTTGTTTCTGGGATATTCTGTTCCATTGGTTGATAGGTCTATCTTTAGACTACTATTACTATTACACGGTTGCTGTTTTTAAAGTTTGTATTTTTTTATTTTGACAGAGCATGAGTAGGGGAGGGGCAGAAAGAGAGGGAGAAAGAGAATCCCATGCAGCCTGACGCGAGTCTTGATCCCACAAACTGTGAGAACGTGACCTGAGCTGAAACCAAGAGTTGGATGCTTCACTGACAGAGCCCCTACACTGTTTTGATTCCTGCAGCTTTGTACTAAGTTTCACAATCAGAAAGTGTGAGACCTCCAACTTTATCTTTCTTTTTCAAGATTGTTTTTGGCTATTTAGGAGTCCCTGGAGATTCCATATGAATTTTAAGATAGGTTTTCTATTTTTCTAAAAAGCATTAGAGTTAGATTTTGGTAGTGAATGCATGAATCTCTAGGTCACATCTTAATATTAAGTCTTCCACTCCATGAAAACACAATGTCTTTCCATTTAAGTATGCATTCTCTAATTCCTTTCTGCATTGATTTGTACTTTTTAGTGTATATCTTTCACCTCCTAGGTTGTTTATTCCCAGGTATTTTAATTTTTTTTATTAAATGGAGTTTTCTTAATTTCTTTTTAGGATTGCTCATCGTTAACATATAGAAATGCAATTGATCTCTATTGTTTTTCTGTTCTCTGTCATGACTGTACTCTATTTCCTTCTTCCTGCTAGCTTTGGGTTTAGCTTGCTTTTCCTTTTATTTTCTTAAGGTGTAAAGTTAGGCTACTGCTTTGAAATCTTTCTTTTTAAATGTAAACCTTTACAGCTATAAATTTCCCTCTAGCACTGCTTTTGCTGCACCCCAGAGTTTTAGTATGTTGTGTTGTCAGTTTGATTTGTCTCCAGGTATTTTCTAATCTTCCTTGTGATTTCTTCTCTACGCATTGATTGTTTGAGACCATGTTGTTTAACTTCCACATATTTGAGGATTTTCCAGTTCTCTTCTGCCTTCATTTTCTAGTTTCATTCCATCAGAAAAGATACTTTGTATTATTTCAGCCTTTTAAAATATTTATTAAGACTTTTCTTGTGGTCTAACATGTGGGCCATCTGAGAGAATGTCTGTTTGCACTTGAAAAAATGTGTGTTTGACGCTGTAGGGTGGAGTGGTCTGTAGACCCCTCTTAGATCTAATTGGTCTGTAGTGTTCTTCTCTTACCATTTCCACAGAGCTTCTGTTAGGTTGTCCTGTCCATTGTTGAAAGTGGGGGTATGAAGTCTCCTACTGTTATTCTCTAGAGTTGTCTATTTTTCTTTTCAGTTTTCTCAATTTTGGCTTCATATATTTGGAGGCTCTAGTATTTGGTGCATGCCTATTTAAAATTGTTATATCTTCTTGGTGAAGTGACTCTTTTGTCACCATATAATGTCCTTTGTCTCTTGTAATAGTTTTTTACTTCAGGTGTATCCTGTCAGGTGTTAGTATAGTCACTCCAGCTCTCTCTTAGTTATTGCTCATACGAAATATCTTTTCCCATCATTTCATATTGAACCTGTTTGTGACTTTTAAGTGCATTTTTTTGTTGACTTAGAACATTTTGTTTTCAAATGTTTATTTATTTTCAAAGAGAGAGAGAAAGTTCACATGAGGAAGGGGCAGAGAGAGGAGGAGAGAAAGAATCCCAAGAAGGTACCACACAGCCAGTGATCTCACAAACTGTGAGATCCTGACCAGAGCCAAAATCAAGAGTCAGATGCTTAACCACTTAACTGACTGAGCCACCCAGGAGCCCCTGGTTTTGTTTTTTTAAGCTATTCTGCCAATCTTTGATTAGGGAGATTAATCTGTAAGTGTTGATAAGGAAGGGCTTACTTTTGAGTTTTGTTTTCTGCATATCTTACAACTTTTTTGTCCCTTAATTTTCCTTGTTCCTTAATTATTGCCTTCTTTTGTGTTGGGTTGATTTTTTTGTGGTCCTATGTTTTGTTTTCTTTCTTTTGTGTATATTCTCTGTGTTTTCTTTGTAGTTACCATGGAGATTACAGGTAATATCCTAAAGTTTAATGACCTAATTGTATTGAAACAAACTTAACTTCAATTGCATACAAAAATTATACTTCTATATATCTCTGTTCCTCTCCTCATTTTATTATTCATATCACAATTACATACTTACACACTAACACAGATTTATAATTATTTTTGTGTATGTCTTTTAAATCCTCTAGGAGGGGCACCTGGGTGGCTCAGTCGGTTAGGCCTCCAACTTCGGCTCAGGTCAGATCTCATGTTCGTGGGTTTGAGCCCTGCGTCAGGCTCTGTGCTGACAGCTAGCTTGGAGCCTGGAGCCTGCTTCCGGTTCTGTGTCTCCTTCTCTCTCTGCCCCTCCCCTGCTCATGCTCTGTCTCTTCTGTATCAAAAATAAATAAAACATTTAAAAATAAATAAATAAATCCTCTAGGATATAAAAAGTGGAGTTTTACAAACCAAAGTTAGAATAATACCGATGTTTACATTTGTTTATGTATTTACTTTTACCTTCAGCTGTATCTTCATGTAGCTGCAAGTTGCTATCTAGTGTACTTTGCTTTCAACTTGAAGGATTTCCTTTTGCATTTCTTTCAGGATAGGTGTAGTGGTAACAGACTCCCTCAGCTTTTGTTTATTTGGGAATCTCTTAATTTCTCCCGTATTTTTGAAGAATAGTTTTGCCAGATATGGAATTCTTGGTTGATAGTTTTTTTTTTTTCCTTTCAGCACCTTAAATATGTCATCGCACTGCCTTTTGGCTCCAAGGTTTCTGTTGAGAAATTGACTGATAATCTTATTGAGGATCTCTTGCACATGACAAGTCTCTTCTATCTTGTTGCTTCCAGAGTTCTGTTTTTGTCTTTAGACAGCTTATTTGTACTATGTCTCATTGTGGATCTCTTGAGTTTATCCTACTCTTTTTTAATTTTTTTTAATGTTTTATTTATTTTTGATACAGAGAGAGATAGAGCATGAGAGGGGGAAGGGCAGAGAGAGAAGGAGACACAGAACCAGAAAGCAGGCTGTCAGCACAGAGCCTGACGCGGGGCTCGAACGCACGAACGTGAGATCTGACCTGAGCCGAAGTTGGAGGCTTAACCGACTGAGCCACCCAGGTGCCCCGAGTTTATCCTACTCTTAATTCATTGATCTTCTTGGATTTATTGAGTCATTCTTTCTGCCTATTTGGGAAGAGTTCAGCCATTGTTTCTTTAATCTTTCTGCCCCTTTCTCTCCTTCTTTCTTTTTGGGACTTCTTTCCTTGAGCTATTTGAGCGTATTTAAGACAGCTGTTTTAAAGTCTTTGTCTAGTAAGTCTGATGTTTGTCCTTCTTCAATAATGGTTTTTGCCAATTTGTTTTTTTGAAGTTTATTCTGAGAGAGGGAGAGGGAGAGAGGCAGGAATGGGAGGAGTGGTAGAGAGGGAGAGGGAGAGAATCCCAATCAGACTCAGTACTGTCAGCATGGAGCCCAGTGTGGCACTCGAACCCACCCACTGTGAGATCATGAGTCAAGCTGAAACCAAGAGTCAGATGCTTAACAGATGGAGCCACCCAGGTGCCCCTCTAATCTATTTTTTGAACAGGCCATATTCTTTGTATACTTTTTGTTTTTGAAAATTAGGTATTTGAGAAGACACCTGTTTTTTGTTCTTGATGACTGGCTCTGTGTCTGGGCAGTCCTTCACTGATTTTGTGAACTTGATCTGAGCTTAGGGATCAGTCCAAGGTGGAAGTTTAAGGTCTTCTCTGAGGCTGTGATTTGCCTGGGTGTATGTGTGACTTGTTCAGTTTCCATATACACAGCTGTTCTTGAATGTCTTGCTGTCCTAAAGAGTCTTGTCTCCAGGTTCTCTTTATGGCTGAGATTGTATATTATATGTCTCTATTTAGAAAAGTGAGTATTGTTGAGGAAGTTAATCACTGTTTCTAGTTTGCTGAGTATTTTTTAATGGAATGGGTGTTGAATTTTGTGAAATGCTTTCTTTTGCATCTTAATATGATGGTATTTTTTCCATTGGCCTGTTAATGTGATGATTTATCTTAATTAACTATTGCATATGAACAAGTCTTTTGATACCTGGAATAAATTCCTCTGGGTCATGATGTATAATGCTTTTTAGACATTGTTTGGATTTGAGTTGTTGGTTTATCTTTTGAGGATTTTTTATACTGTGGTTTTCCTTTCTTATAAAGACTGTCTGATTTTGGCAGTAAGGTAATACCTCTCAGAATTACTTAGGAAGTATTCCCTCTGCTCCTATCTTCTGAGTGAGACTATAGAAAATTGGTATAATTCCTTCTTAAATGTCTGGTAGAATTCACCAGTGACCCCAAATGGGCCTGATACTTTGATTTGGAAAGCTGTTGTTGATAGAATTTCTTTATTAGAGGCCTACTCAGGTTCTCTGTTTCTGCTTGTGTGAGTTTTGGTGGATTGTGCTTTCAAGGAATTGATTGATTTCCTCTAAGTTACCAAATTTGTGGGCATAGAGTTGCTCATAATTTTTTTATTATCTTTTTAATGTTCATAATGTCTGTAGCCATGTTCCCTTTTTCATTTTGCATATTAATAATATTCATCTTCTGGTTTCCTTAGTTAGCCTGGCTAGAGGTTTATAATTCTTTTGAAAATAGAAGCAACTTTTGAATTCTTGAATTTCCCTATTGATTTCTTATTTTAGATTTCATTGATTTCTACTCTAATTTTTATTATTTTGTTTCTCCTTACTTTGGAATTAATTTGCTCTTTTTTTTACACTGGAAGCTTAGATTACTGATTTTAGATCTTTCCAGTACATGGATTCAATACTATAAATTTCCCTGTAAGCACTGCTTTAACTGCATCTCACAAATTTTGATAAATTATGTCTTAATTTTCATTTAATTCAAAATATTTCTTAATTTCTCTTGAAATTTCTTCTCTGCATTATTTGGAAGTGTGTTGTTTAATATCCAGGTTATTTGAAAATTTTCTAGCTATTTTCTGTTACTGATTTCAAGTTTAATTCTCTTGTGGCTTGAGAGCACACATTGCATGATTTTTATTCTTTTTTTCATACACGCAAACATCTTTAAATTTATTTATTTTATTTTGAGAGAGAGAAAAAGGGAGGGGCAGAGAGAGAGGGAGAGAGAATCCCAAGCAGGCTCGAAACTGACACCACAGAGCCCAACGTGGGGCTCAGACTAATGGGACATGAGTTCATGACCTGAGTCAAAATAAAGCGTAAGATGTTTAACTGACTAAACCACCCAGGCCCCTTATTTGCCCCTCATGATTTTTATTCTTTTTAAAAATGCTATTTATTTATTTTGAGTAGATTAGAAAAGGGGCAGAGAGAGAGAGGGAGTGAGAGAATTCCAAGCAGACTCCACACTGTTAGTGCAGAGCCTGATATGGGGCTTGAACCCATGAACAATGAGATCTTGAGCTGAAATCAAGAGTTTGATGCTTTAACCTACTGAGCCACCCAGGCACCTCTACAATTTATATTCTTTTCTTTTTAAATTTCTTACGATATGTTTTGTGGCCCAAAAGTGGTCTGTTTTGGGGAATGTTCTGTGTAAGCTTGAGAAGAATGCACACGGTTGTTTGATAGTGGAGTCTATACGTGTCTGTTATATCCGATTGAGTGATGGCGTTGTTGAACTCAGCTATGTTGTCACTGATGTTCTGCCTGTTGGATCTGTCCATTTCTCATAGAGAGGTGTTGAAGCCTGCCCTAGTGGATTCATCTGTTTCTTCTTGAAATTCTGTCAATTTTTCCCTTATATATTTTGAAGCTCTTTTTGTTAGATGCACACACAATAAGGATTGTTACGCCTTCTTGAAGGATTGACTCCTTCCTCTTTATGTAATGCTCCTCTCTCTCCCTGATAGTTTCCATCGCTCTGAAGTCTCTTCTTTCTGAAATTAATATAGCTACTCTTGAAGACATCACATAGTTGGGTATTATTTTTTGATTCACTCTGATCATTTCTGTCTTATTTATATAAGTAATTTCTGCACACAACATAGGGCTCAAACTCACGACCCAGAGATCAAGAGGTACATTCTCTTCCAACTAAACCAGACAGATGCCCCTGACGGTCTCTGCCTCTTAAATGCTGTAGTTAGACCATGTAACATTTGAAGTGATTATTGATACATTTGGGTTAATAACTGCTATAACTTACTGTTTTTTAATCTATTGCCTTTGGTTTTGATTTTGGTTTTGTCTTCCACTCTTTTTCTGATTTCTCTGGCTTTAATTGAACATTTTATAGACTACATTTTCCCACTCTCTTAGCATATCATAGTTAAAAAACAAAAAACTCTTTTTAAATGTTTGCCCTTGAATTCACAGTATGTGTCTGCAGCTAATCCAAGTTCACTTCCATAGCCACTTTCAAATAATGCTACACCATTTCATGGGCAGTGCAGGTGCCACATAACAGAATATTCCCAGTTCATTCCCCCTTTGCCTTAGGACATTCTCATTCACTTCGCTTGTACAGAAGCTACAGTTACTGCATACGTTGCTGGTATTATTACTTTGAACAAACTGTTATGCATTAGGTCAGTTAAGAATAAGAAAAATAAAATATTTTACCACCATTTATTCCTTTTCTAACATTCTTCTTTGTTGTGTAGATCTGTGTTTATGACCTGGGTCTGTTACCTTCTTTCTGAAGAACTTCTTTTAACATTTTTTGGTAGGTAAGTTTACCCTGTATCAAATACCCTTAATTAAAAAAAAATTTTTTAATTATTATTATTTTTTTTTATATTCCCTTAATTTTTGTCTATCTGATAAAGTCTTTAAGAATTTCTCTTTGGGGCGTCTGGGTGGCTCAGTTGGTTAAGCGTCCGACTTCGACTCAGGTCAGATCTCACGTTCGTGGGTTCGAGCCCCGCGTCAGGCTCTGTGCTGACAGCTAGCTCAGAGCCTGGAGCCTGCTTCTGGTTCTGTGTCTCCCTCTCTCTCTGACTCTGCCCCTCTCATGCTCTGTCTCTCTCTGTATCCAAAAAAAAAAAAAAAAAAGAATTTCTCTTTATATGTTTCTTCAATACTTTAAATATTTCCTCCACTCTGGAATGGTTCCTGATGAGAAAGGCCAGTGTGTTTCTTACTCCTGCTCCTCTGTCAGTAAGGTTTCTCCACCGCTGCCTTCTTGTAAGATTGTATTTGATTTTCTACAGTTTAAGTATGATATTCCTAGGTACCTATTTTTTATATTTATAATTGTAAATATATATTTGATGTCCTAAAATTTTTTTAATGTTTTATTATTTTTGAGAGTGAGAGACAGCTAGTGAGCAGGGGAAAAGTAGAGAGAGAGGGAGACACAGAATCCGAAGCAGGCTCCATTTGAGCTGTCAGCCCAGAGCCTGACGTCAGGTTTGAACCCATGAACCGTGAGATCATGACCTGAGCTGAAGTTGGACACTTAACTGACTGAGCCCCCCGGGCGCCCCTGTGTTTGATGTTGCGTGAGCTTCATGGATCTGCTGTTAATTTTGGGAAAGTCTCCGTCATTGTTAGGTCACATATTTCTTCCTTTCCTTTCTCTCTTCTATTTTCACTGCAGATAGATACACCATGTGCAATTGTCCCACAGTTTTTAGGTTTTCTGTTTTGTCCTTTCCGTTCTTTTTTCTGTTTGCATTTCATTCTTGAAAGTTGTAGTGTCTCTTCCTCAGGTTCATTAGTTTTTTCCTTGGCTGTGTCTAGTGTACTGATTATCCCATCAAAAGTGTTCTTTATATCTGTTAAAATTTGTATTGGTTGCCAGCATTTCCTTTTGATTCTTCCTTAGAGCGTCTGTCTCTCTGCTTAGTTTGCATGAGATCCACTTTTTCCACCGGAGCTCTAACATCTTAATCATAGTTGCTTTGAATTCCTTGTCTGATACTTGCAGCATCTCTGCCATAACTGAGTCTGGTTCCCTGCTTGCTCTGTCTGTTCAGAGTCTGAGGTTTTTGTTAGTGTGCCTTGGGAATGTTTGAAAGCCAGATACATACTGGGTAAAAGGGACCAAGATGAGTGTGCCTTAGTGTGAGGCTGTGTTCTTACCTGGCTAGGAGTTTGGCTCTATTTACTGTTTGCTCTAGCGGTGTCAGAGCTAACATTTCTTGTGATGCCTTTGTTTTTGTCTCCTCTGTTGTTTTTGAGTTTCCCTAATGATTTCTTTTTTTTTTTTTTTAATGTTTTACTTATTTTTGAGAGACAGAGAGACACAGGGCGTGAACAGTTGGAGGCAGAGAGAGAAAGGGAGACACAGAATCCAAAACAGGCTCCAGGCTCTGAACTAGCTGTCAGCACAGAGCCCGACGTGGGGCTCACACCCACAAACCGTGAGATCATGACTTGAACTAAAGCCAGATGCTCAACCCACTGAGCCCCTAGGCGCCCCGCCCTAATGATTTCTGAAGGTCTGAGAAGTGCAGCTTTTTAGCTGTGTGCCTGTTATGGTACGTGAGCCCTGTTGATATTGTTAGAAGTGGTCTCTGGTTTTCGTGAACCTGTACCCCTGGCCTGAGCCTTCACGGCGCCGTTTGGTTTTGGGTTTGGGCCCATCTTAGTGAAACAAGGTGTGTGTGGCGGCGTCTGGGGTTGGGCGTTTTCCTTCCCCGAGGTTGGATAGGTTCCGGTGAAGTCTCCACCAGGCTCTGGGGGGGCAGGCCTTGTTAAGAACACTGCTCTGGGCGGGTCTCAGGATGGCTGCTTTCCCTCCCCTGCTGGAAGTGTGAAGAGTTTTGTTGTCAGACCTTTATTGTGAGAACCTGGCAGGACTTCTGGGAGTGAGACCCATAGAAGTGTGAGGGTCCCCCTAGGAACAGGCCCTTCCTTTAGCCTAAGTGCTTGGGCAGTGTTGTATCCTGTGACTTCAGTTCTTTAATGGATCTAAAAAGAGTTTGTTTTTCCATTTGTTTAACTTTTTTCTTATTGTAGGGATGGTGGCGACAGCCATCAAGCTCCTTACGTGCCAGAGTAGAAATTCTTGCTTTCATTTTAAAAGATAGTTTTGATAAAAAGAATTCCAGTTGACCTTTTTCGCCTCCTTTCAGTGTTTTAGAGATGTCATTCCATTAACTTCTGACTTACAGCAGGAGTTGCCTGTCATTCCTGTCTTTATACATAATGTGCTTTTTTTTTAATATTTATGAGCAGTTTACTCAGTTCACTGTAGTGGGCAGGTTTCCAGTGGGATGCACAGATAGAAGCGAGGTACCCTTGGGTTGATGCAGGAGCCAGCAGGCCACAGAGTCAGACCAGCCAGGAGACCCTGAGCCGAGGGTGGGCTAATGTCCTGACGCTTGCCTCGCCCTGCTTCCTTCTCATAGCGGGACACCTCCTCGGGTGTCTTCACATGACATCATTTCAGTGACGTCGGGGGACAGATACTACAGAAACGGCCCGCGTCCTGGTGCATCTCAACTGTTGTTGCTTTGTAAGTCACATGCTGGCACGCGAATGGGTTTTAGGGTCCTCCTGTAACAGTGGGCCAGAGGGGTAATCCTCCGTATTTCTCCCGCGGTGCCTCCTTGTCTGTTGTCATTCTTGTCCTTAAGCCACATACCCTGATGATGAAAGTCTCACAGGTCTCTCAGATGACAAAGCTATTTCCAAAGCAGTGTCTTGTGCAGTCTGTGACACTGAAGAAAAAAAGGGTCTCTAGTTCACTGTCTTCTCTGAACAGAGTCATCCACCCCTGACCAGTGCCTAATTGAAATCATAATTTAGAAGACAGATTTAGGAAGTGGAATAAGAATAAAAATAGGAAACTTCAAAAAGCTATCATCTGTGGGGACCAGGTCACAGACGGTCTCCCCAGAAAGCAGCTATAGAATTGTTGCTCACATAGTTATTAGAAACCTACTGGAATCCACAGCCTGCAGCCTGCTGGGTAAAATTCAGTCTCTAGGTATGAGATGGTCAGAGTCCACCTTAAATCTAACTCCTGGAAGAAATGCTGCACCACGTACAGCATCTCAAAGGCAAGAAAGGCCTGTTAGGATGTAGAAGGATGTAGTATATGACACTATAATTTTAATTCTGAAGGGCACCCTCAGTTCCATTTGTCACCTTTTAATCTATTGAGAAGAGACTTCAGGACAGTATACTGGCATTTAACTTTTTAGCAGAGTAGAAACTTTAGTCCTATCCATAGTTCGAGAAAAATGTTTTGAAGAGGCTATTTCAGATAAAAAACAGTAACAAAAAAGTGAACATCTTCACATCTGATGTAACAGCAAAACTTCTTTAAAAGCATCTTGTTCTAGGGGCGCCTGGGTGGCTCAGTCGGTTAAGCGTCCGACTTCGGCTCAAGTCATGATCTCACGGTTTTTGGGTTCAGGCCCCGAGTCGGGCTCTGTGCTGACAGCTCAGAGCCTGGAGACTGCTTTGGATTCTGTGTCTCCCTCTCTCTCTGACCCTCCCCTGCTTGCGCTGTATCTCTCTGTCTCTGAAAACAGTCACTTTAGATAGAGCAGTAGGTGAGCAGGGCACCTGGGTGGCTCAGTCAGTTAAGTGTCCGACTTTGGCTCAGGTCATAATCTCGCAGCTCTTGAGTTCAAGCCCCGCATCGTGCTCTGCGCTGACAGCTCAGAGCCTGGAGCCTCCTTCTGATTCTGTCTCCCTCCCTCCCTCCTCTCTCTCTCTGCTTTTCTCCCACTCGCAATCACTCTCTCAAAAATAAATAAAACATTAAAAAAAGAAAAAAAACAGTAGGTGAGCTTCAGAGTGTAACAGGTTCTAAGTCTGACATCTTGAAGAGGGTTCTGGAACAGCATGGTGGAGTTTCACCTGTCCTTCTTGGGGAAACACTCCCTAAGATGATGATGACTGCGGTGATGATGGTGGCGGCCACATGGACAGTCCCTATCGCCCAGGTCTTGAAATTCTCCCGCTGATCTCTTCTCCTCAGCTCGGCAGTGTTAGTTTCAAATTGGGACGCTCCTGCCTGCAGTGCGTCTGTGCGATCCTCTGGCCCCTTTCCAGCCCCTTGTCCCCATCGACTCTCATGGTGCCCACCACCTCCTCTATCTGGTTGTGTGTCCACGCAAGTCTCCGGTTTCGACCAGAGGCAGCACTTGACTCTGCAGCGGTAGACATTTGGTGCTGGCGGTGATGGCCTGGGGCGCTGGCAGTGGGACCAGGCCTGGTCCCCCCTAATTTGCTTTTTAAAAGCCTGGCTTCTTAAAGAGTTTTTTTCTTTAACACTGGTTTTTACCAGCTTGATTATGATGTACCCTGGTGGTGATCTCTTGAGGCTTATCCCCCTTGGGTTTTATCGAGCTTCTTGGATCTGAGTTTATAGTCTTGATCCTATTTAGGACATTTTGCTTTTTTCTTTAGATACTGTTGTTTCTCCTTTTGCTCTTTTTCTGAGTAGTGTCAGATGGGTCCAGAGCTGCCTTTGAGCTGCAGGTAATTTAGCCCCATCATTAGGGGTAACACCCTTCTGAGGACTCCCCCCAGCACCATGTGGATTAGGAGGCCTTTCCACTGTGGCTTGTGGAAACACCAGGTAGTCTCATCCCTGTGTGAGCCCTGGGGCGCGTTCCATCGGCTCCTTTCCAGGGGGCCCCTGGGCATAGCTTGTTTCCCATGGGTGCAGGTTTGTCCTCTGCTGAAGACTCAAGAGGACCCTCCTCATATCCTGGAGCACCTCCTTCCATGCAGCCCTTCCCACCCTGCACCCCTCGCTGCCTCCTTGGCCTCCCAGCTCTGTCTCTCCACTGACTGCGTCTGAGCTTCCCCTCCCCGCCTGGAGCCTGGAAATCACATTGGCTGTGGCTGGTGTGGTCACAGGGCTCAGGCTGGCCATCCCTTCTCACGGGAGCCCTGTTGTCTAGTGACGGGAAACCATCATATCATCTCTTGTCCCTTTTTCCTGTTGTTCAGGGGTCCCTGTTACTCTGTCTTGAATGAGCACATAACCAAACAAATGAAACAGCCTGTCAGGAGCTTAATGAGGTTCAGGAGAGGTGGGGCCTTGCTGCTAAGCCGGCTGATGGTTAACACTCCCTTTTTTCCCTTTGTTAACCAGTCACTGTGAATGGGAACCAGAAGATGGTGCCGATTGGAAGACAGCGATGTGGCAGCCTGGGGTTGGCCCACACCAAGCTCAGGTTCACCAGCCCCTCTGTTTGTGCCCTTGCTGGGCTGAGGCACCTGCAAGGATCCACGCCTCCTCACGGGAGCTTGAGTGGAGAAGGGAGCTGATCACTCAGGAACTGGCACCGGCAGGGTCCACGTCCTGCTTCTATGGCCTGCCATGGCTTCAGCCTGCGGGCAACAGGGAGCCAGCCCGAACAGGCCACCTACCTCTGGGCACTCTCGCCTTGGCCTAGACTCCTCCCTGGCCTCTTGGGGCCACCTCTACGTCTGCCTGTGGTGCTGGCCACAGCCACAGCTGGGTGGAGATGGCCCGTGGGGCTGTGCCGTCCTGGCACACTGGCACCAGGAGGTGGAGCTCTGATCCCTGACCGCCAGCTGCACTTCCATGCAGGCAGCAAGAGGGAGAGTCTGGAAGACCAGCCTTGCAAGGTGAGTGGACGTGTTTTCTGAACTGGTGTAGACTTGGGGTGACAACCAGTGCTGCCCCCCAGAGCACAGAGCCTATGGTTCCTGAGGAGGAGAGGTCTCTGTTCTCTGCCTAGAGGCGCCTTCCTGGTCCCACAGCCAGGACTCTCCTGGCCTCAGGCCCTTCTCTGGAATGGTGCCAGGACATCTGGGGGGAGAGTGGTGGCAGGGCCCTGGTTCCAGGGTGGGCAGGTCCCCTGGGGCCCCCCATGGCTGGCGGAGGTCTGGGGCAGGATGAGTGCATCATCCTTTACTCCTGACAGGTCTGACGAGGTGTCTGTCCTGGAGGCGAGGCCAGCTAAGGGTGAGGTGCTAACAGGAGGGCGGTTTAGCCGGAGCCTTTCTCACACGACTAAGCCCCATGGGCTCTTGCTGCATGCGTCTTTACCCCTAAGGGGTAAGTTCAGTTATGGGAACATTCCAGATTGAAGCTTCCTGGGGGATGAGGAACACCAAGGGGAGCTTGGGGACCATGATCTCCTCCACACTGGCAGAGCCATGTTGCCTTAATGTCCTACAGTCTAACGCCCAGAGATACTCAGAGAATGGAAGGTGGACAGAGGCTGGGGACTAGAGAACACAGAGGTAGGGAAGACACTGGGTCAGCCCTCTCAACTGGCCCATCCAGGAAGGATTGGCCAGAGTTAGAAACGACATACTGTCACTTCGGACTCAGACCTGAGGGTCTGTGGTAAGCAGTGACCTGGGTTGTGGGGCCCCCTGGTCTTGTGAGGGTCCTGCTGAGCTCAGGCACGGGCGGCCCCTTCCTCTCCACAGAGATAGGCCCACAACCAGGTCTTCTCTTGTCTGCTGTCTGAAAGTCCTGAGTCTTTACGTGGCACTTCTGTGACGGGGGGGTCGCTTCTGGCCGTGCTTTATCGGGTATTGCTCTGATGGCGCTGAGCCCGCAGGAGCCTCCCCGCCCTCCCCTTAGGAGCTCTGACTTTGGTGTCCCCTCATCACCCTGGCTTATATGTCTCCATCCCACAAGGATTTGGGATGTGCACGCCAAGGACCGCAGCCTGGTGGCAGAAGCCTGTCCCTTCACTCATGCTTCAGAGAGGACTGAGTCAGGCCCCCTTTGAGATACTCACGCTCAGACGGGGGGCAGCGGAGCAGCTGGAGAGGGTGGGAGCATCTGACACAGTTGTTGGTCCAGAAGGCCCCTCTGGCGTTCATCCTTACACTTAGCAAGTACTTGATAAGCGCCTGCCACGGGTTTACCTGTTCTGCTGCATAAGCCCCGGCTCTCGGGGGACCACGTCTCGTGAGACGTACAGCACACTGGGCAGCGGAGAGGGACAAAACGCGCTGACTTAAATTGGAGGAACTGTGCAAAAGCCCTGAGGCAGGAGCCCGTTTAGGAAAGTTGAAACTGTCAACATGTGACAAACTACAGTGTTAGTAGACCAGCCCCACGGCCAGCCCGGGGCAGGAAGCACAGTGGCTATTTGTACTTCTTATCAGAGACCAGCTTTGCCCGTCCGCCCGAGAGGGCAGAGTCCCCAGAGAGGAAGCAGGCCTGGAGTTGGCAGTCTGGAGGCCTCAAGGCTCCTTCTCCAAGAGTGAGGTGGTAGACCTTAGCTAAGAACACATTCCTGTTCTTGGAGAAGCTACCGAATGAGCTTCTAAAATACAGAATTGCCATATCCTGCTGCCATCTTCATTGTAGGACTGGGCTGGTAAGGACAGACACCACAGGGTTCGGACAAGGCTGCAGAGGCTTCAGCGCCTCTTGATCAGAGGGAGGGGACTGGCCTGTGTTTCTGTCTCTCGCTGGTTGGCACGCCTCTGCATGGGGCCACATATAACTCAGATGTCCATACAGCCTGTGCTGGCCAGACCAGCTTGCCTAGTTATCAACCCACATCCTGTCCTCACACTACTCTCCATTCTGATGCCTCATTCCAGGTATCGGAAACAGACTGCTTCTGGCCGTGGAGGGGTTCACAGCTGACCGGTGCCTATCAAGGACTCGGGAATTGGCTATCATTCTGAAAGGAGCTACTTCGGGAGCTGAAGGGCTGCCCTGGTAGCCACGACTCGGAGGAGCTTGGGGAGGTGAGCCTGCTTCTTGCCCTGGAATTTTCTCCTTGGGGGCTTGGCAGAGGGAGCCGCCGGGAGAAGCCCCAAGAGCCCCATCCACGCTCGCGGGGCTGGGGAGACTGACGTGGGGGTCTGGGGAGGCAGCACAGCCCCGAAAGGAAGGAGGCCAGAGATACGAAGTTGATTCTCTGCGGCAGTTCCCTTTTGAGGCTGAAAACGCAGAGCAGGATTGGTGGCAGTTTCATTGTTTTAGGGAAGAGTTCAGAGCCTGTCAAGGAGAAATGACCTGAGAAATACCAGGCTCTACCCTGGGTATGGGTGAAATCCACAGGCACGTTGGACTTTACAAGGACTGTGGGTGATTCGTTGACTGTCCTGTGGTGGCCTGACCCTCTCATTCTGTCATACACTGTGCCTGATGCTGAGTCCGATGGCCACACACACTGAAAACCAGTACCAGTGTGGGGGGTGATAGACCCACCAGAGATTAAGGTACAGCAGACTTTGATTAACATATTAAAGAAAACGGGTAAGACACCGTATCACAGAGAATGAGAATTCATAAAGTAAATGAAAAATTGAAAACAGGAAAGAATGATAAAAATGTAAAATTCAGTCAGTGGTTTTAACAGCAGATTAGAGACAGCTGAAGAAGCAATCAGTGAGCTGGAAGATAGAGCAATGGAAAATACCTCTGCGAACATCACCTTGGCCATTTCACACTGTCCAGTGAGCTTCCTTCCTGGGCCCTCAGGCCCTGCTGGTCTCTTTTGTTGACCCCAGCCTTGGGAAGGGTAGGGGGTCCTGCCAAAGAAGGTTCTTGGTGCTTGGAAAGACTGGGGGATCTTTGGAATTTGGGGAACATGTTTCCATGCAGCTTTGTTGGAAATACTGCTTGCATGTTAGGAGTACATCAGGAGAGCTGTGAGGCTAATGAAATCTTAAGGGGCCTCAGATTCATCATCAGGAACATGAGCATGAATTTATGACCTTGAGCTAAAGGTATGATAATGTCTCCAACATGTGCCTTAGAAACTTTTATTAAAGTCATCTTTTTGTTTGCTTCTCTCCTGAACGCAGAGTGCAGAAAAGCATTGAGCACTGGAGTGTTCGGGAAACTGAGCCTTGTCTGATCTGCAAGGGGGACCGTGTGTACACTGTTCAGGCCTCACATCACAGAACTTGGGTGCCACCTGTTCTGGTGATGTGATGGGCATGACACGGGCACGCCAGGGGTGAGGATGCCAGGGCTAGGGCCACTGCCGAGCGTGACTGAGGCTGTTTTGGATTGTGGCAGTTTAGATGTTTGTTGTTCTGAGTTTTCCACCCTGGGTTAATGGTTTCTTTGTAATGAATAGAAATAAATTCATGAGGGATGGTGAGGTAAGGCAGGGTCATGGGCCAAGGGCAGCGTGCTGAGTTGAGACGGGCTGCTGACCTAGATAGGTTGTTTGACATGGATTAAAGCGGCGTCAGGCAAAGGTATCAGCCCTTTATCTGAGGGAAGGGATGGAAGCCCCTTGTCTTCCCGGGGCGAGGAGGAGGACAGGGTGAGTGTAGCGGGGGGAGGTTCGCCTGCGGAGCCGTAATAGCTGTGGCTCCTGGGACCTTCTGCTCACCTCAGACCAAGTGCCCGGAGGCCACTTGGACGCCCTTCCGTGTACCCTGTGCCGCGAGACAGGCCATGCCGGGCTCACTGTGGAGGGTCCGTGACGGATGGACATGCCCCTCCTCGGCCAGGAGGGTGCTGAGGGAGGTGGGCAGCGCCGAGCCCCTGTGCGACGCGTTTGTCAGTGGAGCCCCTTCTGTGTTACCAGGCGCTGGTGTAGGCACAGGGCAGTTTCATGGACAGGTTCGATGAGGCGTCTGCTCGCCTTTGTGTCTGGGCTTTGTGTTCCAGACTAGAGGCGGGCCTTAGACGAGTATAAACGAGCAAACACGTTAAAAACAAAGAAAACAAGTGATAAGTCGTGAAAAAGTCATGAAAAAGATGTCATGAAAGAGGGTACTGGGACTGCGTTGGTGGTTAAGGATTTCTGGGGAAAGGATGGCCTCCCTCGCGAGGTGACGTTTAGGCTGAAGGCAGAAGGACAAGGTGGCCCGACTCCACAGGCAGAGCAGAGGCCCTGGGCTAGAGTCGTGCAAGTCTTGGTAGGTGGCAGCTTTCACCTTAAGGCCACGAGAAACTGGTAACAGATTTCAAGCGGAGGAATAACACCGTCTGGTTACACGTTCACAGGACGCGCTGGGCACCGTGGGGAGACGTGGGGGGGTGCGGTCAGGGCGTGGGTTTCTGGAAGCAGGGATACTACTGGAAGGCTTTGCACGAGTTTGGGGAGCCTGGCGTGGTGGCTGCAGAGCCAGAGGGGAGTGCACACTCGGACTGCATTTGGGCAGGGGCTGAGGGAAAGCAGGGACCCAGCATCTACATGGAGGCGAGGCCGGGGGTGGGGGCAAGCAGGGCCACAGTCTGCAGTCCGCTTGCACCATAGGAAATTAGCAAGGCCCACGGGGTGTCAATGGTGGTGTCGGGCCGCAGCCAGGATCTGCGAAAAAGGCCCATCTCAGAGGAGAGAGTGAGGAGTGTTTCTGGACAGGTGGTAAGCCACCGTTCTTCTGACGGCCTTGGTCACTGGTCATCATCTGCCACCCCACAGTTACTGATGGTTCAAAATCCTTCTTCCTGGGGCGCCTGGGTGGCTCAGCCGGTTAAGTGTCCACTCTTTGATTTCGGCCCAGGTTGTGGTCTTGCAGTTTAAGCCCTGTGTCAGGCTCTGTGCTGATGGTGTGGAGCCTGATTGGGATTCTTTCTCTCTGTTCTCTCTGTCCCTCCCTTACTTGCGCTCCCCCACTCTCCCCTGCTCTCCCCCGCTCTCCCCCACTCTCTCCCCCACTTGCTCCTCTGCTCTCTCCCCTGCTCTCCCTCTCTCTCTCCCACTCTCTCCCTCTCCCCCCCTCCCTCCATCTCCCTCCCTCTCTCCATCTCCCTCCCTCTCTGCCCCCACCTCTCTGTATCTCTCAAAAATAGACATTAAAAAAATTATTGCTGGGGTACCTGAGTAGTTCAGTCATCTAAGTGTTCTACTCATGATCTTGGTTCAGGTTTTGATCTCAGGGTCATTGAATTCAAGCCCTGTGTTGGGCTCCGCACAGGTGTGAAGCCTACCACAAAAATTACTTTATAGCTAAAAAATGGTAACTGTCATCTGAGCTTTCAGTGAGACATAATTTTTGTTCTGGGAGAAGGTCTTGGCTGCTGAAGGTTGGGTGATGGCTTCACTTTTTTTATATTTATTTATTTATTTATTTATTATTTATTTATTTATTTATTTATTTATTTATTTATGAATGAGAGACAGAGAGTGTGAGCAGGGGAGGGGCAGAAAGAGGGGGAGACACAGAATCCGAAGCAGGCTCCAGGCTCTGAGCTGTCAGCACAGAGCCCAGTGTGGGGCTTGAACTCACAGACTACAAGATCATGACATGAGCCGAAGTCAGATGCCTAAGTGACTGAGCCACTCAGGCACCCCTGTGGCGATTTCTTAAAGCAAGACAACAGTGGAGTTTGCTGCATTCCTGGACTCTTCCTTTCATGAACGATTTCTCTGTAGTATGTGATGCTGTTTGATAGCATTTAATCTACAGTAAAAATTCTTCCAAATTGGAGTTAATCTCCTCAAATCCTAAAAATATTTAAAAATATTCTAAATATTTTGTTATTGTCCTGACAATCATCAAATCTTCAGGAGTAGATTCCATCTCCATAAACCACGTTCTTTGCTCATCATAAGAAGCAACTCCTTGGGGCACCTGGGGGGCTCAATTGGTTAAGCTGCTGACTTCGGCTCAGGTCATGATCTCACAGTACATGGGTTCGAGTCCCACATCGGGCTGTGTGCTGACAGCTCAGAGCCGGGAGCCTGCTTCGGATTCTGTCTCCCTGTCTCTCTGCCCCTCCCCTACTTTCATTCTGTCTGTCTGTCTCTCTTTCTCTCAAAAATACATAAACATTAAAAAAAAAAAGTACCTCCTCATCCATACAGCAGGCTTATCAGGATGTAACCTTATTGTAAAGTGAAGAAGATCTGTACAGATAAATCCGAAGAAAAATATTTTCGTTAAGGCACTGAAACTTCTTACGAATGTAATGTGTGAGCCTGTTGGGCACTTTTTAAATCTTGGGATGATTGGATGCCGCCATCTTTAGTGCCTGTTGCACAGCGATTCCCACGCAGGAGCTGCCAGAAACGGAGCTCTGCAGAGTCCTGAAGCCACGGAGGGGAACGCAGTGAGATGAAGCCCTGAAGCCGGGAGCTGCCGTAACCACTGTGTCCAGCCGTGCTGAATGTCACTGTCCCCCTGCAAGTTCAGTGTGGGGCCAGAGGTGTCTCAGTGCACAGTCTGGGGTCTCCCGCTGTGTGTCCTTGCTTTCTCCCTCTGGATCTGGGGACCTCCTTTCTCCATGGCTACATGTTAGGGGCAGTCACCCCAGCCCCCCCAGCTTCTAGGAATGGGTCACAGGATCTTGCGCCATTTACTATCATGTGAAGCCCCGCAGCCTGCGCAGAGGTGTGTGTTCCCAGCCGTGGTGCTTGGAGGATTTTTTCTTTATCGTTTGATTTCAGCCCCATCAGAGCTCAAGATCTGGCTTTGATTTCAGTAAACCATTGTGATATGCTGTTTCCCCTTCCTGTATCTGGAGCAGATTCAGTTTAACCAAAGAGGGTGGTGTTCTTGCAGGTTGATGTAAAAATAGCTCAGCCTGATCAGAGAAGGTGGGCTGCTGTCGGTACTCATTTCCCTGCAGAGAAGACTGAAAAACACCAGAATCGCTGGGCCCCCTGTTGTCCCCTGGCACCCATTCTGTGTCTCTGTGTCTCCACTGCGGGGCTGGCTGGGCGCGGGGGGGGGGGGCGGGGGGCGGGAACTGCCCACCATTAGTGTTGAGCGCGGCCGTTGCTGAGGCCACGAGAACGTGGACAGAGGGGGCAGCATGCAGATTCTGAACCTGGGCCTCTGGAGGCCTCGTGTATTTCTTTTGGCTTCTCTGGAAGTTTCCACCTTCTCCCATGTTAGAAGAACTTGCCTTGGGTAGCTGCAGGCCTATGAACACGAGGGGGAAAATGCTTCTCTTGTATATTGAGTTTTGGGATTGTTTGTTACACAAGAGCTGACTGAGAGAAATGGAAAAGAAGTCCATGAGGAGAAGGTGAAAAGAATGACAGCAGTAGAGCGCTTGACAGGGCTACTTACTGTTCTTTGGAGATGAAAATATTATCCCGTGGTACTTAAACCTAAGAGGAAGGCAGTGACAGTTTTGTTTCTGTTTTAGAGATCAAGACAGGCTCAAAATGGCTGAAGATAGAGTCGGTGAGCCTAGTGTGGGCCCACATGGCCAAGCGGCCCCTACTCGGGCTGTGCTGCCTCTCCTGCAGGCCCAGCTCTGCGGGCGGCCGTGTGCAGTGCTCTTTGTAGGAGATGCAGTCAGACCGGGGTGGGGAGGACGGACCTCGGCTGGGGGCTCTGTGGGGCACGAGGGACCGCGTTTTGCCGGGAGGGGTGATGTGCCTGTGTGACGTGTGCCGACAAACGGAGGGACCAGGCAGTGGCGGTGTGACCACTCTTGTGCCGCCTGTGGTCGGCGTCCTGCATTTGGCCAAAAGTGGGGCTGGTGGCCTCGCTCTGAGTGTGCTCCCAAGCTTCTCTCGAAAGGTCAGGCGGGGCGTTTCTCGGAAGGAAGTGCGTGGAGCACGGGGCCAGGCTCCTGCACGAGTACACGCATCATCTCACCTGCTGCTTGGGGTCTGGATTTTGATGCCTAAAAACTCAGAGATTGAGAACAGAAGCGGCACTCAGACCTTGGTAAGGGCGGTGTTGGGCCTCTTGGCCGCTTGAGGGCCAGGCCACCTGATTCCAGCACACGAGGGACACGGACTGACCGGCACAGTGCCGACAGGCACGACCATCTGTCAGCACGTTTTCATTACCTCAGGCTCCTGGTCTTGTTGGTTTATTTCTGACCAGTTTTTTGTCCCCTTTGCAACCTCCTGTTCTGTGACGAGCTGGTCAGATCTGCACTTTGCTGCCAGCTGCCTGGAGGCCACCCAGCCCTGCACCCGTCTTCACTGAGAGAACCTTCAGTCCCGGGGGGGGGGGGACCCGGCCCTCCCACTCACAGGGCTGTCCTTGGAGACAACAAGCCCCCCCCAGTGGGTGGAGTCCCCTTAGATGGGGCCAACATTGGCTCCCAGATCTCCATGTCCTAATCCCCGGGAGGACCGTAAATTGCATTCCATCTCAAACGAGGGGCAGAGAAAATGGACTCGGGAGAGAGAGTAGCATGAGGATAGAGGCAGAGACTGGGTGATGGAGCAACGGGCCCTGGCAGGCCTGGAGCCTGCAGAGCTGGGATGCAGGGGACCTTCCCCTTGCGTCTCCAGGGGAGCGCAGCCCCTGTGACACCTTGGATTTGTCTTTGGCCTCTACGACCATTAGAGAATAAACTTCTGTCAATGTAAGCCACCAGCTTTTTGGAGACTTGTTTCAGGAGTCACAGACCACGAGTAAATAAGGGAGAGTTAAGGATTAAAAAAAAAAAATGGGACGAGGCCTGGCCCCGAGCTTCAGCTGCTTGATGGTGTCCCTGTCACCCGGGATCACCTACACTTGGAACACGTACGTCTTTACCCTAAGGGTCCCCGCTCATTGCCGGCAACTGCGTTGGCCCCGTGTGCCCCCCGGAGAGCCTGACCTGTAGCCTGTCTGCGTGCAGCCTGCACTGCTGACCGAGGACGGAGCAGTGGGCGGGGTGCTCAGGGACTCAGCCGTAGGGGGGACGGCTGGCTTCGACCTGCGGCTCCAAGGTCGTCTCCACACTGGAGTGCAGCTGGGCCGCCCTCCGGCGCACACCTGCTTCCTCTCCATCCCTGGGAGAGCAGCATGTGTGAGGGACCAGGGCACCTTTGGCCCTTTAATCATTAGACTTTTTAGAACCAAGTGCAAATATTGTCAGGTGCTCCTCTTACAGCAGTGAGAAGCTGTGCCTGTTGAAATAAACACACGGCAGCCATCCGTGACAGGCAGCGCCATTGTTCTGTGTCCCCCAGGGGATGCCCTGGGAAAGGTCACAGCTGCCTAAACCTTTAAAACCCTCAAAGGGACAAGCATTCCTTGCGCTGGGGTTCAGAGCTTGCATGGGCCTCTCACCTGGGTTTTTTGATCCACTTCCCTTTGTAAATGACTTTTTTTCTTAAAGCAGCAGGAGAAAGTTGATACTGACCAGAGGACCCCTCATTTGTGTCAGGATTCCCAACGTCTTTGTAGAAGTTGATCTTCAGGTAAGTACTGCCCCGAGGGCAGGGTTATGTGTACGTAGCCGTGGAAGGTGGGTGCCAGGCGCAGAGGCCCCTCACGGTCCCTCTGGGTGACTGGCCAGTCCTGTCTGGGTGGGTGCCCTGAGCAGCGAGGGCAGTGAGCCAGTGTCCCACAGACAGAGGGCCAGGGGCCGCCTCGGGCTGGCACCTCTCACAAGCACTTGTGGGTGGAGACCCCAGGCTCCTACACTTAAGTGTCTGGCCTCCAGATGCCGATGAGAAAGTTCCAAGACTCGTCCTGGCCTGTTCGGCACAGCCCACAAGGACAGGATTTACTCAGCCTTGGGCCCCACCAGCCTTGCGCAGCTGGATCCGGGGGGAGGACGGGCCACTGTCTGTCTCTGCTGTCCCCAAGTTCTCATGTAAATACACCTCCCACTCCAGGATGAAGGGTGCCAGGCTGGTGGTGGCGCTGCTGGCCCTGGCTGGCCTACTGCATGTGGCCCTGTCCCTGAGAATTGCAGCCTTCAACATCCGTACTTTTGGGGACACCAAGATGTCCAATGCTACTCTGTCCAACTACATTGTGCAGGTGGGTCCAGGCCAGCCCGTCTCTGAGGAATCCCGGGCTGGATGTGGGGTAACAGGCCCTGGGAACACTGGGCTGGCTGGCAGTCCTGAGGGTGGCCTCAGATCGGGAACTTGAGAGCCTCTGGTGACAGGAGGGCCTCAGGCAAAGATGTCAGACCGGACCAGGAGCAAGCAGGGCCAACACCCCCATGTCTGCCCAGCCTGCCCTGCTGACCACCACTGTGGCCCCGTCTGCAGATCCTGAGGCGCTATGACATCACTGTCATCCAGGAGGTCAGAGACAGCCACCTGACCGCCGTGGGAAGGTTGCTGGACATGCTCAATCGGTGGGCGATGCAGTGGGGTCCTGGGGAGGTGTGGAGCCCTGCCGTAGGCAGCAGAAGGGCTCCCTGACTGTGACATTTGTCTCCTCAATCAGGGACGACCCAAATGCATTTCATTACGTGGTCAGCGAGCCGCTGGGACGGAACAGCTACAAGGAACGCTACCTCTTCGTGTTCAGGTAAAGTCCCGGTGCTGAGACTGGGCTCCCCCGATCCCCCAGAGGGTGCTCACAGGTCCGTGGGCCCCTCTGCTCCGAGTGTGGAGGGGAGCCCCGCACGGGCTGCAGCAGCTAATGGCGCCCCCCCCCCCCCCCAGACCCGACCAGGTGTCCGTGCTGGACGCCTACCAGTACGACGACGGCTGTGAGCCCTGCGGGAACGACACGTTCAGCCGCGAGCCCGCCGTCGTCAGGTTCTTCTCCCCGCTCACGGGTGCGCCGCCCTTCCCGGACCCCAGGCGGCCCAGGGCGCGGGGTCCCCTGGTGTGGGACTTCTGCCCGCCCCCGGCCCTGGAGTTTGTACGGTGCCGTCTCCACAGAGGTCCGGGAGTTCGCCATCGTTCCCCTGCACGCGGCCCCCCTGGACGCCGTGGCTGAGATGGACGCGCTCTATGACGTCTACCTGGACGTGCGGCACAAGTGGGATCTGGAGGTGAGCCTCGGCCCGGGGCCCGGAGTCATGCGTGTGCACCCAGGCCCACCCGCTGGCGTTTCCTTGTAGGACATCCTGCTGATGGGGGACTTCAACGCTGGCTGCAGCTACGTGGTCCCCTCCGAGTGGTCATCCATCCGCCTGCGCACGAGCCCTACCTTCCAGTGGCTGATCCCTGACACCGCAGACACCACTGCCACCGCTACGCACTGCGCCTACGACAGGTACGCAGGGAGGGGGTTGCTAGCAGCCTTGACTCCTGTGTCCAGGGCCGGGGAGGGGTGCTAAGGCTCTGTGCTGGGACTGACAGCGACCCTCTCACGTGTGGTGCTGCAGGATTGTGGTGGCAGGGACCCTGCTCCAGCGTGCCATCGTCCCGGACTCGGCTGCCCCCTTTGACTTCCAAGCTGCATTCGGCCTGAGCAACCAGCTGGTATGTGTCTGCAGCTCTGATGGGCACAGGACAGAGTGTAGGGACCCCTCTGGAAGCACTGTGTGCAGAGTACACCACCAGGACAGGCACCCCTGTCCTCACCGCTTGATTCCCCACAGGCCCAGGCCATCAGTGACCATTACCCTGTGGAGGTGATGCTAAAGAGAGCCTGACGGGAGGAGGCCCTGCATGGGACACCTGGACAGTGTGGAAACAGAGCCCGCTACCCACCTTCTCTGTCCAGACAAAACGTTTAATACTTAGATTAGAAGGTAATGTAAGCAAATAAAGCTCAAAGGGGTGTTCTCATTGGTGACCTCTAGTCCTTCGTCCCCGGCTGCCTCTTCCTGCAGGGAAACGTGCGGCCTTCCTGCCACTCAGTGGCGGTCCAGAGCCTTGACAAGTAAGTGGGTCAGGCGGCCCACCATGGATCGGGGGTCATCGACAAGGCCGGCAGCAATCATGGCGTTCTCGTAGATCTGAAAGGCAGGCGGGGCGGCCGCATGAGTGGGGGGGCAAGGCCCCGCCGAGAGGAGGAGGGGAAGATGGGGGCCCCCCAAGGCTCACCTGCTCAACCAGCAGCTGGGCCAGGTCAGGGTCGCTGGCTCTCAGCTGGCTCAGCTTCTTGATCAGGGTGTGTCTGCGGCACAGAAAACACCAGAAGTCAGGGCTGGGTGCTGCAGACCCAGCACAAGGGCTCTGTGTTCTGAGGACTTTCCCGAAAGGCTGGGGTTACTGGAAGGTGGTAGGATGGTCCAGTGTAAGAAAAAAGTAGGTAACAATTTCAGATGACAGACCCAGAAAACCAAGAGAAAGAAACACTAGTGAGAGGAATTTAACATATGAAAATGATTAGTTTTCAGAAATCCTACTTAATCCAAATATATATTAACCTATTTTTTAAGACAACGTGGCCTAGAGGTGCAAGCACAAGGGTCCAGGAACTGGACCGCTGGCTCTAGAAAGCGAAAGGGCAACATCTACACAGCTGCATGCACACGGGGGGACTCTAGTACTTGCTAGAAACAAGTCAAAAAGAAAATGATCACTCTATCTGATCTTATTCCCAAGAAACCTCGATCAAAACTGATTTTTCAAATGGCCAAAATTGGGATGGGGCGCCTGGATGGCCTAGGTCATGATCCCAAGGTTGTAGGATTGAGTCCCACACTGAATTCCAGGCTCAGCTCAGAGATTCCCTGGCCCCAGCCGAGACTGCCCAAGGGGAAAAAAGAGGACAGTCTTAGAAGACAAGCCCAAGGAAGGGCCCTGGAGACTCCCGAGTGGTACAGACAGCGGGCATGTCCTCATCCAGTTCAGGGTCTGGGCCACGAACCGGAGGGAAAAACACAAGCAGGGCTCTACAGCCACAGGAGGATTCCACACCCATAGAAGTTCAAAGCTGGCACCATGGGGCCGTTGGAAGGATCCGTGAATAGCCGGCAAAACTATGGCAAGATGAGGAAATGACCCTCCCTGCAATGAGGGCTCTGGTGACCTCCGAGGACAGACTCTAGTGGGAAATGGGGGCAGCGGAACAAAGGCCAGCAAGGTGGGTTTTTAGGACCTTACAGGGGTCAGTTTAATAGTCCTTAAACCACATAAGCCTTCTGCCCTTTGTAGGTGTCATAAACGAAGGCAGCACACACACCCCCACAACGTGGCAGGCCTGTGCCGGCGGCCCTACCGGGGGTTGATCTCCAGCGTGGGCTGCAGGAGCTGGGCGCGCTCCTCCTGGGTCTTGGCCAGCTGTTGCATGCGCAGGAAGTGCCGGGCGGCCCCCATCTCCAGCACGGTGATCATGGCGGGGTGTGTGTCCAGTCGGAGAGTCATCTACAAGGAAGGTCAGGGAGCAGGGGTGAGGGAGGACGCAGGGGCTCCTGGGCTGCGGGGGCAGGACCACATATGAAACTTCCCCAGGTGACAACGCAGGTCTCCAGGGACGCCCCCTCCCTTACACCATCAAGAAAGCAGCCTCAACTGCCCCCACACGAAGTTCCTGGAGCAGATCCAGACTGGGGACTCCCTCTTCCTCGATCTCCCCCCAAGCTACTTGTTTCTACTGTGTCAGCTATTGTTCCAGGTCCATCGCGCCTTTGCCTGGGTTACGTAATCTCTACTACATGGGGCCACTGCCAAGTCCCCTAACTGTCTAGGACCCTGCAAGCCGCCACTGCCCCACACAAGGCCCCAGCCTCTCCAGGCTGTCCTCCCTCTATCCTGCCCGTCCCAGAGGCCTGGATTTCGTCCAGGACCCTGCCCCTGTGGGCCTCTCCCCGGCCCACCCACAGGCTTTGGGCCTCCACGCTTAGGCCAGACTCTTCTGAGCCTGCTGTGGTGACCGTGCAGGAATGGAGAACCGGAGCTGGGATTCAAATGCAGCTCCTGGTCGCCTGGCTGTGTCACGTGGGGAAGTGGTCCACCTCATTTCCTTCCTGGGTCAGATGCAGTCTTTCTGCTTAGGTCACCTTGAATGAGTGCACACGTAAAGCACGTGTCCCAAAGAGCAATCCCAGCTGACACCTCTTACAGAGGTCTGCTCTTGGCCACTCCCACCCTGAACACCTTTGGGGCCACACCTGGATGTGGGTCAGTGCCAGTGACCTCACAGTGGACACCTGTCCTCTGCACTAGGGCTTTCTCTTGGAGGTCTGACCTGGACTGATCGGTTGCCAGCTGTTCTGTATAGAACTTGAGACACTGCATTTCTCCCCCGAGCCGCACAGACACAATCATGGGGCCTTAGGTGGCTTGTGCTTCATATCTGGCCTCAGAATCAGAACTGGCCCTTCTGTTCCTGATGCCGAGAGGGATTCACTTGCCTCACCTCCTTGGGCCAGACCACACAGGCCCCCCTGGAATGGATCGGGGAGGGAAGAGAAATATGCAGGTGTCCAGGCTCCCAGGATTGTGAGACACGATAAGAGAAACCGAGAAAACCCAGCTGGCTCGGGACTTAGGCAGCTTCATGACTCCCCAGAGATCACTCACGGGTCGGGCAGGCATCGCCCTGGTGGGAACAGTTAGCCTCACCTGAGGGGAGGACGCTCTGCCCAGGACCCTCAGTCGGGACCCCATCCAGGCTGTTCCTTCTGGGGCTCCCCCAGCCAGAAGGTTGGACGTTGTGAGCACCGGATTTGATGTTTGAACCTTCTCTGTTCCTCTATATTCTCCCCCTCTTTACATTACTCTTCTCCACGGAACGAAAGTGCGGCTCTTGTGAATTACTATTATTCAGAACACTGGCTCGTAAAGACCTAGACCCCTAAAAACTGGAGCTGGACAGAAAGCGATGTCCTCGGCCACCACAGTGCCTCGGGGGCAGCCAGCCAGGGACCCCACCCTTATGCTTTCACCAGCTCGACAGTGGCACACGTACACCCCCTGGGCACAAGCATGTGTGCACGTGCAGGCACGGCAGCAACGTGCCCATCTCCACCTCAATCATGGCCTCAATGGCCGCCGGAAGGACACCCACAGGGCCAGCAGCCCGTCTCCAGAAGGCCTCACCTTCACGTTGGTAACACGTGACCCCAGCGCGTTTCTCATCCAGGCCATCAGGTCCTCTGTCTCCTTCTCGGAGAGGCGGTCACTGGCTACAGGAGGGCAGAAGGGAGTGAGCTCAGAGCTGCCATCTATGTGCCTCCCACCCTACGAGACCCCACGGGAGGCCTGAAACGCTGATGCCTCAACCCTAGGTTTCAAGAAGGCTCCCTCTCCACCCCTGCCGGCCACTGGCACAAAGACAAAGGTTTCCCAAAACACCCTTCATGGAAAAGTAAGCAGATCAAGTTGGACGTCACTTTGGGGGCACCTGGCTGCCTGAGTCAGTGGAGCGTGCAACTCTTGTCTCAAGGTCAAAAGTTCAAGCCCTATGCTGGGTGTGAAGCCTACTTAAGAATTAAAAAAAAAAAAAAAAAAAGACTTTTGGTTGCCTGAGGCCCATATAATTTTTTTTGTTGCTGTTATTTTTTTTGAGAGACAGACAGAGACAGCATGATCAGGGGAGGGGCAGAGAGAGAAGGAAACACAGAACTGGAAGCAGGCTCCAGGCTCTGAGCTAGCTGTCAGCACAGAGCCTGACGCGGGGCTCGAACCCACGAACGTGAGATCATGACCTGAGCCGAAGCCAGACACTCAACCGACTGATCCACCCAGGCGCCCCAGAGGCCCATATAATTTTGTGAGAGCTTTAAAAAGACAATCTTGGGGCGCCTGGGTGGTTCAGTTGGTTAAGTGTTCGACTTCACTCAGGTTATGTCTCACGGTTCGTGGGTTCGAGCCCCGCGTCGGGCTCTGTGCTTGTCAGCTAGCTCAGAGCCTGGAGCCTGCTTCAGATTCTCATTCTCTCACTCTCTCTCTCTCATTCTCTCTCTCTCAGTGGCTCAGTTAGTTGGTTAAGCATCTAACTATTGATTTTGGCTCAGGTCATGATCCCACAGTTTGTGAGATCAAGTCCTACATTGGGCTCTGTGCTGTCAGCTTGGGATTCTCTCTCCCTCTCTTTCTGCCCCTCCCCTGGTCACTCTCAAAATAAATAAAATAAACATTAAAAACAAAGTCCATTTCTGATTCTGTAGGAAGCCAAGCTAGAGGGAGCACTGGGGACAGCCTAGGATCTAAACAAACGTTTTCCATTCATCCTGAAGACAGTCCCTAACAGCCTCCACTGTGCAGACTGGGGACCCCAGATAGAAATGAGAAGAGCTGGAACTCCACATAAACCCACCACTGCAGGACAGAAGAGGCCGTCTCGACCTCCCCTGCACCCCCAGGCCACCGCCCACACCTGGGCCTGGAGAAAGGGGGAGCCAGCCGACCTGGGGACGCATCCTCCAGTTTCTCCTCCTTATAGTGATCAACAACGATGTCTGTCTCCACGGAGATCAGCCGCTTCTTGTCAAACTCACGCAGGTGGAGCAAGGTCAGTTCATCGAACTGCTCATAGCAGAAGAGAACCTGCAAGGGCCCAAGAGCGCTGGCATCAGGCCTGGGTAAGTCTGCCCACAGCAGGAGAGTGGAGCGGGAAGCCGGGGCCCACGTCCAGCGAGGCCTACCAGGAACCCTGGGGCTTCCTTAGCCTCATGGTTCACCAGATGGTCCTGAGGGGGCCATAGCTACACGGTAGCAGTAACAGGAGGCCCATGTCACCTCCCAGAGACACACAAACTAATGGCAGCTTGGCTGCGTCTCTGGACATCAGTCACCTTGCACTGCTTGGCTCTCCCGAGTCCTGGGCACGTTCAGCCACTGTCAGGGGCTCAGACCCCACTTATCCCATCCTGGCTCCAACCTGTGGCTCACCCACCTCTGTGTTTTTCTGCTTCATGGCTTCATAGTAGGGCGAATGCTCGGCCAGGTGCCGGTTGGGGGCGCACAGGTAGTAGATGGTGCGGGTGCCAGCCTGCATGCGGCTGGCATAGTCCGGCAGGCTGCTCAGCTGCCCAGCAGGCAGTGCCGAGGATTCGTACCTTAGCAGCTTTGCAATATCCTCCTGCAGAAAAACGCCAGGTCACTCTTGTTCTAAGAGCCTCCCAGCTGCCTTCCGTAGACTCTGGAAGCCTATGACTACGGAGAGGAAGGGCTCCGGCTGGCCTCACCCGTGGCCGGCGGACCCAAGGATGGCACTCAGTCCCTGGGGGTCTGTGGGCACTCTGAATGTATCTGTCAGGTCCCACATCAAATGCTCAGCCGACCCTGGAGAGAAGCTTCACTGTAGGTGGTCCAGGGCCCTGCAGAGAAGAGCTTTCTGGTGCACCTGCCCTAGAACACTGGTGTACTGCCAGACACTGTCAGGGCAAAGACCTTCCCAAGACCCGGCATCCTCCGTCCAGCCCTGCCTCCTGGGCACGTGGATGTGACACGGAGGCCGCATTCCTAGCCTTCCTCACAGCAGACACTAGTGCCAATCAGTGGGGTACAAATGATAGCATTTATTTAGCGGGGGACCAGACCTCCCCTATCCTGTTGCTAAAAGTCAATGTGCCTGCTAGTATCCTATCCCTTGATGTGGGCGCTGCCTGCTAAGGATGGAGAAGTGGCAACAAGCCGAGGCCCGGGGTTCTGATGCCACCACCCAGCATGTGACTTGAGACGGAAACTCTGCCTCATCTACACCACTGACTTGTCCCTGATCGTCTGGCACAAATGGGGGGGGGGGGGGGGGGGGGGGCAGAGGAAGGGGCATGTGAAGAATATGGAGCCTGTCCAGAGACTGTGTCCCAATCAAGTGGCATGAGGGGGATGGACATGCCACCCAGGGGCTGTTAACCAGAACACGGTACCGGACACCACGCGGAAGAGCTGCTGCAGCCCTCCGCCAGCAAGGAGAGGCAGGGACAAGGCAGCGGCAGACGCGGCCTCAGCATGCCTGGGCCCCAGGCCCTCCCTCCATGGCCTGAAGACCCTCCTGGGGACCCCAGACGCTGAGTCACCTCCCTCCGCACTGCTAAAAACGAAATCTCAACCCTGAGAATTCCTGCTTAATGGGCAAGGTGTCTGGGTGGTTCAGTGGGTTAAGCATCCTGCTTCAGCTCAGGTCATGATCTCATGTCCGTGGGTTCGAGCCCCGCATCAGGCTCTGTGCTGACAGCTAGCTCAGAGCCTGGAGCCTGCTTCAGATTCTGTGTCTCCCTCTCTCTCTGACCCTCCCCTGCTCGCACTGTCTCTGTCTCTCAAAAATAAATAAAAAACATACAAAAAAAATAGAACTACCCTATGACCCAGCAATCGCACTACTCAGTATTTATCCAAAGGATAAAAAAATGCTGGCTCAACGGGGCACATGTACCCCAATGTTTATAGCAGCATTAGCAACAACAGCCAAATTATGGAAAGAACCGAAATGTCCATCAAATGGCTCATGGATAAAGATGTGGTATATATGTACAACACAATTATTGCTCAGCAATCAAAACAAAATCTTTGCATTTGCAACAATGTGCATGGAACTAGAGAATATTATGCTAAACAAAATCAGCCAGAGAAAGATAAATATCATGATTTCACTCTAAGAAACAAAAAAGATGAACAAAAGAAGGCAAGGAAAGCTAAGATGAAAACCGGGAGACTTAAATCCAGAAAGCAAACTGCAGAGGTTGCTGGAAAGAGGTGGGGGTGGAGGGGCTAAATGGATATGGGCCCTGGGGAGCGGGGTGATCACTGGGTGTTCTATGTAGGTGATGATCACTAAATTATATTCCTGAACTCATTACTGTGTTAACTAACCTAGATTTAAAGAAAAATGGAAAAATTCATCCTGATTTTTGACAGAAAGAGAAAAACCACATGCAATGCGTGACCAGGGTGCAGTGTAGAGCCTGACATGGGGCTCAAACTCATGAACTGTGAGATCATGACCTGAGTCAAAGTCAGACACTTAACTAATTGAGCCACCGAGGTGCCCCATGATCATGTCATTTTTACGTATTTAAACTCAACTCTGGCCCCCGGGGCACCACATTAAAAGATTTCCACCAGGGGCGCCTGGGCAGCTCAGCCAGGTAAGTGTCTAACCCTTGATTTCAGCTCTCAGGTCATCGTCTGGAGGTTCATGAGTCGGAGCCCTGTGTCAGGCTCTGTAATGACACCATGGAGCCTGCCTGCTTGGAATTTTCTCTCTCCCTCTCTCTCTGCCCCTCCCCTGCTTGTGCATACCCATGTGTGTGTCCTCTCAAAATAAATAAACATGAAAATAAGAAAAGAATTGGGGCACTTGGGTAGCTCAGTCGGTTGGCTAAGCATCCAACTTCGGCTCAGATCATGTTCGAGCCCCATGTCAGGTTCTGGGCTGACAGCTCAGAACCTGGAGCCTGCTTTGGATTCTGTATCTCCCTCAATCTCTGCCCCTCCCCTGCTCATGTTCTGTCTCTCTCAAAAATAAACAAACATTACAAAAACAAATAGATAACAGATCAATAAATAAGTAAAATAAAAAAGAAAAGGATTTCCATCAGTCACACAGAGAACACGGCCTTCCCTCCTCAGGAGCCAGGCACCTTGCCCTGTCCCCCGCCTCTAGTGACCTCCTGAGTGCCCTGAACGCCTGTGGGAGGAGACCACGCACACCCACTTCCTGCCGGCAGCAGGTGGGGAAGAGCGCGGGGCTGCGGGACACCATATGGAGGCGTCAGGGTGTGGCGCCAGGCCTGTTGCGTCCAACAGAGTCCTGCAGGCCAAATGCTGCCTTTACTGACCCCTGCACAGTGCCCAGCTGGGCCACGGTCATGTCCCAGGAAGCTCGGTTTCTGGCCTCCACCAGATTCCTCCATAGCCCATGGCAGCCCCGAGAAAGGCCCAGAAACCCAGATCATACCTTGACGTCTTGTTCAGCAGTGGTTACAATGCCCTCCCTCATGAATAAGCCATAATCTTCAAAAAATTTGGCATATTTTTCAGGATCTTTTTTACTCTGGTCAACAAAGAATTTTATTAGCCTCTGCTGTAGAAGGTCCCGGAGTTTCCTACAGAACAGAAATGCATTTATCATCAACAAGCAACTTTCATGAAAGACGAAAAGCCCAGAAGCATATGAAAATTTTTCATCCCCACTAATAACCAAAGAAGCAAAACCACTATTTTGGTGAAACCCAAAAATGTGAAGCTCAAAGACAGGGAACCTCTGACAAAGCACAGTTGGGGAGACGCACCCCCAGCAGCAAGAATGTGTACCGGCCCCCCGCCCTGTGGAGGACCACAGCCTGGGTTCCAACTGCAGAAACCCGAGTCGGCAAGCTTTATACACCAGGCCTCACACCATGGTGCACAGGACAGGAGACAGAACGGGAAAGGACAGGCTGAATGAACATAAAAAGCAGGATGGCCATGAAACATCGCATCCTCCAGTGGTTTGTAATGACGCCAGAAGGTGCTGGAGTTGAAAGAAACACCAGAAAACTCCCAATGTGGATAGATCACAGCGCACAGCGTGTACGTGCGTGCTTTCCGCGCCCTGGAGCTCTACGGTTAGGAGCCATGCGGCACAGATAGCTCACGCACCGCAACGTGGGTTTACACAGGACGCACCAGGTGCACACACACGTTTTCTAAAACTTGGATTTCTTGGGAAACAGGATGTTTACTGTAGCACTTCATTGTGGCATGAAACTACAAGCAACTTCACGAGTGAAAGGAAGAGTATTCTCTGGGTGCCTGGGATTCAGCTCAGGGCATGATCTCGCTCTGTGTGGGTTGGAGTCCCACGGTGGGTGAGCCTGAGCGCCACTCCTGGGGAGCTCAGGTCTTGCTTCAGGTGAGCCCCGCTTCTCTTCGTCCCTCATGGTACTGCCTCTTGTGGGGTTCCCTTTCTGCCCCCCTCAGAAATAAAAATATAATTATTTCCTAATTAATTTGCCTTTCCTTTAAAAAAAAAAAGTGAAATCATGGTGTATTTCAGTAATACTCTAGGTTGGGGTTGGGGGGACAACAGATTCCTATTCATCTAAGGTTTCCTCTCTGCTCCCATCCTGAATGACTCAGAACTTCGGCCACAGAGCAGGGCGGGACAGCACCCGCATCTGGGCTGCGGCAGCCCCAGAGGCTGGGAAAGGACATCGAGCCCCAGAAGGGTGTCCACACAGGGCCACACCTACGTGGGGCAGCCCGGTGTGGAAGGTCAGAGCCCAAGATCTCCGGAGGAGGGCGTCCAGCCCGCTGTGTGGCATCAGCGCTGAGGGGCAGGAGGCACCGACGTGAGGAGAGGGCTATGGCCAAATGATGCCGGGGCTGGGGACTGGTCAAAGCTGCACAGATTAAGGATGACAGGGGCGCCTGGGTGGCTCAGTCGGTTAAGCATCCAGCTTCGGCTCAGGTCAGATCTCACGGTTCGTGGGTTCGAGCCCCGCATCGGGCTGTGTGCTGACAGCTCAGAGCCTGGAGCCTGTTTCAGATTCTGTCTCTCTGACTCTCCCCTGCTCACGCTGCTCTCTGTCTCAAAATTAAATTTAAGAAAACAGGAAAAAAAAAAAAGGATGACAGAGGAGTTTCCTCATTGTCGAAGAGAACAGACCCGGGCAGGGGCAAGAGCAGGACATGCCAGTGGTGCCGGGGGTACTCGGAGAGCTCGGCAGACATATGAACAAGGACTGATGCAGATGGACAGACGCCCATCGACACACGCAGGCTTCACACCTTCCTCAGCTCTGGCTGCTGAGAGGGCCTGGGAGGAGGGACACCCCAACAGCAGAGGCGTCCCCAGGGCCCAGACGCTGGCTTCTCAGTACCATGCTCCATTCAGAGGAACCAGGGCTCCTTAAGGGAGTAAGTAATTCCCGGGTCAGGACAAGACACAGGCAGAACACGAGGTGAGCCTGGACCATCCTGTGCCCAAAGCGAGGATGCAGAAAGCAAGGTGGGGGCGGGGAACGGGCCCAGGAGGCAGCTCTCTCCTGCTGGCTCGACCTGGGATGGTCTCAGCATCAAGATACATAGTAACAGTTAGCAGATTATGACCCAGCGACTAAAATGGGAAATCAGTTCCTGCACATCAATTTTAGGTCTTAGGAAATGAACACATAGTACAGTGGACACGGAAGCCGGCCGATACCACCTCCGCCAATGACAAAGCGGAGAAGAGTAACTGCACACGGAGAGGCTGGCAGACACCCCCTCTGCCAAGGGCCACGTGAACCTCACCAGTAAGGGCCCAGACCCTGCCTGCCAGACTGCGGGCACTGCTGCTCCAGCTCCCAATGCAGACGGACTCACGGGCCGGCGTGACCACTCTGTAACTGAGTGTTTGCAACCGCGAACTGAGGCCCCAGTGGCCCCCCACAAAGGATGACATGGCCAGAGCGGAAAGGCTCCATACGGTCCAGGGTGAGGACCAGCACCCGGTACAGTAGGTGCTGCTAAATCAGGATGCAGAGTGGAGACACGTGCCACCTAGTCCACAGATTCCAGAAGGACCTCTCCAAAGAAGGCCGCCTGCGTCCCAAGACTGACCGTCCTGGACCAAGGCTGGATTGCTCCTGGCTCTGGGGTTGTTCTCTGCTTCCTCCACCGCAGCGGCAGCCTGCCCAGGGTCTCCCCTTCCTTGGCTGCCAAGGGAGGACACGCCTCCCTGCCCACAGCCTCCCCAGGCCCAGTCCTGTGGCAGCACCACACTCTCCTGTCCACTCCCTCCAGCTTGCTGGGGCCCCTCAGCGGTCAAGGTGAGTGTGCCCAGGGGGCCGCATCTTCCGCCGGCGCCTGCCCCACCCCTTCCCCTGCAGCTTACCTGATGAGCGCGCTCTCCTGGAGGAGCTCCCGACTGAGGTTCAGGGGGATGTCCTCGCTGTCCACAACGCCTAAGGGAGACGCAGGCCTGTCAGGACAGTTCCTGTGCCCGCGGCTCCGCCCGGCCCTCCCCACACACCCCTCCCCCCTCCCTGCCAGGCCTCCTCTTCCTCTTCCAGCCTGACACGAAGTCTGACCATCCGTGGGTGACAGGAACTGTGAAGGACAAAGTGCGGAGGCTCCCTGGGGCACTGTGTGCCAGCCCCTCTAAGTGCTGCTGATGCCCCAGAGCTCGTGGACACAGCCCAGTCGTGACAATGTGACAAGAAAAGCTGGCGAGGCCAGGGGGCCTCTGCCGGAAGAACAGGTGCTAAGATTTCAGGGTCAGTTTGACACCCTGAAGACCACTCCTGGATTTTGTGTTCAGGACCCTAAGTGTACTGTGAACTTTCTGCACCTCGTGAGCTAAAGTGATACAAAGGTTTAGGTGCTAAATTCTTTTTAAAACTATTATCTCACTCAGGGCACCTGGGTGGCTCAGTTGGTTAAGCTTGCGACTTCAGCTCAGGTCATGATCTCAGGCTCTTGAGTTGGAGCCCCACATCAGGCTCTGTGCTGACAGCTCAGAGCCTGGAGCCTGCATCGGATTCTGTGTCTCCCTCTCGCTCTCTGCCCCTCCCCTGGCTCTGACTTCATGTCTGTCTCTCTCCCTAAAAAAATGAACATCCAAAACATTAAAATAAGTTTTAAAAACTATAATCTTGCTCAAATTCAAGACAATTCATACAAAAACCTGAAACTCGTGGGGCACCTACGGGGCTCAGGCAGTTAAGTGTTCGACTCTTGTTTTCAGCTCTGGTCATGATCTCAAGGTTCTGAGAATGAGCCCCACATCGGGCGGCACGCTAGGCATGGAGCCTGCTTAGGCTTCTCTTTCTCTCTGCCCCTCCACTGCTTGTGCACTCAAAATAACCACCAAACCAAATAGGAAATCCTAAGAGGGACTCTATAAGGGAAATGTTGCAAAGAATACAAGGTGCCAGAGACACCACTATAAACATGAATTCTAGGAAGAACACAATGACTCTAAACCCACATTTCTCAATAATAACACTGAATGTAAATGGACTGAATGCTCCAACCAAACGACACAGGGTAGCAGAATGGATAAAAAAACAAAACCCATCTGTTTGTTGTCTACAAGAGACTCATTTTCGACCAGAAGACACCTTCAGGTTGAAAGTAAAGGGATGGAGAAATATCTATCATTTGACTGAAAGCCAAAAGAAAGCTGGAGTAGCCATACTTACATCAGACAAACTGGACTTTAAAGTAA
>NC_043707.1:2767685-2787477 GCF_006229205.1 Suricata suricatta
CACTTTTCGCAGATGACATGATACTTACTCTACAAGGAAAACCCAACTGACTCCACCAGAAGCCTTCTAGAACTGATTAATGAATTCAGTAAAGTTGCAGGATACAAAATCAATGTACAGAAATCAGCTGCATTCCTATACACCAAAAATGAAGCAGCTGAAAGAGAAATCAAGAAACTGATCCCATTCACGACTGCACAAAAAACTATCAAATACCTAGGAGTAAACCTAACCAAAGATGTAAAAGACCTATATGATGAAAACTATAGAAAACTTAGAAAGAGATTGAAGAAGACACCAAAAAATGGAAAAACATTCCCTGTTCATGGATCGGAAGAATAAACATTGTGAAAATGTCATTACTACCCAAAGCAATCTACACATTCAATGCAATCCCCATCAAAATTGCACCAACATTCTTCTCAAAGCTAGAACAAACTATCCTCAAATTCGTATGGAACCACAAAAGACCCCGAAGAGCCAAAGTTATGTTGAAGAAGAAAACCAAAACAGGAGGCTTTAAAATAAACTTTTAAAAAGTGGGGGTGGGGCACACCTGGGTGGCTCAGTTGTTTAAGCATCCAACTTAGGCTCAGGTCACGATCTCACAGTTCAAGTCCTGCATCAGGCTCTGTGCTGACAGCTTGGAGCCTGGAGCCTGCTCCAGATTCTGTCTCCCTCTCTCTCTGCCCCTTCCTCACTCAGATCCTCTCTAAAAAATAAACTTAAACACACACACACACACACAACAAAAAACACCTGAGACTCATTACAAGGATTCCATTTGAATGCATTCTGTCACTCTGCCCCACATCAACCAAGACGAGGTGGTGGGAAAGCTCCCTGGGTGGCGCTGAGCAGCCTCCCAAGGCCACGCTGGGTCTGTCCAGCTCCCCAGCCTGCCACCATGGCTGCCCACCCCGACCCTGTGCTTGGGGATGAGCGCTCTCTGCCGAAGTCGGCACCCCAGGCCACACGCGAGGAGCCACTCAGTCCCGGCGCCGCTGGGCCTCGGCTCACACGATGGACACGGGTATCACTGCCATACCTCGAACGAAGCGCAGCCACTTGGGCAGGATATCAGTGGCCTTGGTCTGGATGAGGACCTTGCGGCTGTACAGCGCAATGCTCGAGCCCATCTCCCGGCTCACATCAAACATGGATGGTTTCTGGGGACAAGGAAAAGAACAGTGTTAGGGACCCACGAGGAGGGAGAACCTACAAGGTCACATGGAAGCACCGAGGACAACTAAGAGCCACCCATTCCTAAAGGGACCTCTTCCTGGAGCTGTGGGAGGACATGTGGTGACCCAGAGGAAGACAAAGCCCAGGGAGGACCTCGATGGGCTCTTGGCAGGGAGAGCGGGGCAAGGGCCTTCCCTGGGCAGTTGCTGCTCCCGACCTGTTTCCCCCCGAAGGACATAAAAAGCAGCAGCCAGCATGTCCCTGTGAACAGAGCCAAACTGCTAGTGCCAGGGGTCAGCAACAACAGCCACAGGCCAAATCCAGCTCATCTCCTGGTTTGTGTAGCCCCAGAACAACTTTCCCACTTTTAAATGGGTGAGAATTAAACCAAAAGGCAAATATCTCACGATATGTGAAAAATTCACGAAATCTAAATTGTAGGACCAATAACTTTTCTGAAACACAGGCAGGTTGCATGTGGTTCCTGGGCTGCCACACTACGAGGGGCAGCACTTAAGGCTGTGCGGGGCCCGTGAAGCCCAAACTAGTCACAACTCTCCGCCGACCTCTGCTCTAAAGCAGCGTTTTGAGACCTGTCCCCAAGCCCACCCCTGCACAGCACACTGAGATCCTGATGAAATGGAGGCTAGATTCAGGAGGTGCAGGCAAGGCTGAGACCTGTATTCGCAACAAGTCCACGGACACCAGGGCTGCTGGTCTGTGGAACTCAGCAGTGAGTTGCACGGTGCTGTCCCGAGTAGGTAGCCTTGGGGCCCATAAGGGCAGCTGTCAAAATAACCAGCAACTACTTCCAACCCCCAGGAGGTTTCTCTGTTTGCAGGATTTGTCAGAGCCTTCACCAGGCTACTATGAACCAGCAGGCCTCAGGGGCCAAGAGAAGGGCAGAATGCCCACCAATCATCAGACCACGGAGCCCCGGTCAGCCTCGAAGCTCAGGGTGCACTCGCAATGCAGAGGCCACCCGCATGTCAACCCTGGCCGCTGAGCCAAACGTTTATGTTGCACCAGGATGGCAGGCGCGACAGCCCCTCTATCTATCCAGGGGCAGGGGCTCTGCTTTGACTCTGATGCTGCCAAGTCAATTTTTGTAATGCTCGTGATCTGTCCCCTTCAGCGAAAGTGCCACCACTGCTAAGAAACGCAGTCACTGTGGGCGGTGCCCTGATCCCAGGGAGCAGCGGACAAGCACTCGCAGCCCTTGCCCAGAGCTTGCCGGCCTCACCATTTCTGGCACGTAGAAGATGCTGCGGATGTTGAGGGGCGCGTCCGTCCTGTAGTGCAGGGTGTAACGGGGCTTGTCATGGGCCTGAGCGACATAGCGGTAGAACTCCTCGTGCTGCCACTCGCCCACATCCTTGGGGTCCATCATCCAGACCGCCTGGAAGTAGACATTCAGAGGACAGTGTCTAAGATGCATCCTCCCAACAGCCGCAAAGAGCTGGGCTACTGGAGCCTGTGCGCCCAGGACAAACCAAGGACCAGCCCTGTGGGACAGCCAGTGCGGGGAGGGGGGTGTCCCACAAAGACACCCAGAAGGCTCTAGAACAAGTGTCCCCTCCACAGGAAAGGGTGTCAAGAAGGGCCAGCTGGAGGACATGCACGGGCCTGCAATACGTCACCAAGAGATAAACAGAGCATCGACACAGGTTCGCATGGATGAACCTGGAACACTGTGGTGAGAAGCCAGACACGTTAAGACCACAGTGTTTCATTCCACTGACATGATGTGTCCAGCACAGGCACCCAGTGGCTGTCGGGGTTGTGGGAGGGGAGACGGGAAGCCACTGGTAATGCAGGCAGGTTCCCTTTTGGGGCGAGAATATTGTAAAACGGGCCAATGGTAGTGGTGAGTGCACCAAGGACCACTCAACAGGGTGGGAGCTCCACCCAGTGCACGTGGACAGGGTGTCGAAGGGTCAGGATCTCGCCTTGGGCCAACAAGAGGACCACAAGGGACCTCTCTGCTGGGACAGGGCCACTCAGTCCCATCTCAGTCCATCTGGCCCTGAAATGTACCAAATGGTCCCCACGGCCCCCCGAGCCCTTCATGCAGCCGAGTGTCTCACCTGCAAGGTGTTAATGCGCCTTCCGTTCAGGTACAAGGGGAAGCTGACAAAGTTACTGTACTTGGTCACCACATCTGCAAGAGACGCATACGTAAAACAATGAACACAGGGAGCTTCTGGATGCAAATGCTCTGAAGTGGGTGCAGGGGTGACAGCATGCCAGAGGACTCAGTGTGGCCGTCTCACAGGTGGGAAGCCAGGGCACAAGAGGGACGCTGTCCTGGCTGCACAAAGTGAGAACTCTGAGGAACCAGGCAGCCAGGAGACGACCACACCTTCTGGGCGGCATGAACAGAGTTCTGTGGGCTAACGAGCCTGGGAGGCACTCGGCACGGATGACAAGGCCACCCGCTCTGGGTTTCAGTGAGGGACACAGGACACATCTCCCACACAGGTGGAGGGCGACTACCAAGGATGGAAGACCGAACAAAACCCGATTGTGCCAGTGGGCTTGGCCTCCTGCTCTTGCATGGAGCCACAGGGGCTCTGTCCCACGAGGGCCTGGGCCGTCAACCCCGGAAGCGCCCCAAACCCACCGCGCGCACATCGCACAGGGCCCAGGCTGCCACTCACCCCGAACCCGGGCCTCGCTGGCGAACTCTCTGCTGTCTGACTTGAGGTGGATGATGATTTTGGTCCCAGTTCTCACTCCCGAGGCTTCGGCGATTTCAAACACCCCGGAGCTGAGACGTGGGAAAGGGAAAGCCAGTCACACACAGCCAAGCTGACCAGTCCTCCCCCGCACGCCCGCTCACTCTTCCTGGGGTGTCGCAAGCAGGGCCCAAACCCACACACAGAAACACAAGCCTGAGTGCCACCACCTCTGAGCCCACTGTGCCTCCTCCAGGGAGAGAGGCCGCTGGGGTGGGGGGTGGGGCTCTCCCTATCACGAGCACCTCCTTGTGGGCTTTAGGGTCACCTGAAGTAACCCCGCCGCTGCCACGCCACAGTGGGTGGGAGACTTGACTGAACTCCCCACTTGTGAACCTCTGACAGAGGCCAGGAAGAGTCAATGGTTCCCAAATACAAAAGGAGACGCGCCCCCAGAAGGCGTCCTGTCAGTATCCTGGCCTGTTTCCTCCGAGCGCCACCTTGTGGGAATTACACAGGAGCCTCAGTAGTGACTGAGGGAGACAGACTGGGCCCCAGCAGGGCCCCTCTTTGAGTGCATGCTGGACCCCCATCGGGAGAGCAGGATCCAGAAATGAAGACTTGGGGCTACTGAAGTACATGCTTCCGCTTGGCCTCAAAGAGTCTCGAGATTCTCCTGGAACACCCACCTCATGGCCCCTGTGCAGGCAGGCCCGTGAGCCAAACCTGGGAGCTCCGAGCGGGGAAGGACTCGGGAACGAGCTCCCGCAGAACGAAGTCTGCTGAGGCCAACCCAGAGCAGGGCAGGCCTGGAGACAGGCTGGTCCTGAGTTAAGAAAGGAGCCCTGCCTGGCAGAGGCCACCCTGCAGAGCACACACCACAGGGGACACACAGATGCCACGGGCCATCTGGAAGGGAAAGAATAACCGGCTCCCCAAAGCATGAGGTTGGGGCTTCACAAAAAAGCCCAGGAAGGCCCACCGGGGTTTGTGCAGGAGACCCCGACTCCCCGGGTGAAGCAGTAACACGTGCGCGGTCTGCCTCAGCGCACGGCGGTGCCCTCGGCCGGGCCATGGCGGGGGGCTGCTCCCACTTACCCGTCCGAGAGCCACTGGTAGCCGGGACTGCCTGGGTCCGCAGAGCGGGAGTACACCTCCACTCGGTCAGCCACCATGAAAGCGGAGTAGAAACCCACTCCAAACTGGCCGATGATCTTGCTGCTGGCCTCCGCCTGGCTCTGCAGCGCCTCCAGAAAGGCCTGCGGTGGCGAAGGCTGGTCAGAGGGAGGGCGACCCTCCCCAGAGAGAACAGACATTTGTGATGCCCTGTGTCCTCTCCCCTAGCGCAGGTGGATGTCACATTTGATCCTCATGACAACCATACCGAGTGATTTTTTTCACCCCATGACACGCACCCGGAAGACGGGGGAAGTGACGGCCTCAGAGATCCCAGCTGGGCAGTGGGGCGCAGGGTCCGTGTTTGACTCAGAACCCTAAGCCTGCCTGTCGGCTGCGGGCCTGTGGGTCACACTCCTTGGGTGTGGGGGCGGCGGTCTGAGCGATGGAACATAGAAGACAGTGGCCCCAGAGTGTGGGATGTGGGGAGGTGCCTACATGTGCCTTCTGCGTGTCTCCTACACGCTAAGGTTTGTGGGGAAACAGTACAAAGCAAATACAGATTTTGGTACAGAACTGGAAGGCGCTAAATTTTTAGAACTCATGTTATCAAAGTTCCTAAGATGAAGTAAAACAGGGGCGCCTGGGCAGATTAGTTGGTTGAGTGTCTGACTGTGGCTCGGGTCATGATCTCTCGGTTTGTGAGTTCTAGTCCGACACAGCGTGTTTTGGATTCTGTGTCTCCTTCTCTCTCTGCCCCTCCCCACTCATGCTCTGTCTCTAGTTTTCAAAAATAATTTTAAAAAATTTTTCTAAATAAAGTAAGACGCACATATTCATTACTATAATCACGTCTGTGGAGAAAGAAGCGTCCCACGGTAGCTGTGGGCCACAGGGGGCTGTCGAGCACTTGAACTGGGGCTCGTGCACCCAGGGAACCAAGTATTATATGTAAGTCCAAACAACCACGTGTAGCCACTGGCTACTGTAGGTGATGGCACAGTCGTTCCCCGACAGGGACGTAACTAAAGGACGTAATGGGAAGGGGAGTAGCAGTTATGGGAATGCTTCTTAGAATTTCTGCAAATCATTTTGGACCAACAATTCAACTATTTTAAGGACTTTTGTAGAGTACCGTTTCAGGCACCACTTAAGCCACAAAACTAAAAGCATTTAGTCACAAGGAGAGGTGCACAGGCAGCTGAGGCCCACCAGCCTGGCCTCGGGCTGGCAGAGACCCCATGACCGCCCGTCCCTCCCCACGGAGGGGCTGTGACAGGCTGCCTGCCCACAGACGTGACCTGTCGTGAAAGGTGTTGGGAGGAGAGAGGAAGGACACACCTCAAGGGCCTCAAGCAATCGCTGAGTGAGCTTTGGAGAGAAGCAGGAGGCACAGCGGTGCATTCCAGACCACCATACTGAGAGACAGGCTTTGAGCCTGGGGTCGGCTGATTTCTAGCTATGGGCAAAGTACTTATTTCTATCTCTTCATCTACTAAAAAGAGAAACCACCTTGTCAAAGGTCTCCACGATGGCAAGGGAATCATGTCATAGCGTTCCCACAGAGCCAGTGCATAGCTTGCCTCCCAGAACTTTCCAACTGAAGCTGGTGACCTGCCCTCTCTGGTCAGAGCTGCCTGGAGGCGACACCCTCAAGTCCAAAGCGAGGCAGTGGCTGCAGCACCGGAAGAAGGGGCCACGGGGGGCTTACCTTTGACCCTGACCTGGCAATCGTTCCTAGGTTCGACACCAGCTCCTCCTGTGTCATCCCAATGCCAGTGTCCTGAGGAGAGAGGCATGCTAAGCTCTGGGCCACCAGCATGTGGGGAGCTGGGACAGACATGGGAAGAAAGCCCTGGGGACAAGTGGCATTGATTATACCTGCCAGGCAGGACCTCTAAGGCAGGACACCTCACATGTCACCAGATATTAATTCTAATCATGTGGGCCAGGCCACACCAGAACATACCCCACTAGCAGACAAGACATACAGACCAAAGACACAGAAGAGTCCAGAAACACAGCTGCACAGACCATGACACCTGATTTTTGACAGAGGTTCTAAGATAATTCGACAGGAGAAAGGAAAGCAAACAGTGCTGAAACCAGAGAGCCGCATGCACTCAATCCTGGCCCTCCCCTTATACCAGACCCCAAACAGACTGTAAACCCAGAGCAGAAGCGAAGACTGCAAAACTTCTAGAAGAAAACAAGGGGGGAAGGGAGTGCCTGGGTGTCTCAGTCAGTTAAGGGTCCAACTTCAGCCCAGGCCATGATCTCGCAGTTCCTGAGTTCGAGCCTCGCATTAGGCTCTGTGCTGACAGCTCAGAGCCTGGAGCCTGCTTCGGATTTTGTGTCTCCCCCTCTCCCTGCCCCTCCCCCTATTCCCACTCTGTCTCTGTCTCAATAAATAAACGTTAAAAAAAAAACTTAAGAAAAAAAAACACACGGGAAAATCTCTGGCCACAAAGAGGTAGAGATTTCTGAGGTTACTAAAAGCATGAAACAGAGAAGGAAAAGGTGATAAACTGGACTTCATTACAATTAAAACGCTTTGCTTTTCGAAAATCACCTCTAAGAAAATAAAAAGGCAAGCCACAGACTGGGAAAAAGGTATTTACGAAGCATGTACCTGATATGGATCTTATATCTAGAATATATAAAGAACTCTTACAACTCAACAGGGAAAAATAACTTGACTAAAAATAAACCAAAAAATCTGGACATTTCACAAGGAAGATAGAGAAATGGCAAATTAACACACTCGAAGATGCTCCGTATGAACCCGAATCATCAGGGAAATGCAAGTTAAGACCACAAGGAGGCGCACCGCCCGCCCACCACGAGGGCTAAGATCTGAAAGGCTGTTGGGAGGGATATGCAGCAGCGGGCCTTTCCCTGGACAGACGCCCCCCAAGAGGAATGCCAACCAGGACACCACTTTGGGAAAGCCAAACACTCACCCAGCAGTCCCACTCCCACACATTTCCCCAAGAAAAATGAAAACCTGTATCCACGGCAGCTTCATCTCTGACACCCCCGAACAGGAAACAACCCAAGTGCCCATCGAGCAGTGAGCAGGGAACGAACTGTGATCCACGCAGAGAGCAGATACTTCTTGGCGTAAAACGCAACAAGCTACTGCTACGTGCTGCACTATGGATACATCTCAACGCATTGCGCTAAGTGAAAGAGGGGAGACTCAAACTCTGTATGGAATTTGAGAAAATACAAAACCAAAGGGGCAGAGAAGAGACCGGCAGTGGACAGGGGCTGGAAAGGGAGAGGGAAATCTGGGGTGAGGAAATCATGATGGACCGCAGTTCCACGAATGTGTGCACTTGAACCTCGTGAATTTTACTGTATGTTAAGTCTGACTTCAAGAAACCAGCAGCAAAACAGGCGCACATGCGCAGCGCTCAGGGAATGAGTGGACAAGACAGCACAGGACATGCGCTCTGGCACCGGCCCGGGCAGCCGAGCCCAGCTCCCTGGGTGGAGGCAGGAAGCCCCCACTGGACGTGTCTGCTCGGAGCTCCACGGAAGCATGTCTTTCCACCCCGAGGACGCACCCCCACACTTGCAGCCGTCACCCTGGGACCCTGAAAGCAGCTGTCTAGGCAATATGATGTCCCTCACGCCCACTGCCTGATAAGCCTTTCCTTATGACCTTAATATATTCAAAATGCCACAGGAGCCAAAAGTATTACTTCATCCAAAGCAAGACTGTTAATCCAAACAGCAGGCTCCGATTAAATACCGTACCACAGGGGGCGCCTGGGTGGCTCACTCAATGGGGCGTTGGGACTTTGGATTTCAGCTCAGATCATGGTCTAGGGGTCGTCATCTGGCTCTGTGCTGTGCATGGAGCCTGCCTGGGATTCTCTCTCTCCCTCTGCCCCTCCCTATCCTGCATACACGTTCTCTCTCAAAAACAAAAAACAAAACAAAACAAAACAAAACAAAACAAAACAAAAGCAGATTATTTAATGACACAGGGGAACTTGCATTACAAGAGAAAAATGCAGACGCCAAAAACCTAAAGTGATAACAGTGGTTAGCCTGAAAGATGGGATAATTGGAAATTTGCTTCTTTTCTGCCTGTTTTCTAAATTTTCTACAGTGAATGAGTGTTATTTGTACAGTGAATGAAAACAAGAGTTGATGATGAGACAGCACCTCACTTGGAGCCTAGAGACGCGACAGAAAGGCAGGGCCGGTGTGCACGCCAAGCATCAGGACACTGGGGGCTACCTGGATTGTGATGGTGCCTTTCTCAGCATCTGTCTGTAAGTGAATCTCCATTTCTGGCAGCGTTTGGCCTTCAGACACCAGCCTGTGACGCAGCTTTTCCAAGGCGTCACTCGCGTTGGAGATCAGCTCCCGGATAAACACCTGCGGGAATGGAAGGAGGAGGGCAGCGCAGAGGGAGCTGTGTGGCCAGCTGCACCTCCGAAGTGAGGACCCCACTGTTCTCAGAGACGGGGGCCGGGGAGCAGGTCACAAAGTGATGACAGGCCCTGGGAGCTCCCGGAGGTGACTCCCACCTGGCTGCCCCTTCCTGAACATCAAGCCCGAAGGCAACTGTCAATCTGTCTCGTCAGCTCAAACTCTAAGAGCCCCGGGTGACCACTCCTTGCCTGACCCCTGACCAAGGATGTTAAAACATCCCCTGACATGGGTTTATTCTACCCCTTGAAGAAGGACCTGTGGCTTCTTTTAAGGGTCGACTAGGTTCAGGGGAAATAAGAGCCCCAGGGCCCAACTATCTGTGTCTGCAAAGCACCTTTACCTCAAAGCACTTCCACCCCTGGTGCGACACACCCTGGGTGCCACAGGGACACGTGACTACAACATGTAATTTCCTAACAAGTCCCTTTTAACTTTGGAAAACGGTGCGCAAGGTTCTTCACATTCTAGCAATAACAAGCACGCAAACAATGGACCGTTTCTCTCCCTCTCCCACACCGCCTGTCACTCCTCACCCCATTTCATCTCCTACCCTCCCCCCACAGGGCCGGGGTCTCCCTCCCACGGTCTCTCAGCATGCTGCCACCACCACAGAAACGAGTCCCAGCAGGACCCCCAGGCCAGTATGGGGGGGGGGGTGTTAAACTATCACCAAAATTAATGAACCCCCAGAGTCAATCTAGCACAAAGAATCATCTGGGGCTGAGCGTCCATGAAACCCGAACAGATCCTAGTTAAAATCCTCTTGCTGGTAGCTAAGATCGGACCCGTCCAAATTTAACGTGTTCTCACAGCTAATGGAATATCTAGCATTCCCCCAGAAGAGCAGAAAAATCGTTTGGTTTCTTCCCCCCTAAATAAAAATGTGGGTGCGCCGGCAGTGATTAACAGGTGCCACACCTCTTTCTCGGAATACAAGGAACGGGCAACAATGTCCAGAAGCTTCTTTGTTTCAGCCTGGAACTCATGTTTGGAAACAGAACCTAGTAACGAATCACAGAAACAACCAATAAAGCTTAACTTCTACGTAGAAGAATATGCTACATAACATCCAAACAACCGTTTCCGGTGATGAACGTTAAACCTTTTTCAGAAGAGTGAAAAAAAAAGTCTGAACACAAGCCCCGGAGCTCTCAGGCAGCAGGCCTCCCAAGGAACAAGCCAGTGGGTGCGCTCCCGCCACAGTAGGGGCAAAGCGAGCCTCCCCTGCTCCTGCCGCTCACCTGTCACCCGGGGGAGGGGGGGGCCCTATCTGGAGGGACAACCGAGGTGCCTGGACGTGAGAAATCGGACTGCTTCTAATAACCAGACCCTGCGTTCTTTTCTTCAGAACTGTGGCTTCCAAATTCAGAAAACTAACAAAACCTCACTTTCTAAACTAAACATCAAAGTCTGTTGTCATCTCATCTGAAAGCCAGAAATGGCCCCGCTCCAGGACTGGCTCCAGAAACTTGCTCCTCTAGACTTGGGAGCTGACCGGACGGCCCCGGAGGCTGTCCTGCGCCGGCAGGGCCGGTGCCGAGTTTCCATCCCACTTCCAAGATCGCCAGCAGATGTGCCCCCAATCCCCACCCGGGGAAGGGGCCCAGTCACAGACTCCCAGGCAGCCACCAGAGGGGGCAAGATGCGGGCACGGCAGTCCCGAGTTCTTGTGAAGACGGGACAGTTGGATGCTTTGTTTTGGGGAACCCTCCTCCCAGGAAGACCTTCTGTCCCAATCAAGTGGGTGGCTTATCAATCCTGCTTCTGCCTCAAAAACCTCCCCTCACAGGCCAGCATCGAGGCCACTACTCCGCAGACCGACCGGCCGGCCGACCACAGTACCCTGCACGGTCTCCGTGCTGCTGATGATGGAGTGCAGGGCCTCCTCTGTCCGGTCCTCAGCAGCCTGGGAGCTGAAGAGCCGTGCGGCGTGGAAGCTAGGAGCCAGGTTTCTCCCGGGGCTCCTGGGAGGGGCCGGGGTCCACCAAGGACACAGCCTGGGTGTTCCTGAAAAGACAAACATGCAGAAGGAACAAGCGTGAAAAAGACATCAGAAACAGAGTAGGCCCTGACAGATTTCTGTCTGGTCGCTCTCGGAGGTATCGACGTGGAATTCTCTGAGCCAAGCTGCTGCTCAGAAGACCCAGTGGCACCCAGGAGGAATCCCAAGCATGAGTATTTCAGCAGTTTTGGGAAGACATCCTCACACATATCAAGTACCAAGAAAGAGTCCCAACCCCGGGTCAGAGGTGCTGGAGTGGGGCAGAGGCTCCACCGCACAGAGGCCCTGCACAACCACCAGAAACAGACATGCGTCGGTGCTCACAGCCCCTCCAGGAGCCCAAAGTAACACAGGCCAGCCTTCCTCACCCTGTGACAGCCAGGATAAGGGGAGGAAAAAATATACACCTAAAAGGGATCCAAATTTTTATATTAGTGTTCTGAAACAGTCTCACCGAATTCTAAAGAATACTTCTTGACTGTTTCCTTTTTTGTCCAAAACTGTCTTTTAAAATTAGTGCACTTAGTGGCGCCTGGGTGGCTCAGGTGGTTGAGTGTCTGACTTTGGCTCAAGTCATGATCTCACGGTTTGTGGGTTCGAGCCCCGCATCAGGCTCTGTGCTAACAGCTCACACCCTGGAGCCTGCTTCAGGTTCTGTGTCTCCCTCTCTCTCTGAACCCCCCCTCTTCATGCTCTGTCTCTAAAGTAAACATTAAAAAATTGTTAGGGGCACCTGGGTGGTTAAGCTGGTAGTTGGTTAAGTCTCCAACTTTGGCTCAGGTCATGACCTCATGGTTCCTGGGTCGGTGCACCACACTGGGCTCTGTGCTGACAGCTCAGAGCTTGGAGCCTGCTTCAAAATTCTGTGCTCCCTCTCTCTCTGCCCCACCCCAGGTCATGCTGTCTCTCTCAAAAACATAAAAAAAAATTAAAAAATTAGTAATTTTAAATTAGTACTATTTTTTAGTGTTTTATTTATTTTTGAGAGAGCGACAGCGAGCAAGAGGGAGCAAGAGCTGGGGAGGGTTAGAGAGAGAGGGAGACAGAATCCGAAGGCAGACTCCAGGCTCTGAGCTGTCAGCACAGAGCCCGACACGGGGCTCAAACCCACAAACCGCGAGATCATGACCTGAGCCAAAGTCGGACACTCAACCGAGACACCCAGGCGACCCTAAATTAGTACATTTAAAAACTGGAAACCAGCAGATGATCTCCCCTTCCTGGTAATTAGGAAGGGGACTCAACACGGTCTCATGTTAGTTTTCCGTAACTTCTTGCTCAGCACAGCCAATTGAGGAACCACTGTGAGGAAAGGGCGGCCTGCTACCTGACACTGCGGCCTGCAGCCTGGTGTGGACAGACAACTCCCGGCTCCTCAGCAGGAAACCCGCCTTCCCAGCAACCCCTCAGGCCAGGATCGCTTACCTGACTCCAGGCCACCAAGCCGGAGACTGGCGTCACTTATTGGTGCTTAATGCCCGACGCTTTCAAGGATATAGGTCGGACAATGCAAGGCACCCTGTGTCAAAGTCAAGACCTGCGTGAGCTGCACCTGCCTGCTGTATCCCACACAGGTCACGGTCAGAAAGGAATGAATCAGAATGTCCAGAAAGGACCTGGAGGTTTTGAAACCCAACATACCTACTTCCATGTTCCTTCAAGGTATAAAAACCTGTCTTTTCTTTAAGCTTACTCCTAGATTTACAAACAACATGACCTCAGTCTCTATCTCTATGCAGAACGCCTTAAAAACACCTACCCTGATTCAGAAAATATTCAATTTCCAAACAGTCTGAATATGTAATTCTCTGGGCCTGAATGCTTGTTCACTTTATTCATATAGCTGACAGAGGGCAGGGGAGGGGAGAAAAAGAACAGAAAGCTGGGGCACTCCTGGAATGAAATGCTATTTGGTCAGAGGGTTTAGGGAACAGTCTGCACGAAGCCAGGAATGACGAAGCCCCTGTGACCCCAGGCAGCACCTCCCACCCCACAACCCCAGTGAGTTGTCCTGCTGCCTCCCGCCAGGGACAGGTTCCCCCAAAACCTGGGCCCGTGCTTTGAAGCAGGGCAGGACTTGGGGAGAAACTTAACAGGGCTAGGATGGTGAGGAATGTGTGAGGGAGGAGAGACCGGGTCAGCCTCAGGACAGGATGGGGGTTCAAGTTCCACAGGAGCCCTGCTGACCTGTGCGTGTCTGGCCCCAAGGCGGAGCCGTGCGAGAGAGAACAGTAGCCAGAGCCTCAGGGGCACCAACAGCCCTTCAGAAATTCTGCTCCGCTTCCTGCTCCCCGGGCTGACCAGCACCCGCCCTATCACCTAGTCACAGGAAGGGACAGAGGTGTGGTCTTCCGGAGTCTTCTTCCAGCAGGGAGGTACGAGCGCAGCACTCGTCAGGCCCCCTCCCCATGCCAGGAGGGCAACCCCCACTCTCCCATCCGGCCCCGGCCCCCGCCGTCTCAATGGGCTCAAAGGCCTTGGAGCCGGTATCCCTGCCTGCAGTCCCGTCTCCTCCAATTTGTCCCTTAAATTCCTATCCGTTCATCTTCCAACACCAATCCCAAAGGATATTTCCCCAATTCTGAAGACTCATTCCTGAATTCAACCGAGTTAACTCTAAATGCTTCTGGCTGGTGTTCCCTGCCCTCTAGCAAGCAACCCCCCCAAACTTTCTGGGGTCCCTCTGCCCCTTTCTCACGTACCCTGCCAACATCAGTAACACAAGACGGCCTCAAGAGGAGATGCTGGGTTTCCACATTGATTAATTCTATCTGAAGTATTCTTGATTCACCGCATTTGCACGAACCTACTGAACTGACCACTCATTCCCACCTTCTGTCCTACCCTGTTCTGCTAACAGAGGCTTCTTCCTGCCACCTGCCTTCTGGTTCTCTCAGAAAACATATTCCCTCATGGTCTCCCCAGATAAAAGCCATCCTTACCCCAAAGGAAACCAGAAAGCACACAAAATCAACTAACGAATGGATCAAGAAGATGTGGTATACACACACACACACACACACACACACACACACACACACACACAATGGAGTACTACACAGCAATGAGGAAGAATGAAATCTGGCCATTTGTGGCAAAGTGGATGGACCTCGAGGGTGTCATGCTAAGCGAAATAAGTCAGGCAGAGAAGGACAGATACCATATGTTCGCACTCATAGGTCTAACAGGAGAAACCTAACAGGAGACCACGGGAAGGGGAAGGGATGGGGGAAGAAAGTTAGGGAGAAGGAGGGAGGCAAACCATGAGAGACTCTTGAATGCTGAGAACAAACTGAGGGCTGAGGAGGGAGGGGGAAGGGAAAGGGGAGTGATGGTCATGGAGGGAGGGCACTTGTGGGGAAGAGCACTGGGTGTTCTATGGAAACCAACCTGGCAATAAACTATTAATAAAAAAAAAAAAAAAATCAGAGGCGAAGCTCTCCGTTTTCTGAGACTCCTGCAGACAGCCTGCTGCAAACCTGCTCCAGGGGAGGGAAGGGGGCTGCCTGAGGCCGGCGGGCCTTTTTATTTCCGAGTCTTCTACGAGTTATTTGAATCAGGAACACGCCACGCAGGGCAGGGGGGAGGCTAAACAGGTGACGAGCGTCAGGCCCAGTTCAGAAGTGCTGAATCCCTACATCGTACACCTGAAACGACTACAGCGCGGTGTGTTACCTGAAATTAAAATGAAAACTTAAGAACACACCTCACGTATTCCATTTCAGCACCCAGAGCTTCTGATTCTTTTTAATGAACAAATAATACTCCACTGTAATGGGTAAGCAGCACTCAGCTGACAGATGTTTAAACTGTTTCCAGGCTCCTGCTATTAAAACTAAGGCTCCGACTGGGCTTGGAAAAAAGCATAGAAGCTGTCAGAGAAGATACTGATACAAAGACTAGGGACCCTCAAAATAGCTGTGATGAGTTTAAAAAGGCTATAAATGAGGTGAATAATAAAATGGAGGCTGCCAATGCATGGATTGAAGAAGCAGAGAGGAGAATAGGTGAATTAGAAGACACAGTTATAGCAAAAGAAGCAGCCAAGAAAAAGAGAGAGAAATGGATACCAGGAGCACGAAAGGAGAATCCAAGACCTGAGTGGTACAATCAAACGAACAATATCCGTATTATAGGAGTTCCTGAAGAGGAAGAAAGAGAGGTCCTGAAGGGGTGCTGGAGAAATTTTACACGAAAATTTCCCTAATCTGGGGAAATAGAGACATTGAAATTCAAGAGGCTCATAGAACTTCCCTAAAACATACCTTAATCCAACCTTCAGCATGACATATCATAGTGAAACTGGCAAAACATAAAGATGAAGAGAGAATTCTGAAAGCAGCTAGGGATCAAAGGGCCCTAACATACAAAGGGAAACCTATCAGAGTGGTTAGAGACCGATCTACTGAAACGTGGCAGGCCAGAAAGGAATGGCAGGAAATCTTCAATGTGATGAACAGGAAGAATATGCAACCAAGAATCCTTTATCCAGCGAGCTTGTCATTCAAAATAGAAGGAGAGAGAAAGATTGAGAGAATTCATCACCACCAAACCAGCCCTACAAGAAATTCTAAGAGGGACTCTATGAGAGAAGTGTAGCAAGGAATATAAGTCACCAGAGACATCGATACAAACATGAACTCTACAGAGAACATAATGAATCTAAACACACATCTTTCAATAACAACACTGAATGTCAATGGACTGAATGCTCCAATCAAACAACACAGAGTAACAGAATGGATCAAAAACCAGAACCCATCTATTTGCTGTCTACAAGAGACTCACCTTAGACCTGAAGACACCTTCAGATTCAAAGTAAGGGGATGGAGAAATATCTACCATGCGACTGGACGCCAAAAGAAAGCTGGAGTAGCCATACTTATATCGGATAAACTGGACTTTAAAGTAAAGGCAGTAACAAAAGATGAAGAAGGACATTATATAATAATTACAGGGTCTCTCCATCAGGAAGAGCTAACAAGTATAAACATCTATGCGCCAATTTCGGGAGCACCCAAATGCATAAAACAACTAATTGCAAACAGAAACAATCTCATCCATAAGAATGTGCTAATTGCAAGGGACTTTAATACTCCACTTACAACAATGGATAGGTCAACCAGACAGAAAATCACTAAAGAAACAATGAACCTAAACGACACACTGGAACAGACGGAATTAATAGATATATTTAGAACTCCGCATCCTGAAGCAAGGGAATTCACATTCTTCTCAAGTGCGCATGGCACATTCTCCAAGACTGATCACATACTGGGGCATAAAACAGCCCTCCATAAATACAAATGAATTGAGATCATATCATGCACACTTTCAGATCACAATGCCATGAAGCTTGAAATCAACGACAGGAAAAACTCTGGAAAACCTCCAAAAATGTGGAGGTTAAAAACCACCCTACTGAAGGATGATTGGGTGAATCAGGTAATGAGAGGAAATTAAAAAATATTTGGAAACAGATGAAAAGGAAAATACAACAATCCAAACACTCTGGGACGCAGCAAAGGCAGTCCTAAGAGGAAAGTTTATTGCAATTCAGGCCTTCCTCAACAAACTAGAAAAGGCTCAAACTCAAAATCTAACAGAGGACCTAACGAAACTAGATAGGGAGCAGCAAGAGCACTTCAAAGCCAGCAGAAGAGGAGAAATAATAAAAATCAGAGCAGAAACAAACAATATAGAATCCAAAAAAGCAGTTTAAAAAAATCTATGAAACCAAGAGTTGGTTTTTTTGAAAAAATAAATAAAATTGATAAACCTCTAGCTAGGCTCCTCAGAAAGAAAAGAGAGAACACCCAAATAGACAAAATCATGAATGAAAATGAATCTATTACAACCGATCCCTCAGAAATACAAGCAACCATCAGAGATTACTATGAAAAATTATATGCCAACAAACTGGACAATCTAGAAGAAATGGACAAATTCCTAAACACACATGTACTACCAAAATTTAAACGGGAAGAGATAGAAAATCTGAACAGACCTATAACCAGTGAAGAAATCAAATCAGTTATCAAAAATCTCCCAACGTATAAAAGCCCAGGGCTGGATGGATTCCCAGGGGAATTGTACCAGATGTTTAAAGCAGAGTTAACGCCGATCCTTCTCAAGTTATTCCAAAAAATAGAAGGAAGACTCCTGGACTCATTCTACGAATCAAATATCACCTTGATTCCTAAACCAGACAGAGACAGAACAAAAAAAGAGAACTACAGGCCAATATCCTTAGTGAATACAGAGGCAAAAATACTCAACAAGATACTGGCATATCGAATTCAACAGCACATAAAAAGAACTGTCCATCATGATCACGTGGGATTCATTCCTGGGTTACAGGGCTGGTTCAATATTCGCAAATGCATCAATGTGATACATCACGTTAACAAAAGAAAAGATAAAAACCATATGATCCTGTCGATAGATGCAGAAAAGCATTTGACAAAATACAACATCCCTTCTTAATAAAAACCCTTGAGAAAGTCGGGATAGAAAGAACTTACTTAAACATTATTAAAGCAATCTATGAAAAAGTCCACAGCTAATATCATCCTCAATGGGGAAACACTGAGAGCTTTCCCCCAGAGATCAGGAACACGACAGGGGTGTCCACTCTCACCTCTGCTGTTTAACATAGTGCTGGAAGTCCTAGCATCAGCAATCAGACAACAAAAGGAAATAAGAGGCATCAGAATTGGCAAAGATGATGTCAAACTTTCACTTTTTGCAGACAACATGATCCTCTACATGGAAAACCCCATAGACTCCACCAAAAGACTTCTAGAACTGATCCACAAATTCAGCAACGTCGCAGGGTACAAAATCAATGTACAGAAATCGGTTGCATTTTTATACACCAAAAATGAAACAACAGAAAGAGAAACCAGGAAACTGATCCCATTCACAACTGCACGAAAAACCATAAAATACCTAGGACTAAACCTAACCAAAGATGTAAAAGACCTGTATGATGAAAACTATAGAAAGCTTATGAAAGAAGTTGAAGACACAAAGAAATGGAAAATCATTTCGTGCCCATGGATCAGACGAATAAACATCATTAAAATGTCATTATTACCCAAAGCAATCTACACATTCAATGCAATCCCCATCAAAGTTGCACCAGCATTCTTCTCAAAGCTAGAGCAAATTATCTTAAAATTTGTATGGAACCATAAAAACCCCCAAATAGCCAAAGTAATACTGAAGAAGAAAACCAAAATGGGAGGTGTCACAATCCCAAACTTTAGCCTCTACTACAAAGCTGTCATCATCAAGACAGTATGGTATTGGCACAAAAACAGACACAGAGACCAATGGAATAGAATAGAGAGCCCAGATCTGGACCCACAAGTGTATGGCCAATTAATCTTTGACAAAGCAGGCAAGAGTATCCAATGGAAAAAAGACAGCCTCTTCAACAGGTGGTGTTGGGAGAGCTGGACAGCAACATGCAGAAGAATGAAACTAGACCACTTCCTTACACCATACACAAAAATAAACTCAAAATGGATAAAAGACCTGAATGTGAGACAGGAAACCATGAAAATCCTAGAGGAGAAAGCAGGAAACAGCCTCCTTGACCTCAATCGCAGCAATCTCCTACTTGACACACCGCCAAAGGCAAGGGAATCAAGAGCAAAAATGAACTATTGGGACCTCATTAAGATAAAAACCTTCTGCACTGCAAAGGAAACAACAAAAAAATAATAATAGGCAACTGACAGAATGCGAAAGGATAGTGACAAATGGCATATCGGATAAAGGGCTAGTATCCAAAATCTACAAGGAACTCACTGAGATACCACCTCACACCCATCAGAGTGGCAAAAATGAACAAATCAAGAGACTATAGATGCTGGCAAGGATGTGGAAAAAACGGGCACCCTCCTACACTGTTGGTGGGAATGTAAACTGGTGCAGCCGCTCTGGAAAACAGTGTGGAGATTCCTCTAAAAACTATCCATAGAACTCCCCTATGACCCAGCAATAGCACTGCTAGGGATTTACGCAAGGGACACAGAAGTGCTGATGCATAGGGGCACATGTACCCCAACGTTCATAGCGGCACTTTCTACAATAGCCAAATCATGGAAAGAGCCTAAATGTCCATCACCTGATGAGTGGATCACGAAGATGTGGTGTGTGTATACACACACACACACACACACACACACACACACACACACAATGGAGTACTGCATGGCAATGAGAAAGAATGAAATCTGGCCATTTGTAGCAAGGTGGATGGACCTCGAGGGTGTCATGCTAAGCGAAATACGTCAGGCGGAGAAGGACAGACATCATATGTTTGCACTCATAGGTCTAACAGGAGAAA
>NC_043707.1:2787577-2795975 GCF_006229205.1 Suricata suricatta
GGAGGGGGGAATGGTCATGGAGGGGGGCACTTGTGGAGAGAAGCACTGGGTGTTATATGGAAACCAATGTGACAATAAACTATTATTCTAAAAAACCAAACAACTAAGGTCCCAAAGTGCCAAAGATTTCTCTGCTGCATGTTACCTTCCATGGACTGAAGGAGAAGACACAAAAAGACTCAGTATGTCCACTCCAGGCAGGAGCAACCAGAAACTTGTGAGATCATTTCCTGGGCTGCTGAACAAAGCACCACAGACAGGGCAGCTCAAACAACAGAAACCGATCCCACAGATCGGGGGGCTGCGAGTTCAACGTCAGATCACTGGCTGGCCTGGTTCCTTCTGAGGCTGCACAAAGACTGTCCCAGGTCCCGCTCCTCGCTTCTGTGGCCTCAGGTGTCCCTTGGCATGGACCTGGCATCTTCCCTCTGTCCACGTCTGACTCTGTGTCCAAATCCCACTGTTTTAAAGACACTGTCATATTGGATGAGGGCCCACCCTAACAGCCTTGTCTTAACCTGATTATCTGCGAGGACCCTGTTTCCAAATAAGGTCCCATCCACAGGTCGCAGAAGTCAGGAGTGCGACATCTTTTTGGGAGGCTACCATTCAACCCATTATGGGTATGTGGGAACACCAAGGAAAGAGTGAGGGGTTGGGGACGGGGTAGTGGAGCTGAGAGGAATGTGACACTTCTGAGCACACCCTTCCATGTGTCTGACTCTTAGAACCACGTACTATTCACATGACCACCGAGTGAGAGCAACCAGAGCACGTGGGGAACATTAACTGAGGAAGAACCAGTAACAAATGTGCGTAAGCACCCCAACCTAAGTTACTTTAGAAAATGGTACTGGTACTGTCTCCAAAAGTCAGCCTCAAAAGGGAATGCGTACAATCACCGTAGCAAACTGTGAGCCATCATCAAACCGCTGGACACATATACTAAGATCAGACAAGCAAGTACCCACAGACCTTGAGTTAGGAGGAAGGGGTCACCAACCGGGAGCGGGCCAGCCGCCGGCACAGGTCGGCATTGGTGCAAACACGTGATTCTCCCTCTACTTACCGACAGGGTGCAGAAACAAACACCAAGACACGAGTATGAGTCCATGTACACAAACTGCCCAGCGGCTCGCCGACAGCCTGGAGGCTGGCACTCTGGCAGCGATGGCACCAGGGAGGGCAGAGGCCCAAACCGGCTGTGCCAAATTCCGGCTCTCAGCAAACACCTCGGTCTGGGCCAGGTGTGGTGGCCAGTCACCCTCCCTGGACCAGACCTCGGTTCCCCGGGTCCCGCCAGGAAGGGATGAAGGGGTCACAAGGAGGTGCTTTGCAAGGGCACCGGCCCCACGTGGAAGGTCCTCCCAAAGGCAAAATCTAGGACCATCTGAGCAACAGATGGAGGCGTGTAAGCCGGCGAATAAAACAAACAAGAAAGAGAACATGTGCAGAATCTCCACGTGCCCCACCCCCAAGACACCCACTGGTTTCAAAGAAAAAACCCAGTGGTTTGCCATCAAAGAGTGGCAGGGATGTCCTAATGAAGTCACGCGGAGCGAGACGGGCCAACACCCGCAATCCTGGTGGGGTGAGAGGGCATGGCCTCCCTGCCTTGTGTTCCTCCCAAACAGGAAGAAAGTGGCCATAAGCGTGTGAAAGTATAAGCCTCTCTGGGCCTCAATAAAACTTTATTTATATAAACAGGCCGCGAGCCTGACCTGACCCACAGGCTTAGGTTGCAGAATCCTGGGGTAAACCACAAAGGGAAACACTGGTATATTTGGCAAAATTAGTAACTTGTGTTCATTAGAAAATAAAAACAAAAACAGACACCAAGATGGAAGTGAAATGGTGAAGCGCACCTAGTGGCTCACCCAGTTAACCGTCTGACTCTCGGTTTCAGTTTCGGTCAGGATCTCATGCATGGTTCATGGGTTGGAGCCCTGCACTGGGTTCTGTGCTGACAGCTCAGAGCCTGGAGCCTGCGTCTGATTCTCTGTCTCCCTCTCTCCGTCCCTTCCCTGCTCACACTCTGTGTGTGGGTCTCTATCTCAAAAATAAACAAACATTTAAAAAAAGTAAAAAATATATATGCATACAAAAACACCTAAGTCAACCAATTTGGAAGAAAAGGTGGGGGGCACCTGGGCAGTATATCAATACAATGTAATTAGCAGCCCAAACTAAGGAACTACACCTTTAGCATGGAAAAAGCTAAGGGGAAAAAAAAGGTGACCCCAGAAAGTCCCAGCTGAACATACACACGACTTAATAAACTTAAAAACAAACTTAGATACGTATACATCCATATAAAGAAAAGCAAAAGAGTAAAAACCACTCTCTCAGTCTCAAAAATAAACATTAAAATAAACGTTTAAAAAAAGGAGGGAGCTCAGTTAAGCATCTGTCTCTTGATTTCAGCTCAGGTCATGATTTTAAGGTTTGAGCCCTACATTGGCCTCAGCACTGACAGTGTGGAGCCTGCTTGAGATTCTTTCTCTGACCTTCCCCCACTTGTGCTTTCTCTCTCTCTCAAAAATAAACATTAAAAAAAAAAACCCAGAAAATTCAGGTCAGTAGTTACCTCTAGGAAAGAGAGGAGAGGGTGCATCAGGGAGAAGCACAAAGGCCTTCAGGGACCTGTAATCTCCATTCTTTAAACTGGGTAACAGGTATTCATTTTCTGTTTTATAAAACTGCACACACATATTATACACATTTCTTTTCAGTTGGGGTGTATGAGGGGGAAGGGAAGAGGATAGAGGATGAAAGGAGAGAAGCTTCAGAGCACGTGAGTGGCTCAGTTGGTTAAGCGTCCGGCTTGGGCTCAGGTCATGATCTCACAGTTTGTGGGTTCAAGCCCCGCATCGGGCTCTGTGCTGACAGCTCAGAGCCTGCTTCTGATTCTGTGTCTCCTGCTCTCTGCCCCTCCCTTGCTTACACTCCATCTCTCTCCAAAAGGAAGGAAGGAAGGAAGGAAGCTTCAGCTTCTCTGTCACTGGGCTTGCAGACGCACAAGTATGCACAGCCCCTCAGACCTCACACAAAGGGGGAGATGCCAACAGACCTGCACCGCGTTACTTTCCGGGGCAACTTCCACGGTACTTCTGGCGACCCAGCAGGGGCACTGCTCTGGGCAGTAGGAAACAGCCTTACCCGTGGAAGGAGATCTGGCCACAGTGGTCAGGATTACAAAAGCACATAACCTCTCTTGTGGCAATCTTGTCTGGGGACTCTGCTCTGCGGATACACCTGAACCTGTACATGAAGACAGAGCTGAAAGGCCACGCACCGGACCACTGTACACAGGAGCAAATGCCTGGATACCCGCCGAGTGCCCATGTGCAGAGGACCAGTATAGAAACCATGGCGCCTCCCAGCACGGAGCGACTCCTACTACAGTGGCTGCAGAAACAGCGCAGGGGGAACTGCACTGTTCCAGCAAACTCTCCAACAGCTACGCAGCCACTAAAACAGAGACCACATAGCTTCGGAGAAGACACGTGTTTATCTGTACCTCCTGTATTCACACAATCGGTGGCAGGACATACAAGCAGCTCCTACCGGAGACCACCTCGGAGGGCGGAAAAGGGGATCACGCCGAGAGCAAGACTTCTCAGCGCACACCTTCCTCACCAAATACATATTAATTCCTCAAAACAACAGACAACAAACTCTTAAAAATATACAGCGGCTGTCACGGAAGGGCCAGCCCCTTCCCCACCAAATGTCAATGCTGGGGTCATACAAAGGCCTGTACAGACACACCAGAGGAGGATCCAGTAGAGAAGCCCCTGGCCCCAGGGGTCAGGGGCCAATGACCAGACTGAGGGTCAGCTGAAGATCCCTAAATAAAGACACATATAATGGAATACTCTGAAAGAGAAAAATGAGGCAAGTCTCTGTGTGAAGTATCCTGATGTTAAATTATCTCTAAGATACATTAAAATAGCCTGGCCCAGAACAGGGGATTGCATGCTCCCACGTACACATACACGGACACTACTCTGGTAAGCCAAGCATATCTTTGTAAAGACACTCAAAAAACTGGGTAAGGGGGCTGCCACCAGGAGGGGAACTGGTGTCCGAGGGCAGCAGTGACAGAGTGTGCTTCCTACTGCACACACCTTTGTGTCTTTAGAATGCTGTGCTATGTACCTCAGTAACCTATTCACAAAATAACCTATTTTTTAAAACTACCCAGTTAGAAAACACACTAAAAAAATTTACTAGGGACATAAAACATATTTATGAAGGGATAGAAAAAGCTTGGGGAAATGTCCCTGAATACGAAGAATAAATATTTAAAGACATCCATTCTCTGGGCACCTGGCTGGCTCAGGCAGAGGAGCATATGACTCTTGATCAGAGGGTCAAGAGTTTAAGCCTCATGTTGAGTGTGAAGTTTACTTAAAACATTTTTTTAAAACTATGCAACCTAATTTTTAAATTCATATGGAAAACTGTGCACAAATAGCCAAGGTTTTTGAAAACCATGAGGATAGACGATCAAATGTGTTAAAACATTAATTTTTTAATAAAGCTTTTTTTAATGTTTATTTTTGAGAGAGAGAGAGAGAGACAGAGTGTGAGCGGGGGAGGGTCAGAGAGACAGGAAGACACAGAATCTGAAATAGGCTCCAGCCTCTGAGCTGTCAGCACAGAGCCCGACCCGGGGCTCGAACCCACGAACCGCGAGATTATGACCTGAGCTAAAGTTGGCCACTCAACTGACTGAGCCACCCAGGTGCCCCCCCCTTTTTTAAAATATAACTTTTAATGCTTATTTAATTTTTTAAATTTTTAAAAGTTTATTTATTTGAAGAGAGAAAGAAAGTGGGGTAGAAGTAGAGAGAGAGGGGGCAGAGACAAAGAATCCCAATCAGGCTCCACACTGTCAGTGCAGAGTCCGATGTGGGGCTCAAACTAATGAAGTGCAAATCATGACGGGAGTTGATATCAAGAGTCAGATGCTTAACTGAACCACCCAGAAGCCCCTAAAATGTGTTAATTTAAAGCTACAGTATTAAAATTAATTTCCTTTCTTACTTAATAAAAAATTCCAGATAGACTATAAAAGTGAAAATAAAAGCTAAAGGTACTCGAAGAAAACAAGAGGTTTTAAGAACAGCTGTATGGTTATAATTCACACAAAGTATCCAAGCCACTGAGCTTTAGCATATTCAGAGTTGTATGTCAATCACCATCTTCTGGTTCAAGGACATGGCATCACAGCAGAAAAAAACCACATACTCATTAGCAATGACTTCCCATTCCCCTACCGCCCAGCTCCTGGCGATCATGCTGTGTCCCGATAAACAGGCCAGGTCTGGACATTTTGCATAAACGGAGTCATACGACACATGGTCTTCTGTGTCCGGCCTCTCTCACTTAACGTAGGTTTTCAAGGTTCGTCCATGTCACAACATGTCCACCTCACCCCTTTCTAAGCTGACAAATAATCCATCATATGGCCAGACCACACGTGCAGCCAGTTGTCAGTTAACGGACAACTGGAGCGTGTCCACGTTCTAGCTGTGCTGTGAACGCCGCTGTCTGAGTTCCTGGGCAGGTGTATATTTTGGGCTCCCCCAGGGAAACACCTAGGACTGGAACTGCTGAGTTGAATGGTAACTGTGTTTAACCATTTGAGGGCTGCAGAGCGCTTTCCAAAGTGCCGCACCTCCTCACATTCCCGCCGGCAGTGAGAGAGCTCGATTTTCAACACCTTCATCAATGGGCACTGTTACTCCCGCCACCTGAGTAGGGGGTGAACTGCTACCTCACTGTGGTCTTGCTATGCCTTTGCCTGCCCTGCTGACAGTGATCTTGACATCTTTTTCTCTAGTGATTTAAGAGTGAGGAAACTTCCTAAACAAGACACATCACCCAAGAACCATAAATTTATGAAGCACATAAAAATTAAAATATATAGGATAACCATAAAATACCTAGGAACAAAAATAACCAAAGAGGTGAAAAATCTAAATATTGAAAACTACAGAAAGCTGATGAAGGAAAATGAAGATGACAGAAAAAAATGGAAAAAAGATTCCATGCTCCTGGATAGGTAGAACAAATATTGTTAAAATGTCAGTATTACCCCAAAGCAATCTACATAGTCAATGCAGTCGCTATCAAAATTAACACCAGCGTTTTTTTTTACATTTATTTTTTTTTTTTTTACTTTTCTTTAATGTTTTTTTTTTTAATTTATTTTTTTGATAGACAAAGAGAGACAGTGCAAGTAGGGGAGGGTCAGAGAGAGAGGGAGACACAGAATCTGAAGCAGGCTCCAGGCTCTGAGCCAGCTGTCAGCACAGAGCCCCATGTGGGGCTCGAACCCATGAACTGTGAGATCATGACCTGAGCTGAAGCCGGACACTTAACCCACTGAGCCACCCAGGCGCCCCAACACCAGCATTCTTCACAGAACTAGAACAAACAATCCTGATTTGTATGGAACCAGAAAAGACCCCAAAGAGCCAAAGCAATCTTGAAAAGAAACCAAAGCAGGAGGCATCACAATCCCAGACTTCCAGCTGTATTACAAAGCTGTAATCATCAAGACAATATGGTCCTGGCACAAAAAGAGACACTCAGATCAATGGAAGAGAACAGAGAATCCAGAAATGGACCCACAAACGTATGGCCAACTCATCTTTGAAAAAGCAGGAAAGAATATCCAATGGGAATAAAGACGGTCTCTTCAGCAAGTGGTGCTGGGAAAACTGGACAGCGACATGCACAGAAATGAACCTGGACCACTTCCTTACACCGCACACAAAGATAAACTCAAAATGGATGAAAGACCTAAATGTAAGACAGGAAGCCATCAAAATCCTTGAGGAAAAATCAGGCAAAAACCTCTTTGACCTTGGCCACAGCAGCTTGTACTCAACAAGTCTCCAGAGGCAAGGGAAACAAAAGCAAAAATGAAATACTGGGACCTCATCAAAATAAAAAGCTTCTGTACAGCAAAGGAAAACAATCAGCAAACCTAAAAGACAACTGATGGAATGGGAGAAGATATTTGCAAATGACATATCAGATAAAGGGTTGGTATCCAAAATCTATAAAGAACTTATCAAACTCAACACATAATAATCAGGTGAAGAAATGGGCTAAAGACATGAACACTTTTCCAAAGCAGACATCTAGATGGCCGACAGACACATGAAACGATGTTCAACATCACTCAGGGAAATACAAATCAGAACAATGAGATACCACCTGTCAGAATGGCTAAAATCAACAAGTCAGGCAACAACAGAAGCTGGCGAGGATGTGGAGGAAGATGATCTCTTGTGCACTGCTGGTGGGAATGCAAACTGGTGCAGCCACTCTGGAAAACACTATAGAGGTTCCTCAAAAAATTTAAAATAAAACTACCCTATGACCCAGCAATTGTACTACTAGGTATTTATCCAAGGGATACAGGCGTGCTGTTTTGAAGGGACACATGCACCTCAATGTTTATAGCAGCACTGTCAACAACAAAGTATGGAAAGAGCCCAAATGTCCATCGATGGACGAATGGATAAAGAAAATGTGGTGTATATAACAATGGAGTATTACTCAGCAATCAAAAAGAACGCAATCTTGCCATTTGCAACTACATAGATAGAACAAGAGGGTATCATGCTAAGCGAAATTAGTCAAAGACAAATATTTTATGACTTCACTTATATGTGGACTTTAAGATAAAAAACAGATGAACATAAGGGAAAGGAAGCAAAAATAATATAAAAACAGGGAGGGGCACAAAAACATAAGAGACAAGGGGCGCCTGGGTGGCTCAGTCAGTTGAGCATCCGACTTCGGCTCAGGTCATGATCTCGCGGTTTGTGGGTTCGAGCCCTACATCGGGCTCTGTGCTGACAGCTGGCTCAGAGCCTGGAGCCTGCTTCAGATTCTGCGTCTCCCCCTCTCTCTGACTCTCCCTTGCTCACACTGTCTTTCTCTGTCTCTCAAAAATAAATAAAAAACAAAAAAAATTAAAAACAAAACAAAACAAAAGAGACTCAAATACGGAGAACAAGCAGGGTTACTTGAGGGGTTATGGAAGGGGGTATGGACTAAATGTGTAAGGGGCATTAAGGAATCTACTCTTGAAATCATTGTTGCACTATATGCTAACTTGGACGTGAATTTAAAAAAATTAAATAGGGGCACCTAGGTGGCTCATTGGTTAAGCCTCCGGCTTCGGCCTAGGTCAGATCTCACGTTCGTGGGTTCGAGCCCCACATCAGGCTCTGTGCTGACAGCTAGCTCAGAGCCTGGAGCCTGCTTCCGGTTCTGTGCCTCCTTCTCTCTCTGCCCCTCCCCCTCTCATGCTCTGTCTCTCTCTGTATCAAAAATAAATAAAAAATTAAAAAAAAAAAAACCCTCGAGG
>NC_043707.1:2796075-2803030 GCF_006229205.1 Suricata suricatta
AAAAAAAAAAAAAAAAAAAGAAGAGAAAAAAAGAAAAAAAATGTATGGGGGCGCCTGCGTGGCTCAGTCAGTTAAGCATCTGGCTTCGGCTCAGGTCATGATCTCATGGTTCATGGGTTCGATCCCCACATCAGGCTCTGTGCTGACAGCTCAGAGCCTGGAGCCTATATTCACATTCTGTGTCTCCCTCTCTCTCTGACCCTCCCCTGCTGACTCTCTCTCTCTCTCTCTCTCTCTCTAAAATAAATAAAAACATTAAAAAAATTGTATGAACCATTAAGAATCATACTACCAAAAAAAAAGTTGACAGGCAAATACACTAGGAAAAAAACATCTGAAAACGTCGCAGAGGGCCAGCTTCCTTAATAGAAGGTCACTCCAAGAGTGTAAGAGAAAAATAGCAATTCCCAAAAAAGAAACATCAATGGCTTTAAATCAAAGACAAAGATGCTTTACCACACTCGGGACTAAAGAAATGCACTTTAAAACAAGACAGCATTTTCACATCAGACGGACAAACTTTTAAAACACGGTTCGGCTCGCGCTCCGCAGGCCCGTTCTGTAAACCAGACCTGGGAGGGACCTGCACATGCCCGGCAGGAAAGGTCTGCCTGGGGGCCCCACACGGGGCAGTAGCGCGGCGACAGCAGCGCTCTCAGCAGCGGCGGGAAACACGCCCCAAGACACATCACAGGGCGGGCCGCCGAGGCCCAGAGCTCTTTTCTGAGGGGCGTGTGAGCGCACCCCCACAGCACCACCGTGCAGCCCGCCGAGGGGGGGAGACTTTTCTCGTGGCACCAACTAGTCCGGAAAACAGCCCTATCTTCTTCTCAGCAACAGAAACTTAGGATTTTTCTCAGAAAACTCTTAGAATATTAGCCTTAACTCTCTCTGAACTCAACACCTAGTCTTCCCCATGGACCAAATCTCAACCCGAGTCACATTTAGGCGGAAGAGGCATGCTTCTGACCTGTCAGCTCTCGAGCGCGCCCCAGCACTGGCCCCTGCCTCCGTGCTGTCCCTGCAACATATCAGCCTGCTCCTGCCTCAGGACCCTGGCACGGGCTGCTGCCTCGGCTCAAGCCACCCTTCCCAGGCCACCTTCACCTTCTTCCAGGCTTTGATTAGCAGGCGGCCTTCCCTGACCACCCTGTTTCCGCCAGGCTCTCCTTCCTGCTTTGGTTTCTTCAGAGAGCTTAGCCCCTAACACCCACACAGCACTCACCTGTCTCCACCTCAGTGCCATCGAGGGTCAGGATTCTTTCTTGTATGTTGTGCACCCTGGCCAGAACCAGAGCAGTGCCACGTGGACTGGAGGCAGCCGAGAGGCGTGTTAAAGGAGCCGATACTGCCACCCACGTGGGAAACGTGCGCTGCACCGCCCACTGGCGTCTGCTTTCCGCACGACGCTGCTGGAGTGCAAGCAGGCCGTCGATAAACACGCGTTGTTTTCTCAGGAGGCATGGCCACACACCCCAGAGAGCTTCCCACAGGTCAAGACTGGCGACCCACCAATTTTGATGGCTGGCTTTGAAATCACTAAATATGGGTTAAGCCAGAAATTCAAAAGAAGGAAAAAAAGAAAAGAAACGGAAAGCAAAAGAATACACCGGATGACGCAGGTATTTCCACACACAGGTTATTTACAAAGCCGCTCCAGCTAGGCAGCCGCACGCACTTGCATCATACGCGTGTCCTTGTATATAGCAGGTCACGGTATGAATGCAATTCTTCCAGGGAGCTTATGACAAGAAAAGTTTGAAACCTGCTCATCTCATTTCAGTGAAAATATTTCTACGTTTAAAGTTTTGGGTTCAGGGGTACCTGGGTGGCTCAGTCAGTTTCTGCTCCAGCCATGATCTCACATTCACTGGAGCCCCACGTCGGGCTCTGCAATGACAGCAAGGAGTCTGCTTAGGAGTCTCTCTCCCCTCCTCTCTCTGCTCCTCCCCTGCTCGCAGGCAGCACTCTGTCTCTCAAAATTAAATAAACTTAAAAAAACAGTAAATATTTTAGATGGATACATTGAAGCATCACAAATGCAAATTCAAAAATATCCTGTGGCTTCGAACCTGACACATTTCAGTGGAGAGTAAAGCGGGTTCACTCTGTGGATCCCAAGCTGAGATTCTGGTCGGAGACCACAACCACCGGCCCTGCCTCAGTGACACCTTCCTTACAGCAATCACCGTCATTACCCGGTGTCTGACTCTGGGGCAGAGGTGGGAAATGTCTGTTTTCTCACCAACCTGACTGCATCCCCTGTCCCCCTTCTCTCAAGCAGTCATTTTCCTTAGTGCACACGGGGAGCCAAACACTGGGGAGATTTTCCTCCCTCACTCCTGGCCACCTACTTGGCCAGTGACTACTAAGGCCTCTGCTAACCTCTTATATCTGAGTTGGTCTGACCTGCAGATTCACCAAACCCCTCTGGTCCTAACCCAGCGCCTGATGCCCAAGGCCCACGCGGTGCCTCCTGGGCAGTCCGCCACATACCCTGCATATGTGGCTCGTTGGCACTAGCCAAGGCCCCAGCACTGTGGTTTACAGAGGTGGCCGTGACATGGAGACGCTAAGCGGCTAAGGATCAAACCTATTCTCATTATGTTATGTTAGCAGCACAAACTGCTGTTTCACAAGAGGAGCCACAGGGCCGTCCGCTCATCATGAAAAGAGCCTGGACACCTGAAATTTGCTTACTAAATTCTGAGCCGGCTGCAGCACAAGAGGCGGGAGGGTGAAACTTAAACAGCATGTGCCCCTCAAACAAAGTAAGAGCACAGGGACAAAGCAGAATAACGCAACCAAAGAATAAAGGAAAAAACTGTGAAGCTGCGGCAGCACAGGGGCAGGTGGGGTTCATTTTGGGAAATAAAACAAGCCTCCTTGAACAACTACAACAAAGACACAAACCCTGCTCTTCTCACATTTCCAGCACTTGGAGCAGACTCCTCACCCCTCAGAAGTCTAAGGCAGAAAATTCCAGCAGAGGGTCCTGCTTACAGAGACTGGAAAAGGCAGAAGACGCTAACTTGAGCACTGACCAGTCCTACTGTGGCTGCCTCATGACGGGTCCTGGCAACGTCAACGGTGAGAACAAGAGCATCCCCGAGATCAGGAAACAGGGCTCAGGGGCTGTGGTGTCACTGAAGCTACAGAGCCACATGGAATGACCAACCTGCTACCCTCTCCACCACATAACACAATCATTTGCTTTTGGAGACCAAGTCTGTTTCTCTCTTTTTTTTAAGTTTATTTATTTTGGGGGCGCCTGGGTGGCTCAGTCGGTCAAGCATCCCAGTGCGGCTCAAGTCATGATCTCATGGTTTGTGGGTTCAAGCCCCACATCAGGATCTGTGCTGACAGCTCAGAGCCTGGAATCTGTTTCAGATTCTTGGTCACCCTCTCTTTCTGACCCTCCCCTGCTGATGCTCTCTCTCGCTGTTCTCAAAAACAAATAAACATTAAAAAAATAAAAAGTTTACGGGGGGGGGGGGCAAGCAGAGGAGGGAAAGGAGGTAGAGAGAATGCCAAGCAGACTCTGCACTGTCAGTACAGAGTGAAGCTGGATCCCACAATCCTGGGATCATGACCTGACCTGCAATCAAAGCTCGGGTGTTCAACCGACTGAGCCACCCAGGTGCTCCCTGCTGCTGATTTTTCAGGCTCATCATCTCTTGTTTGGGAGGTGGTATTTTTGTTTGTCTACCAGCTACTTCTGTTACTTGTAGGAACCGGTGGAAAAGTTTGATGGCAGTTTAGGTTTTTCACCATTGACAGTACATTTTCCTGAATACCCAGGTTCTGATATCCCTAACTCCCTATAATGAGTAAATACATTTTACCAGGCAAAGGAAGTGTCGGTTCCCAACTACCAGTCAACGTAAGATTCCCCAGGGACGTTATCTGTAGGCAGCACCTGGTCCCGAGGGCGTGCAGTCAGGTGTGCGGGCCTCTCAGTGCCTGCAGCTGGGCTCTCCCCACAGTGGCCCAGGTCTGGCACCGTGACTATCCTGACGATTACAGAAAATGGTCCACATGCACATCTAACACAACAGCAAGGACGTAATTTTCAATCTCACTCACCTTCACTCCCATATACTATTTGTCAAACCCAATCATTCAGAAGTGCCTCCTAACCTTACATCTGGTGCTCTCAAGACATGGCTCATGACCCTCTCTTCTAGCAGACCCCCACAAGCAATCATCCTCGTGTGTCTGCACTCCCTGTCTGGCCACAGAGGCCTCCAATATGGCCCCATACACTGGGCACCCACATGCTCCCACTTAACCTATGACCCCAACAGCAGGGTCACATCATCTCGGAAGTCCCAGAGAACATTAAAAATATTTTGAGGAGGGGGCATCTGGGTGGCTCAGTCGGTTGAACGTCCAACTTCAGCTCAGGTCATGATCTCACGGTTCATGGGTTCAAGCCCCGCGTCGAGCTCTGTGCTGACCACTAGCTCAGAGCCTGAAGCCTGCTTCGGATTTTGTGTCTCTTTCTCTCTGCCCCCACCTGTTCACGCTCTCTCTCAAAAATAGATGTAAAAAATATATTAAAAAAAATATTTTGAGGGGCGCCTGGGTGGCTCAGTCGGTTAAGCCTCCAACTTCGGCTCAGGTCAGATCTCACGTTCTTGGGTTCGAGCCCCGCATTGGGCTCTGTGCTGACAGCTAGCTCAGAGCCTGGAGCCTGCTTCCGGTTCTATGTCTCCTGCTTCCGGTACTATGTCTCCTTCTCTCTCTGCCCTCCCCCTCTCAGGCCGTGTCTATCAAAAATAAATAAAACATTTAAAAAAAAATTTTTAAAGGATTATGTTAAAAAATATATTTTGAGGAGCGCCTGGGTAGCTCAACTGGTTAAGCATCCTATTCTTAATAGCGGCTCAGGTCGTGATCTCGTGAATTTGAGCCCTATGTCAGGCTACGCGAAACCTGTAAAAATATAAAGGGGCGCCTGGGTTGCTCAGGTGTTGAAGCATCAGACTCTTCATGTCTGCTCAGGTCGTGATCTTGCAGTCATTAGACAGAGTCCCAGGTCAGGCTCCACAATGAAGGTGGAGCCTGTTTGGGATTCTCTTTCCCTCTTTCTCTGCCCCTCCCCCACTGGTGCTCAGTGCGCACGCGCTCACGCTCTCTCTCAAAAAAAGTAAAACGTTAAAAAAAACTATTGTTTAAAAAAAGAGACACCAACACTTAAAACTCAGGGAACAGAAAAAACTGTAAACGATATGAAAAAGAAATTCTTAGAAGGCATATAAATTAAGCAAATGAACACACTCTGACCACACGCTATGGAGAAAAAACCTTGACCTGGGTAGTCTCACTGACGTCTAATGGGAATATAAATTGCTAAGGCCTGTGTGGACAGCATTTGGCAATACCAGCTAACATTTCAAATACGCACAGACTCTGAACCATCAATTCTAAAACTCGAATTCTATAATTCTAAAGAAATACCATACATGTGCACAGAGAGTTAAATACTCGCCCATTCTCCCTGAAATTATTATCCTACCATATGCTAACTGGAATGTAAATGTTTAAAATTTTTAAAAAATAAAGTTTTCCCAGCTGGGAAAAAAAAAAAAAACCCCATTCCACACAGTACTGTAACAACAAAAACAAAAAAAAGCCAGAAATAATCTTGATTATGCCCAGGCATGGCTAGGTAAACGCGAAGTCCATAACACGGGATACAATGCAGCCACTGGAAAGCCACAGACAGGCCGGGGGATACTGAGGCAAGATGTGTAAGCTACGCAGGGAACGTTATGAACAATTCAGTAGCAGGTGCGCCCAGCTGGCTCAGGCAGAAGGGCATGCGGCTCTAAATCCTGGGGCTGCGAGTCTGAGCCGCACGTTGGATGTAGAGATTACTTAAAATCTTAAAAAACAATTCAGGGGCGCCTGGGTGGCTCAAGGCTGGAGCCTTGCATGGGGGCTCTGCTGCCAGCGCAGAGACCATTTCGGACCCTCTGTTCCTCTCTCTCTGCCCCTCCCCTGCTCTGTCTCTCAAAAGTAAACTTTTTTTAAAAATTCAGCAGCAAACTGTAAAGCAGCAAACTGTAAATACGGTTTAGGCCTTTTCACATAAAAGTAGACACATCTGTTCACATGTGCACAGAACCTGGAAGGAACGCTAAGTCGTTCACCAATGGCTGCTTCCCCGTGGGGAGGGAGAAAGCGGAGATCACGGTCCTTCTTCCCAGCCTCCCCGCCCCGGTCTCTCCTGGGAACACTGCGGTCAAAACCCACAGTCCGGGGGCTACACCGGGGCAGAGCCTGTTCTGCCCGGCTCGCAGCCCGGAGCTTTCCCAGGCACAGCGGGCACTGAGGGCTGAAAGAGGCACACCAAGTGGCTTCTGCATCACGCCCGTGTAAAACCACCTGGGCGAGGAGAAATAAAATCGCCACGAAGGGGCTTATAGTGAATCACCCAGGTGAAGTCCGTTTCCGGCGCACATGCGCCCTCCCCTTCCACTCCCCGAAACTGCCCTCCGCTGAGGAGTGAGGGGCGCCCGACCCCTGTGCTTGAACCAGGCGGGGGGCTCCACGCGAAAAAGCACTTGCAAGAGTCCCGCAGGACCGGGGCGCATTCCCGCCACCTGAGGGCCGGGGTGAAACACGGACGCGCCGCGCGTGTGGCGTATAAATCTCACAGAACTTCACGTGTCCCACGAAAGAGGAAGCCGGCTCGGGACCTAAGGGGGGGGCCCGCCTGCCGCCCGGTCCCCCTCACCTCTCGGGACGGCCGCCAACGCTGGCGCCCGCAGGCTGCGCCCCCACAGCAGCAGCAACACCCTCAACTCGCGCGCCATGACCGCCCTCCTCAGCTCCTGGGACGCCACGCTCCGCGGGGGCGGGGCGGGGCGGGGCTTTCCTGGGACGCGGCGCGGTGACGTCACGGAGAGCGCCGGGCTGTCCGGCCCGCTGCCTGCGCCGGCGGGTG
>NC_043707.1:2803130-2811004 GCF_006229205.1 Suricata suricatta
TGGCGCGGACGCCGCGGGCCCGCGCGGGGACGGACGCACCTGGGGGCGGGCTTTCCGTGACCTTGTGTCGCGTTGTCAAGGGCGACGGGACGTGCGCGCGGCCTCGGGGCCCTGGCTCGCCAACTGGGCCTCACTTTGTACATCCCTTAAATGGGGCCGACCCCAGTACGCACCCGGAGGGTGTGAAAAGGCGGCGCCTGGGAGGAAGCGGTGGACGTCCCCGGTCTTGACAGGTCTGGGGCCGCCAGCTCTACGAGGCGGGCCGAGAAAGAGATGGGGTGGATTCCGCTCCAAAACGTGAACTCAGGAGACCGCAACTCCTTTTTTTCTAATTAAGAAAAATAAATTTTTTTTAGTTGAAGTGTGGTTGACACACAAAGTTCCAGGCATGTAACTAGTGATTCAGCAGCGCCGCTCACTCCTTGCATAGCTGCCCCCGGCCCCCACAGGCAGCTCTTCCTCGGCCTGTGACTGTGCTGGGCTTTTTCTGCCCGTGTCAACGCCCCTTCTCGCTGAGTGCCACGGCGCACAGTGTGCCCGGGCTGCTCCCCACATGATTCGGAGGCTCAAGAACAAAAAACTGCAGAAACGGAGGTGCCTGAGGTGTGCCCAGAGCTGTAAAGTATTAGAGTCAGGAGAGCCCCCCTACCCCGGGGCCGGGACATAGTTGGGGCTCTGGGATGGAGTGGAAGGTATCAAGGTTGAGCCCCACATGCCAGGCCTCAGCAACTGAGATTGTCAGTGAGGTGGGCAGATTGGGCTGGAGAGCCAGGAATTCTCTCACGTTGGAGGAAAACAGCAGGCCCCGCAGTAGCTGGATCGCCCGCTGGATCTCTGTCCTCCAGGGGCTTCCATGCACACTTGGAATCAATTCCAACCCCCCTCGGCCTCCAGGCCCTGCATAACCTGACCCCTGCCTCTCTCCTTCCTTCACCACCTTCCAGACACACCAGCCTGTCCCAGTATGGCGTTCCCACTATGTCACTACAGCTACTTTGGGGGAACTGAGGGGTCTCCACCTCCCCTTGCATTTGCTGTTCATTCAGGAAATCATCTCTTTTGTAAGAGCTGACACATTCATTGGTCTGTGGGTCAATATCTAGGCTGGGGAGCCCTTTTATTTCAGGAAGGGGAAACCTACACTTCAGTTAAGGATGGGGGACCTCTTGTGTCAACTAAATTTAAATTGAAGAAAAACAAAAACAAAAACAAAAAATAGGACCCAGGCTCTGTCGAGGGCAAACCTACCAGGTTCCAGACACACCTAGAAAGACCTCCTGTCGTCTCTTGGCCTGTAGACTTCAGAGATAACCTCAGCTACATATGTCTGTGATACTCAGTCTTCTGGGAGCCCAGGGAACTGTGGCTTTATAAGGTGCCTGGGGGTCTGAACCAAGTCTTGAGGGGGCCTGGGCAGAAGGGAAGAAGAAGAAAGATGATTACAGATGTACAAATTGAATTGATGAAGGAGACTGGCAGGGCCTTGCTTAGGGGGAGCAAAGAGAAAGCAGCGGAGGAGAGGGCCCCTGGGTCTCCTGACCGGCACTGAGGTTGCAAGTTCCTTCTCCAGAGGTCACTGCCTTCCCCTGGAGCGAGCTGGGGACCATGAGAAGAGCCTGTTGTATTATTCACAGTGGGCGGAAGGTAGAAACAACCTGAGTGTCCAACAGCTGAATGGACACACACAGCATAGACTATACATGCAGTGGGCTGTTTTCAACCATAGAAAGGAAGGATTTCTGACACAAAAGGGATGAACTTGGAGGAGATTATGATCCATGAAATAAGCCAGGCACAAAGAGACAAATACTGTATGATTCCCCTAACATGAGGCAGTTTGAATTGTCAAATTCATGGAGTCCGAAAGTAGAAGGGTGGGAGCCAGTGGCAGGAGGCGGAATGAGGAGTTAGTGTCTAATCGGACAGAATTTTAATCTTGCAAGTTGAGTAGAGTTCTGGAGACAGATGTGCAACAATGGCAATGTACTTAATACCACTCAACTGCACACTTGAAAATGGTTACGGCAGAATCTTTTATGTTCTATAGGTTTTACCGTATTATTTTTTTAATGCTCACTGAAATGGAAAAAAAATATGTGTCTCCCTTTTTCTTCCTGTCTTTGTTCAAGGCACCAACTTCGGGGTGTGTTTCTCTCCTCATCGGGCAACATCCCAAGACTTCTGAGGAGGGAATCTCATGGCTGTAGGCTGCTCTTTGTCCAGGAAAGGACTCAGGGATGATGGGAATTTTTTAAAGTTTATTTATTTTGGGAGACAGAGAGAGGCACAAGAGTATGAGTGGGGGAGGAGCAGAGAGAGACACACACACAGAATCTGAAGCCAGCTATCAGCACAGAGAGCAACATGGGGTCGAATTCACAAACCATGAGATCATGACCTGAGCTGAAGTTGAACACTTAACCAACTGAGCCACCCAGGCGCCCTGTGTGTCTCTTAAAGTCCTTTGTGGTACTTGACACCAACTCAGCCTGGGGCGGAACTCATAAGCACAGTCTTTTGCGGAGTCACTGGACAGCCATCTTGGTGTGTCTGATGCATGTCAGTGAACCCCTTGCTAACTTCAGAGACCGGCCCACGGCGGTGCACGATCTGCCGAGAGCCCAGACCCCAACGCCCACTTGTACACGTGCGGATGGCGGGATCTGGCCAGAAGTGAGACCTGTGGCCCTTTGTGGAGGTAGGTATAGCCACTCAGAACCTGGCCTGGAACTAACTAGAACATTTCTCATTTCACTCGTGACTCTGAGGCTTTTTCTCCAAATGGTTTCTTCTGTTTTGTCAGCGTCCACTTTTAATTCCACCACTCAAAGACATTGGGAATGTCACGAGCTTATTCCACAGATCCCCAAACTTTCAGGAGTGATTGGACCCAAGGCTGTTGTCCCTTTTCATGCCTCGTGGCATTGGCATTTGGTCTAGGCCCCTCTCGAGGCTTCCTGGCCACTCATTAGCCAGGCTGCCCTCGGCAATCCCGTGAACATAGGCCCCCACCTAGTGGGCTCCCAGCTTCCCTGTCCAGCATCATAATGTAAGAGAGCTGAGTCTCAATAGCCACAAAGTGTCACTGGTGGGTTCTTTTCTGAGCACATCTGGCACAGGGGAAGGCAGAGTGAAGGAGGCAGCCACGTGTCCCACTGCATTTATTCCTGGAAACTTCCACAGGGGGATACTTCTTGGAGAGCTAGACTTGAGGGCATGTTTGGAAAGATCCCTTCTGTCCTGGCAAAGTGTTCAGGGTCACATCCCCCGCCCTGCCATTTGTGGATGAGGTCATCGTAGCCATTAGAATAGAAAAATGTCCACCCAAACTCAAAATCCATTGTGTCTATGACTTGTGAGTTAAAAACCAGTTTGGCGTGAGAGCTCTCTAGCGTGGAGAAGCCAGTCCGTTCTGCACACGGTGGGTGCATGTGCACGTGTGCACTTTGGCTCAGGCGATGGCCTGTAATTCCTAGGGCCACCGTTACCACCCAGACAAGTGGGGGGGGCCTTGCCTGCCCGGGGCCCCTCTCCCTGCTCAGCATGGCTTCCTGGTGGCTGCAGGGCCCCTCCCAATGTCTGTTCCGTGCCAGGGAGGCCCTGCCATCCTTCAGGATGGGCCTGTGGCCTGGGTGCCAAGGAGCCCTACTCCAGGCAGAGGCCCAGTCTTGGGTGGGATCCTGGGCAGCACCTGGCATCAGGCCCGAGCAGGTTCCCCTCACCAAGACTGTGTCTCTCCAGGTATGAAGAGGGTCCCCTCCGTCAGGATTCTCTGCTCCAGTGGGGCACTGGAGGACAGGGTGGAAACGTGAACCATCTGGTACTTTCCCTGAAGCTGCCAATGCCACCAGGCACAGGTCAGAGGGGAACATGGTCTCAGCATCATCACCTGGAAGACCCGCTGGGGAGCAGGGCACTCCTGCTTCTGTGGCAAAGCAAGTGTGAAGGCACCCCCTTGTGCATTCTCCTCACAACCTGCACTTTGTACAATGCACTTCACAGTCAGGATGTTTTCCTGTGCCTCTCTGTCCCCTGGGCTCTGCCTTAACTCCTGTCCCATCCAGGGGACCTCAGGGGGCCAGTGGTCCCGCCAGGTACTTATTCAGATATTTGAGGACAAAGCGGACAGAAGATGCCAGCTTGGAACAGATTCTGTGAAAGAGGCCACAGAAGCACCTGACCAAACCCCGTTTCCCTACGCCCTTATTTATTGTGAATACTAGAACCAAGGCAGTTGTGGGAGGCCTGGCTGGCTTGTTTGTGGACCATGCAGCTTTTGCCATTCATGGGTTCGAGCCTTATGTGGGTATAGAGATTATAAAAAAAAAATCTTTAACGAGGGGCACCTGGGTGGCTCAGTCGGTTGGGTGGCCAACTTTTTGGCTCAGGTCATGATCTCACAGTTGGTGGGTTCAAGCCCTGCGTCAGGCTCTGTGCTGACAGCTCAGAGCCTGGAACCTGCCTCACAGTCTGTGTCTCCCTCTGTTTCTACCCCTCCCCCACTCACGCTGTCTCAAAAATAAACTTAAAAAAGTTTTTTAAGAAAAAAAAGACTAAGGCAACTTTAAACTCAAGATGGTTGTTTTTGGTCCCCTCATGGCCTTGCTATTCAAAGTGTAGACTGAGAGCCAGGAATCACCTGGGAGCTCAGTAGAAACTCAGAAGCTGGGGCGCCCGAGTGGTTCAGTCCACCAAGCGTTCAACTTTGGCTCAGGTCATGATCTCATGGTTTGAGCCCTGCCTCAGGCTCTGTGCTGTCAGTGCAGAGCCTACTTGGGATTCTCTCTCCCTGCCCCATCCTGTACGCTCTCTCTCAAAATAAAATAAATAAATTAAAAAAAAATTACCCTTAAAAAACCCCCATAAAACTCAGCGGCTCAGTCTGCCCACCCCCTGGGCCCAGACCTACTATGGCAGGACGTCCGCGAGATCCAAGTAAGGCGTCTACGCGTCAGGGCTGGAGATTTGCTGTCCCGGAGCCCACGCCTGCTTATTTCACGGACAACCAGAACCCACAGCTGTGCATCCCTGAAACTGCCTGTTCTGGGGGGAAAGGGACCTTGGCTCCGGGCCTAATCTCATCTTTCCTGCCTTCTCCCCACAAGAGAACCCCCTTTCCTCGCCCAGGAAGCCGGAGCCCAGAACACAAGCGTCTAGAGGGTTGGGAAGAGTGAGAACCTGTCTCCACGGAAGCTTGGAGCGTCCCCTGCACTTCCGCCTTGGAGGTCCAGCCCTCACTGGGGACGCTGGTTCTGGCTGCTGAGCACCCGGCGACTCTGAATGCCTCCTGCATGAGCCCTGTCCTCCCTCAAGCCTGCTGCCCCTTTCTCTGACCTCCCAGCTTTGGGGCATGGCTGCGACGTGAGCGTCTGGTCCCCAAGACTCTCCCTTCCTGTCAGCACAAGAAACCATGCTCCCTCTTCTGAGGCCCCCAGACCTGTGCCAGACACGAGGGGTCCCGGACAGACCCAGGAAGGGTCCTGGTGCAGAGAGCCATCCTCCTCTTGCCGTCCTTCCAAGGATGTCCTCTCCATTTTCCTAAAGGACCTGCGACACAGGGTCCCCACCCTTACTTGGGACACTCTCTAAACATCACTGCTAGCCTTAAGGATCTCTCAGTCTGAACTTTGTTGATAGGCTGGTATAGAATCACTTGAAACATGGTTCACAAGAGGCTTCCTTGCTGCTGGCCCAGAGAGTAAGGCCCACTTCAGTAACAGCCCTCTTCAGGCGCTGGGTTAAGGTCACTGGACACTCGGAGCTTAAGGCTGTGGACAGTAGGTGAATGCCCAGTGAACCAGTGGGCACCAGCCACAGGCAGGCCAAGTCCCACTTAGTCCTGTGTGAGGACCTGGTTACCACTTACTGTGACGTTTGAGGGGTTTCGAGCTATTGTAATCCCCCCAACCCCCCACCCCACATGAGGTCTCTCCAAAGTGAGTTCTGGGTGAGTCTGCGGAACCAGGAGTGGAGAAAAGCTCCCTCTGGTCCCAGGGGTGGAGAGCATGGCTCTGGCTGAGCGGCCCACACCTGCTCACTCACAGTCCAGGCCCCAGCTCCTGGTTGCTGCCACACGACGTTCCACTGGCTGTCCTTCCACTGACACACTGCAGACCCTCAAGTCCTGGGAACCCAGTTCCCACTGGCTTACCGCTCCTCAAACGTGCCTGAATCACCCCAAGCAAGTTTGGTCAGCGTCTGCGGATTCTCCAGTGGGTGAAGGCGCCAGTGCACCGAAAACACCACTCTGCCTTCTTGCTCACCCAAGTGCCTGGAGGCCACGTTCACTCAAATTTCCTGTTTTCCTACTCTTGACTTCACACATTGAAATTACACCTGGGTGACCCAGTGGGATGCACACGGCATCCCGGAAGGTGCAGGGTGGCTTTCGGGGCCCGAGTGGACTTTGTCCTCATCCCCACGCCTGCTTCCCAGTACTGTCCTTGGGCGAAGTGCTTCCAGAACGGCATGCTGATGACCAACCAGCACCCACCTCCTCCATCAAAGGACCTTCGTCAGAGCGGCTTATTTCCCCATGCTGTGCCTGAAGCACGTTCTGATTTAAACAGAATCTTTGGTTCCGTGGTGTAGCAGTCAAAAAAAAAAGGATAAAGTTACATCTGCAGCTTGAGATCGTATAAGCAGAACGCTCTCGGCCTCGTTTTCCAGAAATGACATCCTATTCCTGTTTCTAACATGCTAAGTTCTTAGGAACCTAACCGAACACACGTACTGGACACACTCAGCCCGGGCCCGTGCGTCTTACAAAGACTAGCAGCTAAGCCAATGCTAAGGGTCGTTAGCCAACTGGGACCAGCGCTGAATCCAAGCAGTTTTACCAGCTTTTATTATAAACACCAGCACATTTCAAGTTTCCTCTTTTTGATCACAAATATAGGACTTTTTCTTCTCCTCTTTAGTATACAGCATGAGACACGGCGCCGACCCCGGCGGCTCCGACAGCCACCTCCTTACGGCCAGTGCGGGGTCAGCATCCACAGACCACACACCCTCGGCCGCAGCCTTTGGCAGATCGCACAGGACGTGGACTCCAAAAAGATGAGATGTGTACACGAAGTTTTGGATTCCAGGAGGACCTGAAAAAGAGGCTCCCCCCACCGCCCCCAACAGCATGGAATGGCCACCCTGCACGAGTGCCACGGGCCTGGAGCTGCTCCTCCAGGGCCCCAGACAGGCCACTGCTTCTGCCTGAACATGGGCTCAGGGTTGTACTGTCAGCGGGGAGGGTGCTTCGGAAGAGGGTCCCAGATTCCAGAAGCAAGCAGGCAAAGCAAGGATGGCCAGATGGCCACTGGAGGGCCGTGGCCCTGCCTTCCCTCTCGGGCATGTGGCGGAGGCCGGGGTTCGTTGGCAGTGCTGATGACGGTCTGATGATCTGGCTTAACCTATGGGGAAGCTCCGTGTTAGGGTTGATTTCTTAGAAAATCTCCTCAAATTTAGATTCCCAAAACAAGTATTAATTACCTCTGTGAATATAGGCCAAAAGGAAGCTCTTTGGTTCAAGAGCTGTGACTTGGCCACAACCTCCTCCCACCCCCAACTGGGGGACCAGGGATATAAGAGCCAGGACTCAACTCACTTTTGGGAGGGGGTGGCAGCGGGAGGACGGGCTCTGCCCCCGAGATGCGATGCTGACAGCATCCAGGGCCTCAAGTGTCCCCTTCCTGGTAAGGGCATGTGACACTGGACTGGGGGGGAAGGGAGGGGAGCCATGTGGCCTGGCCCCCTTTCACCACAGTGCTGCCCTCCGCGTCTTAGGGCACCTCCCTGTTTCTTGATGGTGGAGGAGGTGAGTGCTCTTCTCTGCCCAGCCCCGCCCTGCAGGCTGGGCTGGGGCAGGACCCCCCCCCCCC
>NC_043707.1:2811104-2933339 GCF_006229205.1 Suricata suricatta
GTCCCGTGGGGCACTGAGTAGGTGAGGCCATCACTGAGCTTCACCTCCTCAGTCCCCGTAGAGAGAACGCCCCCCGGGCCTGGTCCCCGCCTCTCCGCCATGAGCAATCTAGCAGAATCATGTCTTACAAAGAACAGACTCCAAAAATATATATAAATAAATAAAAACCTTAAACATTCTTACAGGGATCTTAAAGAACAGAATACATGTTAAAAACTTCAGTAATTTATATCAATTTTAAGCGGTACTTTATATACAATGGGGGGAAAAACACATGCATAGTCCAAATACAATGTTGAAAACAGCATTTTCATAACAAAACCCCGAACACTAAGTGTTAATACCATGTACATGAATTCAAGAAGGACCACCCTTTTTGTCTGTTGCACACAGTTTATTTAACAATATGATATAAGAAATGAGTTGGTACTTTACCATTCTATACAGTGATTGAATCTTCTTGAATTTTCTTATTTATAGTAATTATAGCGCTTGCATGATTTACACTAGAATTGCTTTTCCTCATTTCAAGTTTCACATAGAAGAAAGAAAAGAATGCTTCTTCTCTATTAACATTAGCGTGGTCTAAGAGAGTGATCATCCCTATTTTTTGTCTAAAACCAGTTTTATCAGAGAAACAAAGCAACAATTTCTACATCTGCAAGACAAGAGTTTGGCGTCAGCCAGTATGTATAGATAGATGTGTGTGTGGGTGTGTACGTGTGTGCACGCAGGAGCCAATTCCTATCGTCCAGGGTAATACTTGGAGAACGCCCACAGAGTTCACTATAGAAAAAATCTTCCCGCAACATCAGAAAGTTATCGGGATACATTATAAGCTTGCATTATTTCAAGAATCAGTTTCTGAATATTATTTTTCTTCTCACTTTTAAACATAAATGTTTAAAGTCTTGAAAATACAAATAAAAAATATGAATATAATGAACTTGTTTTTCCCGTTAAAAAAAGGCATGAGTCACCAGCAATGACGACAAAAAGAATCCAAACAAAACCCCCCTCCCCCCCAAAACAAAAAAAACAAAAACAAAAAACAAAAAAACAAAAAGAGAGAGAGAGAGAGAGAGACCAGATATTTAAATCAACTGGTTTTTAACAAAAAAATATATTCTTTGTATTGTTTCTTTAAACAGCAATCTACCCTTCCATGGCCTGGAAGTGGCAGTTCCATCTAGGGGTAAAAAGAGCCTAGATGCCTGGATTTCAGTACAAAAGGTCCAAGAACATGAAAGGGGAAAACAAAAAAAGCGATGCTCTCGCAGTGCTACAAACCCTCCACGAACTTTTCTAGGGTGTCTCCCGTGGTGTCGCCGACCAGGGACAGCTCACTGGACAACGCACTCCTGTTGGGGGTGTTCAGCTGGGGGAGCATTGCACTCTGTTCGGGGTTCCCCAAGTGTCCCTGATCTATGGAGCTGGCCATGGTGACTGCGAGTCCTGGGTGGGGGGAGCCAGTCTGGGGCGAGACGTGGTGCGGCGAAGGCTGGGGCTGTATCCGTGGCGACGGGCTGGAATGTGGAGGCTGGGACTGGGGCCGCGGAGACTGGACAGGGGCCGGAGACCGCACCTGGCTACTGAGGGACGTGGCCATCTGCTGGCCGGGAAGGTGCGAGGCCTGGGGCTGTCCTGAGAGCATGTGCTGCTGGGGGCTCATGGGGTTCGGCTGGCCCGGGGACCCGATCTGTTGCTTCATCTGCTGCTGCTGCAGAATCCGCTGCTGCAGGGCCTGCTGGATATTGGGGGTGCCGTCTGTGCCCAGCCCGGGCTGCCCCATCTGGCCCAGCTGTCCCATCTGAGCCGCCATCTGGCCCATGGAGCTGCCCTGGATGGGGAGGTGCTGCTGCATCCGCTGCTGCTGCATGGCTGGAGGGTAGCCTCCGGGTCCCTGGGGCTGCTGGAACTGGCCATGCCCAGCCATGCCCCCGGCCATGCCCGCGCCGCCCTGCTGCTGCTGTTGCTGCTGCTGCTGCTGCTGCTGCTGGAGCAGCTGCCGGCGCAGCATCTCTCTGTACTGCGGGTTCATGCTCGCCATGCTGGGGTTGTGGCCCGGGTTCATGATGTTCAGGGCCTGGCCCTGGGGGTTCAGGCCTCCCATTGCCTGCTGCTGCGGGGGCACGCCGGGCCGTGGGCCGCCTGCTTGCATGGCGTTCAGGTTCTGCAGGCCAGGCTGCTGGTGCAGGCTGGGCTGGGGCTGGAGGCCGGGCTGGGGCTGGAGGCCGGGCTGACTGGCCACGTACTTGGCCGTGCGCTGCTTGATGAAAGCCGCCATCAGCTGAGGGTTTGACTTGAGGATGTTGAGCACCTGCTGCTGCTGCTGCGGGGAGCTGGGCGACTTCAGGGTCCGCAACAGGTCCTGCAGAGCGCCGGGCGAGATGCTCCGGGGCGGCTGCACGCTGGGCATCCGAGGCCCCGCCACGGCTGGCTGGGCCTGCATGGGCATCACAGGCCTGGGCATGCCTGGCATCGGTTGCTGCTGGGGTATAGGTGCCTGCTGCCACTGCCCGGGCGGCAGGTTGGGCACGACGGGCCCACTGACTGGGTTGGGACGGGGCACGTTCAGGCCCGCGGGGGCCATCTGGCCCACCGGGGTCACCATGCCCGTGCGCCCCGGGGGCACGCCGTTGTTGATGTTCACCCGGTACAGGTGCTGCTGCTGCTGGGCCTCACGCTCGATCTGCCGGGCCGCTTCCACTGCAGCCGGTGGGGGCTGGGCGGGGGGCGGCGGGGCCGGCACCTGGTTGGCAGGCTTCCCGGTAGACACCGTGGTGGGGGGCTGAGTCCGGGCCACGCCGGGGAAGCCGGCTGGTGACATGCTCACAGGCGAGGGCTGGGGCTGGGCGGGTGGCTGCGGCGTCTGGGGCGTGCTGGGCTGCTGCGTGGGGGTCCCAGGCGGTGCTGAGGTAGGGGAAGGCAGACTCTGCTGAGGCACGTTGCGGGTGTTCATGGTGGCCATCCGCCGGCGCATGAGCTGAGCCTGCTGCAGGCGGTGCTGAATCTGCTGCTGGCGGAGCTTGTGTTTGATGTTGAGGCAGAAGGGCACCGGGCATTTGTTCTCCTGGCAGTGTTTGGCGTGGTAGCAGCAGAGGGCGATGAGCTGCTTGCACACCGGGCAGCCCCCGTTGGTCTTGCGCTTGCAGCCCTTGGTGTGCTGCACCACCCGCTTCATCTTCTGGCAGGATGGCAGCGAGCAGTTGGCGTTGCGGCACTGGCAGGCGTGCACCAGGGACTGGATGCAGCGCTGGATGCTCAGGCGCCGCGACTCCTGGGGGCTCTTGGACTGGGGCTCGCCCTGGCTGCTGCCCTCATCGTCCAGGCCCAGCCCCCACTTCACCATCTTGTGGGCGTGGCTCTTCGTGTTGTAGCAGTTGATGCACAGGTCATAGTCCTGGGGACAAGGATGGTGGGGGCGGGGGTCAGCACAGGCCGGCACATCCTGGTGCCCTGGCAGAGGCTAACAGAGCACCCAACACGCCCAGCCTCAGACGCTCCCCCCCCCCCGCCCCGCCGGCCCTGTGGTCTCACACCTGTTCCCTCCCTCTGCCCCCTGAGGATCAGTGCAGACCCACCGTGTCCTGCTCCTGTATCTGGCTGGGGAAGACTGACACTTCCTCCCAAGCTCATGGAAGTGCCACGGATCTGCGTTTCGAGAGACCAGCCCTCACCCTCGGGGCCGCTACTGGGCGCCCTAGTGTGTCCCCAGAGCTCTGCAGGGCAGCCCAGAAGGGCCTGAGGGACAGAGAGGCCTTCACCAGAACACAGGTCCTGGGCTCAAACCATAGTGACAAAATGCATGCTCATAGGGGTCTTAGAAGGTGCACCTGGAGACAGGGCACACCAGTGCCAAGACAGATCCTTTGGTTTGTTTTTTAGTATTTATGTATTTATTTATTTAGAGAGAAAAAATGCGAGAGACAGCAAGAGAGAGAGAGAGAGAGAACGAGAAAGCATGCACTCACATGCCACAGAGCCAGAGGGAGAGAGGGGAGGAGAGAATCCTAAGCACGCTTCACGCTCAGCACATAATCCGATGTGGGGCTCGATCCCAAAACCCTGGGACCATGACCTGAACTGAAATCAAGAGTTGGACACTCAACTGACTAAGTCACCCAGGCACCCCAGAACTGGTCCTTTTTGAGAAAGAACATGAAGATCCCAAGTGTGGGAAGTGACAAAGAACCAAAGAAGGCTGGAGAAAGCGGGGAAGACAAAGGCGTTACAGAGGCCTCACGTGCCCCCTCACGCTGAGACCACAGAGCTGCTCCTACGCGCATGTGACTCTGGGGACCATTCTGAACACGGACACTGGTGAGGCGAGGGCTGGGTGGGGGGATGGAGTCTGTGACTTATCTGTTGGGGGAGATGGAGAGCCCATGGCAGCCCCTGCCCCCTCTCATACGGGCCAGTGTATGCGATCATGGGGTCCACCTGGACCAGGGAGGAGGGGTCCACGACCCCTAACCAAAGGGGCCTAGCAGGAGAAGAGGGCAGGGTGCTCCCAGCCTCAGCAAGGCAAAAAGGGGGAAACCAGTCAGAACCCTGGCGGAAGGGAAGCACAGCCCGCCTCTCTCCTGCTCCCTCCCTGGCACGAGGCCCCCGGATGTGCCGGACACACAGCCGGGGTGAGCGAAAACCCGGAAGTAAGATGAAAGGGGTCTGTGATCACCTCAAACTGAACAAGTCAGCACAAACACTGCCTCCCCCGGGAAGCCTGCCAGCCCTGCCAGGGGCCAAGCGTCCCCGGGACAGGCGTCTGTGGCCCTGCTGCAATGCTCACTCGGGGCCGGGACCGCACCGCGCTCCGTGAAGGGAGATGGGCTTCTTCCCTCCTACCCTGGATGCCCACTGCTGGGCCCGGCACCGCACACCCCCAACGCACACTGACCAGGACCCTTGCACTTGCGAGCTCGAAAACATGCACCTGGTGACCAACGGTACCCGGGAGGACCAGGAAGCAGAAGAGCCTTTTCCGTTTGGTCACTCTGCTCCTCCAGGAAACGGCCACCGTGCAGAAGCTCCCTGCAGGCTGCTGACGCACAGGGGCGAGGGCGGGGCCTACCTCGCACACGGTGCAGTGCCAGCGCGTCTCCACGTGGTGCTTGCACTCGTTGCAGGTGTAGACGAAGCGGTCCTGGCCCTGGGTGTGCAGCTCCACCAGCATGCACAGCGTGGACCACTTGGACCGGCGCAGGGACGAGAACTCCCAGTGCTTGTCTCTGGCGAGGGTGAGGAAGGCGTCACGCCCGTCCATGAGGTCACAGCTGAGCAGGGGGTCGGGGTCCACGATGGGGGGCAGCGTGTTGATGACGGGTCCGGCGTGCAGGTGGATCACAAAGAAGACCTGCAGGCGAGAGCAATGTGAGCACCCTCCCAACCCCCATGGCGGGCAGGCGGGTCACACAGCCGGCAGCTCTGCCTTCTCCAGGCTGGTCCTGCCCAACAGCCCCGGGCCCCCTCCTTTGTCCTACAGCCCAGGCAGGACACCTGCTCGGGTTCCCCCAGAGCCTGCCCCCCCCGCCGTGCACCTCTACCTCTTTGTGCTTCTCCATGGTGGCATAGAGCTTCTGGGACAAGTCGTTGGACACGTTGGGCATGCTGGGCTTCTTCTTGTTGGCTCGACTGATGCTGCTTTTATTCTTATTGGTTTTCTTGTTGTTCTTCTTCTTGGCGTTCTTGCTGTCGCCCTGGCTGCCCTAAAATGACAGGCGAAGCTGTTGGACAAGCCCAGCCTCCTCTTGCCCACGCCCGACCCTGGGCCCTGGGCCGGGACACCCAGCTCACAGGCCGTGGGGGCTCCAGGAGGCCCGGCCGAGGGCAGGAGCCCGCACATGGCTGGAAACACACTGCTGCCTTCAGAGTGCGTCACGGAGGCAGAGGCGAGGACAGGAGCGGGGCCTGGGGTTGCAATGGTGACACAGGGACATAAAAGGAAGCCAACCCAGCCACACAGCAGGTCACCTCTCGAGGGAAAACTTGCCCAGGATGCTAGTTCAGACCCTAACAACTGGGGGGGGGAACAGCTGTTTTGATGCTCCACACCACACCACTGGACCCCGCCACACCACACCACGCCCTGCACGCTCAGCGGCTGATTCTCTGCCCTGCAAAAGGTTCCAAACATCCACAGGGCAGGAGATGGGGTGAGGTGCCAAATGAGAAGCCACGGCATGGGCAGGAGCTGGGCTCCACAACCCCAGCCAACGTCCCTGGCAAGGCTGCCTGAGGTGGGTTGTCTTCCTGGCCCCGAGTGGGCCTGAAACCCATCACGAGCGCCCCACTTGGCTTATGTCTGAGGGGGTCCTGCTCCTCAGTTAAAGCGCCACTGCTCTGGTAAGAGCCCAGCCCCAGGGTGGACACGTTTGCTGGGTCTGGTCCAGAGAACGTCACTCTCAGTAAGAGGGAGGAGAGGGGGAGGGATGGAGCAGGAGACACCTGGGTGTCTGAGAGGAGGTCACGGAGGAAGCCCCCAGGCAAGTCTGAGAGAGCCAAGCCACCCACGGAGCGCGGACACCCGCTGGCACGCTGGTCAGGGCAGGGGAGGATGCTGGCGGAAAGTGAGAGCGCCGACGGGGGTTAGCAAAGGACTGTGGTTCACAAAGACGGGTCAGCGCGGTCCAGCCGTCACACGTGTGGGATGACAGTGCAAGATGGCAGCGGGACAGACTGGTAGAGTGCAGGGGACCCGTATGCCTGCGCGAGTTTTCTGTAAGCCCTCAGACTGTTCTAAAAATTAAGCGGCGTTTAGGGGCACCTGGGTGGTTCAGTTAAGCGTCCAGCTCTGGACTTCAGCCCGAGCCTGTCTGGGTTTCTCTCTCTCCCTTGCTGCCCCTCCCCTACTTGTACACATGTGCTCTCACGCTCTCTCAAAAATAAATAAACTTAAGAGAATATTTAACAATTTAAGAAGTTAAAAATAAAATTAAGCTTAATTTTCAGAAGTTAAATAGATTCACTGCACAAAGTTCAGAAAATATAGCAACAAAATATTTTTTAAAAGGATTTTGTTTTTTTGCTACCAAGAGCAACAAAATTTTGGATGATCTTCTTGGGAGTTGTGCCTATGCACGCCTGCTGTGGGGGACCCCATGCCTGACGCTGCCCCGGCTCCTCCCCAAACACCCCATTCGCTCCTCACATTTGCCTCCACAGCCACGAGCCAAACCCGAACCCCAGCCTCCCCTGACGCGTGCCCCGGACGCAGCCCACTGGCTTCCAACCCCGGCCCTCACGCGCCGCCTCTGACCTCCCGGGCCCCTTCCCAGCAGCTCGGCCTCGGCCAGCTCTCCAGACAGGCCCCGCGGGGGGCAGTGGCACCAGCCCGGTCCCTTCCTTCCAGCTCTTGCCGCCCCCAGTGCACCCCCTCTGCACGTGTTTGTCCTGCTAGAACACACGCCCCTCGATGGCAGGGACGGGGTCTCCCTCGAGTCCCCACCGCACTGCTGAGCACGGAGCGTGGGCACAGAGCCCAGCACCAGGTGGAGAGCTGGCTCGTAACAAAGCGGAAGAAAGAGGCCCGCCAACTAAGGCTCTACTCCTCAGAGGCCTGCTGCTGACCTGGGGGCGCCCGGCTCTGGCCGTCTGCTCAGAGCCGTCTGCTCGGGGCTGCCGTGCCCCCACCGCCCCGCTCACAGCTGCCAGAGCAAGCATCCCGTCTGCCTCCTGCTAGGTGGTGCGTCTCCGGCACCCGCGTCTCAGCACCCTCCCCCCCGCCCCCGCACACAGTGTGGGCTCCAGTGCTGACCTGCGCTGGCTGGTGAGAAGGGGAGGGGCACACGTGAAAACACCAGCACAAGGAAGGCCACCGCCCGTGGAGCCGACGGCACGAGTCCACGTGGCCCTCAGTGCGTGGGTGGGCCCACAGGGTCTCTTTACCTCCGTGGTCTCACTGGCTGCACTGCTCTCCTCCTTCTTCCTCTCTTCTTCTTCTTGTTCCAACTCCTTAATGCTCTCCTCCAGCACATTGGGCCAGAAGTCACCCTCAAAATAGGGCAGCTCCTTGGCACTGGTGAGCCTGTCTTCAGTCGCTTGTTTGAAAATGTCCTGGAAAGTGCAGGAAGCACAGTCGTGAGAAGAGGGAACTGAGTGGCGCTCCGGGGAGCAGGCGCAGGAGCCACGCCACCGGGAGAGGAGGGGGCTGTGCGCGTGGCACGTGAATGCCTGAGATCAGATTTCAACAGGCATCGTGGCTGCTTGCAGACCACCAGCTAAAAATCCCGGTAGACTGCAGATCAAGGCTTCTACGTCTTTTGTCTAGACTTCTTTCTTTGGAAGAGAAAGAGAGAGTCCCAAGTAGGCTCAATGTTCAGCTTGGAGCCTGATGAGGGGCTCATGACCTGAGCCAAAATCAACAGTCAGACACTCGGCCACCTGAGCCGCCCAGGCGCCCGATGCTCTCTTTCTCCTTTCTACTCATAGGTGAAAACAGCCCTAAGATGTGTGAGCGCCAGAGGAAGACGCGCCGCCACGCCGTTTCAGCACCAGGTACCTTGTAGTCGTGAATGATCCGTTCCGCAAACGCCTTGTCCAGCATCTTCTTGTACCACTCCTGCAGGCGCTTTGGTTTGGGGATTTTCTGATCAGGGGGGTGGCAATGGAAGATATAGTCGTCTCCTTCACTTGGGGGGCAGGCCCAGATGTGTCCTGTTACATACCTGCAGGATGCACAGACACTATTCAGACCAAAGTGGTGAGTGAAAGCCTGCCTCCCTTCAAGGATTAACAGCTGAGGAGCAGGGACCAAAGCAAGCACAGAAATAACTGGAAAAAAGAAAACAAAGAAACTACCACAATGCTTGTGGCAAAATGAAACAGGCTCAGAGGAGCTGCGAACCCGTGCGCTGGGGGAGGAGTGTGTGCACAGGCAAGACCGGCCCGGAGCACCCAAGGGCACGCCCTCTCAGGGTGTGAGTGCCGGGCAGGGGCCGAGGCAAGGGCGCACGGTCAGCACGGGCCAGGGCCTGGGCAGGTGCAGCTCTCAGGCGTGTGGCACTGATCACACCCAGGAATGTGCTGCATTTCCTAACCACTCCTTCCTGTGCATTGGAGAGGCAGCTGTGGGTCTCTCTCTAAGGGGTTAAAACTGTCATTTGGTTAGGGACCTGACAATCAAACACCTCTAACTTTTTCAAATTTTGAAAAGGAATGTGACAGACCTAGAATGGAGAAACAGAGAAAAACAGATGCAAAAGACCAGTATCTTGTAGAATTCCATTCATATGAAATGTCCAGAAAGGCAAACATATAGAGACAGAAAGCAGATGACGGGTGGCTGGGTGCAGGGGCGGGAACAGGTTAGGAGCACACAGGGGCAGGGATCCTACTGCAGGGAGGACAGGCACAGCCACTGCTCAGTGATGTTACTACAAATCACAAAGTATACGCCCCAAAAAGGCTGACTTTATGATATATAAAATATGCCTCAATAAAGTTAGGAAAATTAGAAAACAAGAGCAGAGCACAGAAGGCAGATCTGCGTGGCTCGAAGTGAAGGGGGGGCTTGGGACACCTGGGAGTCCATCTAAGGATGTTAACTTAAAAACACAGGAAAAATTAAAAATGGAATTATTAGTTCTGAATAATCTGAATTAAACTCACCCCAATTTCTTCACATATTCTAAATATCCAATAAGGATCTCATGGTAAACAGCAGTCCGAAGGCATCGGGGCCGGAAGAAATGAATACTGTCCAGATAAGATATGTATACACGCCTGGGGAGGGAAGAAATGAATTCAGAGTTCAGAATGCACCCCAAACCTGAAACTGAACACCAACGTCCAGATACAAATTCTGTTCAGGTGGCATTTACACTGGCCCATCACCAACGGTCCCTGCCCACGAGTGATAGAAGCAGCAGTCGTCCATCAGGACTGCCAGGGAGAGGCTGGAGCAAACTGAGAAACGCCGCCTCAAAGTCCCTCTCATCTGGACTCCTGACTGAGCATGAAAGGACTCTGGACAGAGGTACATTTTTACAAAGTGGGCGCCTCAGGAGGGATCCCCACCCCCTTCTCTGTAGGCTCCCCTGCCCCACGTAAGACAGGGAGAACAGCAAGACCAGGACTGGAGCCCAGGAATACTCACAACACAGAATACAGACTGTCACCAGTCATCAAAACCCGTCACTTCTCATTGGCTTAGGTTTTAACTAAACTAACCAGCTGGGTCGGTTAAGCGTGACTTATTTGATTTAAAGCTCGTTTTGGAGCACACGGCTTCTCCACAACACGTAGGGTCTGAGCCACGCAGGCCCGCTGCCCGGCACCCGAGAGGAGGAGGAGGGGGCAGGGGAGGACGACTACCTTGTGTTGGGAGGGGGACAATCGGAGCCGTACTCTTGCACATGCATCCCAAAGAAGCACACGTCCACTCCGTCAATTTCCTCAAAAGCAAAGAGTGCTTTGGTTCGATACGGGAAAGATTCAGACATTTCCCCAGAATCCACAAACCTGAAATATAAGAGCCTGAGGTTTGCACGCATCATTGTTTCCCAGGGGCTTTACCAACCAGACCTGTGGCCCTGAGCCTGCTCAGTGCAGAGGAGCGGGAGGCACGGTCAGCACTCTGCCCACCAGCTGGGCCTAGGCGCCTTGGAGCTGTGACCCTATTCTCTGTGACACAATCTCAGTCAGAAATTTTACATTCACTGATGAACATGGAATACAGAGAGAAGGGCTAACTATATACATTACATGCTGAAAAACCTTTAAATTCTACAAACTCCAAGTTTATTCACTTAGTAATCTCCTCACCCAACATGGGGCTCTGAGGCACAAGCCCGAGACTAAGAGCTGTGTGCTCTTCAAACTGAGCCAGCCAGGCCCCGAACCCTTGCCAGAAAGCGGGGTTTTGTGAACTAGGGACGGGGACCTCTCGAAGAGCACTCTAGAAAAGAGCACATGTGCACACAAACCGTGACTTCATCCCGGGCTTGACCTCCACAGTCTTGTCTGAGCTGGCCACCACTCGGACAAAGACCTCCCCGGCTTCAGGATGATTCTGTCGCCTCAAAAACTTGTTGACTCGGTCTTCCAAGTGGTTGCCCAATCGTGTGGTCTGTAGTCCTGGAAAGTCCAGAGCAAGCAGGTGAGGGGGCTTCGCATGGGCTGGGGAGAAGGTAGCTGAAGCCAGTGAACCCACCTTTCTCTTTCAGTGCAGTCTAAGGATTAACGTTTTCCAAATTCAGAAGGGACCTAGCCTGTCCTGGGAGATGAGCATTCGGTAAGGGAAAGGTGGACTCGGGAGTCTCAGGCACTTCACACACTGACAAGTGCTACATTTAATTGCCCACATATTTCCATCTTTTTCTGGACACAAGGGCAGAAGAGCCACAAAGGCAGACGAAAGGCCGTGGGGTAAAAAAGAGAGCAGACACAGGGCCCTGCAGAGCCCATCTCCTGCCTCCTCTGGCCCAGGCCCTGGTGAGGCCTTAATCCGACCCCGGGCGCCCCCACGTGGCTGCTCAGTGTGGCAGCCATGCCTGTGGCCAGGATCCACACTGCAGGAACTCTGCTTTGCCTGAAGGGCAGGGCTGTTCACTCCCTTTCCTGCCCAGCTCAGAGAAGTCCCGCATGCAGCCTCGCGCAGCCTTCAGAGGAGGGCTCCCAGACAGGGAGCATCCCGGACAGGAGCCCACAGGGCATCGGTACCCAGATCAGCCCTGGACCCCCTCCACGCATCCTCTCTCCCGGGGATGCCCCAGTGTAGCCACTGTGACAGGGACATTGGGCAAAGCAGAAAAACCCTTTGCACAAGGGGGAAAAGACAAGAAGGAAAAGCTGCAGAAGGTTAACACTGATGATTTTCTTCTCTGTATTTACTGATTTTGAAAATATAACATTACTGAGAAACATTTTTAGAAAGCTATTGGGCGGGGCGCCTGGGAGGTTCAGTTGGTTGGGTGTCCGGCTTTGGCTCAGGTCATGATCTCACATTTGTGGGTTCGAGCCCCGTGTCAGGCTCTGTGCTGACAGCTCGCTCAGAGCCTGGAGTCTGCTTCCGATTCTGTGTCTTCCTCTCTTTCTGACACTACCCTGCTCATACTGTCTCTGTCTCTCAAAAATAAATAAAAAACAAACCAAAAAAAAGTCAAAAGCTATTTGGGATTTTATAAGATTCCTTACTGAAGTCAAGAAGTATCTGGAAAATTTAGACAGACTTTCTAATTTCCGTTATTGCGCAATAAACATAGCAATGGTGGAGTTTTTTTGTAGGTGAACTGTGCCTCCATAAAAGTGTTTTAAAAAGAAAAAACTACAGCGACCATAAAATAAAAACCCCACCGGAAAGGAAGAACCTGAAAAGCTCTACAGATGAGGGGAGAACGGATTTACGACTCATTCCACTCTAGCGGTGACAAGGTGCACAGCCACGTCACTACTCTGTGAGCGACCCCGGCGGAAAGGGGCAAGACCTTTGTGTTCCTGCCCCCAAGCCACTGCTGAGCACGGCCTGTCCCATCACAAGGCGCTTTCCGATCCTGAGAGGCAGGCCACAGCTAAGGGCCACCTGCCACGGTCTAGGGTCTCCCCTCCCCTTGTGAAAACAGGACTCCACACGCTGACTTTCAAATAGCATAGGGAAGAGTAATAAACCTTTACATTTAGGTCTTTACTTTTTCCTTCAAATCACCTAAATGACCTGTATTAAAAAAAAAAAAAAAAAAAAAGGGTTCCAAGTGAGAGCACACAGGACCATCCTGTTAGAACCGAGTGCAGTGAAGACGGAGAGGCGCTCTCCGAAGAGCCACAGTGACCACGGGGCAGCTGGCAGTTGCTCAGAGACGCAGGGTCCCGTGCGGAGGTGGTCCCGGCAGGAACGATTTTGGGGAGTGCCACACCCTTCCTGGGTATCATGCACAGTTCTGCCTCGTTCTGCCACACATCCCAGTTTTCTGCCCGTGGTCACTTCCCGAGGCCCCTCCTCATGCTCAGGGGCCACCCACACACATGTCTTCACATGTATGTGCAGACGACGTTGTGGGATACATGCGCAAAGGTGCAACTTCGGAGTCTAGAAACCAACACTCTGGATTGTAATCCCCTTTCCTCCAGGCTTGGAATGTGCATTTTCACCCAAAGCATGTGACGGGGACTTTTCTGTCCCTTGACGGGCTCAAATCCTTTGGCGTCTGCTTTCTGACATCGGGGCCGTCCCATCTCCAGGGAGGTTCTCACAAGCCCCACAGAGGCTCTAACTTGTGGCCATCTCCAGTGGTCCTTTCTCCCTCCACCTGGCTGGGCTGGGTGCCAGGTAGGGCGGGGCTCGGGGGACAGTCAACGACTCGTTGGCGGTACGGGGCTGGCACAAACGCACACAAGGCAGGCCATCCTTTGCAGCCTACAGACCCTTGCAAAGGCTGTGCTCACACGTCTGTGCCGAATGAGGGGCGGCCAGACTTCTGAGGTTCTCTTCTGTCAGTCAGTGCTGTGCATCTTCGATGCTAAGGTTCACCTCACAGGCCGGCTCTTGGGCTTTTCGGTCCCCCTCAGTCACAGGCTGCGCTGCTCTGCTACCCAGGCTCAGCTCTCCTGGCCAAGTGTGTTCTGGTCACAAGGCTCTGGTCCAGTAAGGTGCCTCTAGGCTGCTGACTGCTTGAGCGATCTCACTCAGAACGACCCTCTAAAACAGGACTTCTCATCTGAGGGCAACTGCACCCCCTGCCCTGGGCAACGTACGGCAATGACTGAAGACACTTCTGACAGCCACCACTCAGGGGCCGGGGGCTGTGCTACTGGCATTCAGTGGGTGGCACCCAGAGATGCTCCTAAAATCCTATGAAGCATAGGGCAGTCCCCATAACAAAGAGTTACCTGGCCCTGAATGTCAATGGTGGCTCCGTTGAGCACCCTGATCTAGAGAGAATTATTACTATAGTTTAGGAGTTCATCGGTATTTCAATAGGTCTTATAAGAGTGAAGTTAAGTTACAGGGTAATCATGCATTTTGGTAGTGACAGTTGTACCTGCATCAGCACTGAGCTGGGAGGCCTCTGGAGCGGCTTCCCCCTCGCCTGCGCCCCTCCCCTCCTCCCTCTGGCAAGGGATTGCTCCCCGCCACCTCGTCTCTCTCCTGCTCCCTGCTCCTTAGAGGCCCTGGCTCTTGTTGGGGGCGCCTCGAGCAGGGGACCAGCTGCTTGGCCTGCTGGGGAGCACTGGGGAGCACTGACCAGGTGCCACTGCAGGTGGCTTTTCTATTCCGGTTGCTGTGAACTCAGCAACGGACAATTCAGTAACGCCACGCGGTGCAAGGGACCCCCAGCCCTCAAGAACGAAATCAACATTGGAAAAGAAGGCTATCTCTACAAGAGTCAAGACTACCCAGGAAGAGTGACTTCAAGTTGCCACAGGCTGCTCTCCACTGTGACAGGCACCAGCTGCCACCCTAAATGCAGCAGCAACACGCACAAGCGGTCCTCAGCAGCCCAGGCTCGGCCAGTCCCGGCTGGCGGCGGCCGGCCCCCAGCAGGCCAAGCGGGCCACACAGCTGCCCACGCAGCACAGGGCTGAGCGTGCCAGACACGACAGGCGTCAGAGTAGGGCGTCAGATTTCTCATCTACTTGAAAAGGATCCGCTGACAAATTTTCTCTCTCGGAGCTCTCTAAACTTTCATCTAGAACACGGACTGACTGTAAATCTGATTTTCAGGCAAATATCAGGCCCAATGATTCCATTTAGGGGTCCTAGAAAGTGAACTTGACACAGAACCCCGGGCAAGTGGGCCCCGCGGCCGCGTGCTGACAGGAGCTGAAGGGAAGACCGTGCAGACGGGAGGAGAGAAACCCTTCCACAACTTACTCTTCGCGCTGAACTTGTTTTCTTTCCGAGTTCTGCCGGTTTTCTTCAAGCAGTTGTCGCACACGAAGCTGTAGGAGAAGAATGGGTGTGATCAGATTGCATCAAAGTCTTGCCGCCAAACCAGTGGCACGCAGCTCTGAAGGGCTTTGCTGGCACCATCGCTCACAAGCGGAGAGGCCGACTGCTTCGAGCCCACAATCCTTAACGCAGGCAGATGCTGAGGACGCAGACTGAGAAGCAGCTGCCGTCAGCTTCACTGCAGGCCCCTCCCTCCACTCCATGCAGAGAGGCTTTCCCCAAGATCACAGGAAGTCACCAGGAAATTACTCACCCTGAAGGCCAAATGATGTCATAGTGCAGAACACAAATCTGATGCATCTTCCGGCCACACTCCTTGCAGTCAACAAAACTGGAAGACAAAGAGCACACGCTGTGACGCACATGGAAGTGGACAAGGGAGCCTCGCGAGAAGCTTGTGGGCTGCGTTCACACCTTGTCCTCTGACCATTTCCAGCGTCTGTGGCATTCATTAAGGCCTCTGCTGATTAATTCAGCCGTATTTCACTTAATTTATTTTAGTCTTTCCCTACACCCAACATGGGGCTTGAACTCATGACCCTGAGATCAAGAATCGCCCATTCTACTGCCTGAGCCACCTTTGATGCAGCCGTATTTTTAAAAATCTCCTTTGCAATCAGAAATGAAACTTCACTTTAAAAAATCCCTAAGACAGGGGTGCCTGGGAGGTCTCCATCGGTTGAGTGTCCAACTTTGGCTCAGGTCATGATCTCACAGTCCATGGGTTCGAGCCCCCGTGTCGGGCTCTGTGCTGACAGCTCGGAGCCTGGAGCCTGCTTCGGATTCTGTGTTTCCCTCTATCTCTCTCTCTGCCTCTCAAAAATAACATTAAAAAAAAAAGAAATCCCTATGATAGAGGAGCATTTTATAGGCCAGTATTTCTCATATTGCTACACATTTTCAAAACCAGTGCCTGCACACGCGTAAACGGACTCCAATAACGAATAACAACACTTCCATGAAAGAAATGCTTGCGTTTAAGCGGAGGCACAGGAAGCATCTGCTCTGAGTTAGGCACGAAGCTGACTCGTAAGAGAGAACCTTATTCGAGTTGGCCCTGGAGAGCAGAGGTGCAGCTCACCCCTCACCCCAGGTGGCTCACCATGTCACAGTCCCCACTGCGGCTCACTTGGTTGTCACCTCACCTGGGAATCATAGCGGCCAATATGCATGGATGTCAAAACCTGTTTCCTCAGGCAACCCCTTCACCACCACAACCTACGTCTGGAGGAAGGCTGAGGGGCTAGAAGGCACCACCCTCCTCCAAACTCTGCTAGGTTCCGGCTCTTCCCACCAGCCTGGATGCTGAGCCTGGTGACCTGATGGACACCCTTGATGCCGCCTTGAGTCTGGGGCCCCCCGCCTTTCCTCTGCCCCTGCAGAGCAAGCCTTCAGCCACAGGTCAAGTCTAACGCTGCCTCTCTCTTCCCGTTTGGTTGGGATGGAAAGAGGACACACACGTGCAAAACTGTGCACGACAGCAGCGAGTGCGCCTAGTTCACGGTCCTTCTGGCACTCTGTGGCATCCTGTGCTGTTGCAGCCACCCCGGCCCGCCCCCCATGGCTGCTCAGGACCTTGCTCCTTTCCTCTAGTGCGGCCTCGCCCCCAACCAGCTCCTTCTCTGCAACCTCAGCAGTGGAGCTCATCCTCTGGGTTAAAAATTTAAATGGTCAGCAGGCAATGGCTCCCTCTGTTTCTGTGGCCCCTCCAGAGATACCCCACTCTCAACGCTCCCCTCCTATGTGAGGGAAGGGGACTGTCCCAAAGAAATATGTGCTAGGGGCGGCTGGGTGGCTCAGTTGGTTAAGTGTCCAGCTCTTGAGTTCGGCACAGGTCACTATCTCACGGTTTGTGGGTTTGAGCCCGTCAGGTTCACCGCTGTCAGAGCGGAGCCTGATTGGGATCCTCTCCCTGCCCCTCTCCCACCTGTGCTCTCTCTTTCTCTCTCAAAATAAAACACAACAAAAATATGTTCTAGGCCTTACTCTATCAATTTTGAACTTCATCCTCTTCCTACCGAACTATTATTAACCTAGTGGCTGGCTGCTGTTCCCACATGTCCTGTTCACGCACAAGCATCGCAGTGGCCACCTAGACTGCCCCTTCCTCACCTGCACGGTGTGGCTTCTCGGACCAACAGGTCCTCCTTTATTTAGGTCAAGCTTCTACTTCCTGCCTGAGCTGTTGCTCTGAGTCTCAGAACTAGTTTCCTACTGGAAAGCAAAGTTGTTTCCTGGCCTGGACAATCTACCTTGCAGATCCAGGATGATCTTTCCAGAACAGAAAGCAATGAAGTCCTTCAAAACCTCACAGGCATGTAGAGGAGATCTACATGTCAAAGAACAGTTAGGTGGCCCTCCACTGAGCGCAGGGGAGGTTCATATAATGTGACCACGCACACGGGACATCAGGACAAACAATCCATTGGTCACGAAAAATCTGGGGCGCAGCCTCCTCACGCACCAGGTGCTTTGCTGAGGCTGGAGCTCCTGTAGCTGCCGTGCCCTCCCCTACCGCCTGGGCACTGCTGCTGGCAAAGCCTAGGTGAGCTCCCAGGAAGAAAGCCCTTCAGAATGAGGCCCTGGTGCAAAGTCTGGGTCTTCCGCTGCAGCGTTCGACCTCCCCAGAGCTGGAGCACTGGGACCAAGGGGGGAAGGACCTGTCTCTCGGCTCCCAAACATCCCATGGTGCTGGAGCCTGTGCTCACCCTAGTGAGAGACACAGCGGGCATCTACACACTGGGGTGCTCTGAGTGCCCGGCTTTGGGGACCCAGAGGGACTGCCATATGGAAGGAGCTGTGAAGCCTCTCTAGGGGTTATCACAAGGCAAACTTTGCATATGAAGCACCCTCACTCATCCCTGGAGAAAAGAAGAGCATCTGACAATGGCCTTCGGAAATACCCCGCACCACAGCGGCAAACACATATGCCGGGCCTCCTGTTGCTCATTTTAAAAAGTCGTTTCTAAAAACTTATCTTTCTAAAATTTCCCCTTAAATGGTATTAGCACTATTCCACCACATATGCATCTCTTTCATCCCTAAAGAGTCACACTAAATGGCTTCTCAGTAACCAAGACAATGGAGGTAGCAGAAAGGTTGTGACAGAACCAAAATATCCATCTAATTTCATCACTGTTAAAATTCAGGAGCTGGACAACATGCATACATAGTTTGTTTGAGGTAAAAAGAATCCGTATCTGAAATAACTTCATACAGAGCATCCCACCCAGGGCAACCCATTCCCAACATTCCGAAGGCACCCTCTCCTGCAGGCCAGTTACAGGGAGGGGTTTCCTCATCTGAAGTTTAAAACCCGTAAGTCTGAAATAAATCGATTATCTACTCACGGTTCAGGGTCTAAGGTATCATTTTTCTTCTTTTCAAATTGATCCTTTGAAATTGTCCTTGTTTAAAAAAAAGAAAGAAAGAAAACTGTTAACTGAATGCATTTCTTGAGTATGAACTATAGGGTCTGCAGGATGTTATTCTGTAACTATTTTTTCAAATAAAAAGTAAATAATGGTCGGGTGAAATCTCAAGTGTAAAACTTATTTCCACAGAAAGTACTATCATCTATTTGTCTGCGTTGGGATATTTCCCCCCAACTATCATCAGCACTTATTATAAGATTTAATTAAGACTAGTCAAAACATGATGGGCAAAATCATGTTGAGATCCAAAACTATAAACTGTCAATTAAATCTGTACAGTGAATGGCTCCTGTATCTGAATGATAATTGGCATAGTCAACTCTTCTAATGATGACCGAATTAGACGACACAAGATCAGCATCTACTTGGGGGATATTTTACTTATTTTTAAAGAACTAAGTACTTGGTTTCTATACTGTCCTTTCGTTAAGCTCACTGTATGTATGAATTATTTCTGATTCACAGAACTACATAACCCAATTATTAATCACATAATTGGACCAAAGAATTAAGATTACTAGGGACATAAAAATAAACTGAATATGGAGAACATCTGTCATTTCAGTTTGCATGTCTCATGAGTGGCTCTACGCTTTCTTCTGTGTCTGGACAGAGTAAAGCGAAAGACAGAGTCCACGCCCTCCACTGCTGATGGCTGCTCGGGTGACGGGCCTTCCCACCGGGGACAGACAGTGACACTGGCGGCCTTCTCGGCAGGGCAGAAGCCGCGACAGCGTCAGGAGAAGAGAGAGAACCACAGATGCTGGCAGTCCGGGGCAGACGTGGTGGCCAGCAGGCTTTGGTACTTCAAGCAAAGACACGAGCCGACCACACAACTGGTAGGTTCGCCTTTTCTGGCCACATTGTATATGACCACTCGGAGGTCAATTTCATCAGGGGACAAGCTTTGGGGAGGCAAAGGTGAACTCAGTGCAGGAATGAATGGACCAACTCAGGCCTCTGCACGCTGGAGCAAGTGAGCAAGAGTCACACCTCCAGCTAGGAAGGAGGCAGGTCTACACTCTGGGGTCTCCCTGTCTGCGTCCCACCACAGGCTGTACAGCTTAGAGGACAGAGGTTACAGTAGGACATGAAAAGAATGCTGAAGATGGGGTATGGATACAAGTTTCATTTTGGGTTACTGCCAGTTCTGTCAAAAGGGAACTGGTTTCTTAGGTGTAAGTGAAAATTTACCATTTCCCCAAGTGGAGAAGGACCACCAGCAGGAAAAAACAGGAGTTTTAAAGGAAGAGACAGGGGCGCCTCGGTGGCTCAAGTCGGTTAAGCATCCGACTTCGGCTCAGGTCATGATCTCACGGTCCGTGGGTTCAAGCCCTGCCTTGGGCTCTGTGCTGACAGCTCAGAGCCTGGAGCCTGCTCAGATTCTATGTCTCCCTCTCTCTCTGCCCCTCCCCCGCTCGCTCTCTGCTTTGTCGCTCAAAATAAAATAAAGACATTTAAAAAACATTAAGAAAAAGTAAGTAAATAAAAAAAATAAAGGAAGAGACAGAGGAAGGTCAACAGAGACCAGTCCACTGCTGTGGAGGCTACAGTGACACAGTCTTAAGAGGAGGGAAGAATGTGAAGGTGGCACTGGTGTCTAGCTGAATAGCTACATTCTGACACAGGAACGTGGTAACAGTGAATATGAAAAAAAAGCCCACCACCCGGAAGTCAAAATGGCAGAGGTGCTTTCCTTTTAATCACAGACAAGAGGAAGAAAACAATTAAGAGTCAACCCTGAGAAAAATGACGGATAGTACTTACGTCTGGGGTTGTGAAGGGTCGTCACCCAGGGTAACATTCTCCCCCTGGATCTCTGTGAAACACTTCTCACAGAAATGATACCTGTCAGCAAGAAGGCCATACTTGGGTGAACTGGTCCATCATAACACACAGCCACCCAAGCAACGAAGCCACCAATCAGAGCAGGGCAGATCACCACGACGAAGGGGGGGCGTTGTTGGTTGATTGATGGGTCAGTGAGGACAATGGAAGGAACAGGGGCAGGTGGGGAAGGGCAGGATTAGAGAACAGGGAAGGGAACAAATAGCACAGACACAAAGGTAAGACGCAAACACCGAGACAACACAGAGCAGAAAGCCAAGGCAAAGCTTGATTAGCATTCGGTCTCACTGCACACATCACAGGCCATCATCACTAACAACGGCTGCGCTCGGGCCAGCTCTCAGACGCAAACGTTCTCAAGGAGCTGTCATTACTTGAATTGCAAGGAGCCTCAATTTAGGAGTTTGAATTTTGTTATTACTTAAGAGAAAATCAAATATAACTCCACAGATTGCAATGGAGAAATTTTACTTTGAACAAAACAGTCTGACAAAGGCCTTAAAAAAGCAGTTATTTTTCAAAATGGAAAATTTTTGCTTGACAGCAATTCACAGATTTTATTTCCAGTATTAAGCCAGATCTTTTAAAGGCATGAAAATATTGAGCACGCAGAACTGGTTTTCATTTTTTCCTGTTATTTTTCTCATGTTAATCACTTAGTTAATTGGGTTACAATACAAATGAAACCAAATCCATATTCTAGACAAACATTTAACAGAAATGCAGTTGGGGTCAAAGACTTTCCAGCCATTTATCAGTACGAACATACAGAGAAAAAAAACTGATATATTGTATAAACAATACAATATATATAAATCCATGAACAATCCCAAAGACTTTGAAAATTCAGTTCTAAGCTTTGGTTCAAACTTTTTGGTATTGGGACCAATCATTCACCAATCTGAGATCCTCAGTGATTGGCTGCTCTGACTTGGTGACAATCCAAGTTAAGCAAATTTGGAAAGTTGGATGTTTAAAGCACAATCTGCATTTGAGAATTATCCATCACCCCAATTTCTTATAAAATAATCCAGAGCCTGGGCTCAAGCTATCAAATAAGAACAATTAAAATAGAAACTATTAAATGTTTGGAAAGGAGACAAATGAGAAATCAACAAAAGTGCAGGCGATGCTGCATCAAACAAGATGGGCACACGAGAATACTGTAAAAATAAACAGGCCGAATGGAGGTGAATTATACAAGCGAAAAGGATGAGGATAAGGCAGTGGCAGCAGCACAGTAAAATGCGGTTTTAGTGCTCAAAACTACATCTACAAGATGCCAAGAGGATTAGTGTTAAAGACACTGTGACGAGACTCGGAGTGCTACACCGCACGGACACGCGCAGGGGCCGCGGCAGCGCGCAGGGGCACTCACGCACGCGCATGCGCACACACGGCTGCAAGGAGGGAGGCGCAGGCCCCCCCGCCCGGCCGTCTGTCTCCACTCCTGCTCACATCAGTCCCCCGCGAGTTCTAATTCTAGTCTTAATTACACGCACTGAGCATTATGTCTGCTGTACTTCACTGACTAAACACACAGAGTCAATTAAAAGCATAAAACTTTAGAGCATGAAGCATCTCAAAATGATCCGATCTTTCCGTCTGTTGATGAGGACATGACAGATTCACTGTGGGGAGCAACTGGATTAATGAAAGTTTCTTCCTGGGACCAGCTTACTTAGGATGATTCAATCAACAAATTCTGCCAAGAGTAAAAACTCTGACCAGGAACAAACAGATAACCATTGCTGTTTAAAAATTAATCTACATCTCTGTTTTTGTTTTTGTCTTTCTGAATCAACTCTAACAAGATTCTGGCTGTTCATTATTTTGTAAAGGATTCCCATGTGCAGGAAGGCATGACCGTCACTGGCAATCAAAGTGTAGAAACCACAGACCAATTCAGAGGCAAACAAAACAATATGCAAAAAAAAGATATACCCCTCAATACGAACTATTTCTTTTTTAAAAATGAAACTTGGAATTCAGTGTTCCAATTCATTTTATGACCAAACATACAGCCACCGCCGGCTAGCAAAAAGGTGAACTCATCTGTAAAGAAATTGCCATGATAATTACTGAGGCAAAATGGCGTTAAGATCCTGGACAAACTCTTAACTTTTATTCAGGCAGGCCATGAAGCCCAGCAACACTCAGGACACCAGAATCAGAAGCCCATCACTCTCTGGCAGAGGAAACGCCTGGAGCGAAGCACTGATGCCTACACGGAAGGCCCGGGTGATGGTGGGTAACTAACCCGCATCCCCAAAGCACCTCCAGAACGGAAACTGGGAGGCACAGAGGCAGTGCTGTCCCAAAGCAAGTGGAGACATCAGAGAATCGACCTGCTGGGTTTGAGAAGGGTCCTGCAAGGTGGCAACAGTCTGGAGAAGGGGCACAGCCACCCACTGGCCAAGTCTGCCTGAAACTGCCCTGGCAATCAGTGGGGGTCACACTGGAATGCCAGACTGTCCCCCCGTTATTACCTAGTCCAAACCTGATTCACCCTAAAAATACAGAACCATTCAGAAAGTCACTTTTCAATCTTAAGCGCCTTGTTGACATTCTGCCTCGAGTGAAGGAAGCCATCAGATGAATATGGAATTGCAAAGGAGAAATACTTCACGTGATCCGACAATGATGTGCATCTGGGGACCTAAAGTTAGCACAATGTAACTGCACAGTTTATCTGTAAGGGTAATTTAATGTATGGAGTAAATTTTCAAATGCAGATTGTTTTAAGTACCATAAGAGCATATAAATAACTGGGGTATCTAAAGATAGTATCTGAAAAATTTATACATAAGTTTTCTCAACACGAGTTATTTTCAAACATTCAAAGCATGGAAACAAGTGAAGATGGGTACACAAGCTAGTTTATATTAGTTTCACTTGTTTAAATGGTCTGGAGGGCATCCTATTGCTCGAGGTGCCCAGTTTAGGACTGTTAAGTGCCAAAACAACTATTTGTGAGAACACAACAGTGTTCACAAGTAGTCAAAGATGCAAATAGAAAAACGTAAGCAGTTAAGATGTCCATCGTGGAGTGAGGCCACTGCTTTCTTAGCGTTACAGCGCGTTAAGTCTCTGCAAGCACAGTGTTCTAGGAAGCACGCCTTGCGAGACTCAGCGAAGAAGCAGTACGCCTACACTATAGACCAGAACTTTATTTCTGTCTCTACTTGTAAGAAAAACACTTTTGTTCAGTAAAGATAAAATTCTACACAAAAATAAAACTGGACATTTCAGACCTTCCCAAACAACCCCGTGTCTGTGCCCCCGAGTAACCTCCTGCCAGAGAGAAGTGGCCTGCCCTGATCCTATCAGTTCTATTGAAATTAACTGCTCTCAACTGAGTAATCAGTAAAGGCAGGGTCCCAAACGACCCAGGAATGGTGCGACAACAATGAAAAGGCCCCCAAATTTTAGAAATGGAGGCAGGAAACCTGCTGTCTGTTCTTCCTGCTAGACCCAAACCACGCTGGGCACCCAGCATCAGGGGCATTTTTCAGGAACAGGTAACTGAACTTTCCGAACTTTATTTTGCTTGGCACGCAAGTTTCCAAAGCGAATTCCTGTTCGTTACTTCATGGAGATGGACAACCGAGGTGGTTGGGGAGGGTGTTACTGTGCTCGCATCCTGAACAGCACGGTCAGACCTCATACATCATGGGACCTGCTGAAGGTCACGGGGCTGACATTCGTGGAAGGGCTAGAGCTCCCACAACAGCACTGGTCAGTACAGGAGAGATTCCATTAGGAAGGGACCACGGCATGATTTCAAACTGTCTCCCACTGTTAGAAGGGGAAGCTAAGGCAGAAACTGAATTCCGGATATTAACACATTTTTACAAGGATGCGGGGTAAGGCCGCACTCCAGCACCTCATTCTAACTGCACGATGCATCGATCAGCGGGCTGGGCAAGGCTCAGCAACCTTTGCTTGAAACGTGTTTAGGGCAATAGCTTTTTGTTTTGTTTTTGTTTTAAGTAAGATTTGGATGGGACTAACATGATTAGTTATTTTTTTAAAATTCACCTATTTTAAAAGCATAATCAGAAGACAGGTAATTTCAAAATTACAAACTATTCAGGCCTGTGTATCTACCTCTGAACAGATAACAAAAAGCCCTCTACTTCTTCAAAATAGGGGAACATATGCAATTACTAGAGGTCAACAAGATCAAATCATCAAAACATCAAACCCTAATACTGACATTTAATACTTGAACGTAAAGATGAGCAGCAGGCACAGAGCTGCACCTTGGTCACATAGATTTAGCTGCCTATTCCTAAAATGGAGGCAAAGGTAACTGACTCTGACCAACATTTACAACCTGTGCCTCCAGGCATGACGCCCACATGCTACGGCAACGTGTGGCTACCCAACCACAGACACAAGTTCGATTTTCAAAACGACCCCCAAAACTATGGAGGTTGTATTTGTATGGCAAATTAACAGCAACAAAAATATTATTTTCATTCTCTTTTACTTAAGACAGGAAAGCCATTTAGTCATCCCCACATTTTAAAAGAATGGCAGTATTTCTTGAGGATACCTACCGCTCACAAAACCCTAAATGGCCATCCTATGATAGAGGCCGTAACACTGAACTCAACAAGAACACCACAAAGCATTCGGTGTTGTGTTCTTAATTTAAAAAAATCAAGTCTAAAGCTTTTATTTATTTATTTATTTTTCCTTTATAATTTTTTTTTAATGAATTGTTATGAATGTAAGTCTTTCCATCAGACGATGTCCGGCCCAAATTATGTAGGCAAATATTTACATGTGAAAAGGTATGTCAACCTTTATTAGAGTTACTCTGGCCTCGGGACTCTCAGGTGGTAACATTTTGGAAAGACCACAGCCTAAGAACTAACCTTCCTGATTCAAGTAGTGCAGCAAGCAGTTTGGAGCTTAAATTGTTACAGTTTAAGAGCATGCTTTAAAATTAACAGATCATGGGCCTATCTGACAGCTGAGAAGCACTGAAATAGTGGCCCATTTCATTAGAACTCGGGAAAAGAAAGAGCCCTAGCTACAATCAGATGAGCGTGCCTCGCCCCGAGCCCGTCCTCCTGCGTGGGCCCCGGGCGCCGGCCGCTGCTCACCTGTTCTGATAGCTGTAGTAGGCAGCGTCACGAGGAATTGTACAGAGCTGCTTCCCGTAGCAGCACAGAGTCTGCGGGGAAAACTCATACTGCAAAAACAAAGGAGAAAACACTAAAAAACACATCCCAATGACTGTCCTACAACGTGCTAGTTGATGAAGAGTTGTTAGATTCAGCTGGTAAAATATTTCTATTAGTCGGGTATAGTTTTCTAACAATTTTCAGAGCTTTTTATTTAATAAAGACATTTCTGGATTCCATGTGACAGAATCTGCTTCAAAAGACATTTGTTACACACGGATAAAGGGACACAGGGGTGGCCAGAAAGGCCTAATCCAAGGTCCTCCCCAGTAAGCAATCTAGCTTTGATCGCCCATTACATGGCTGCAGGCAAGAGACTGTTGTACAAAAGCCCAGACTCCATCGGGTCCTTCCCAGAGCACTGGGGGGGCTACAGTGTGGAGTCTATCATGTCATCATCATGACCCCTGCTCTGGCTAACTTAACCGGGAAAGTTCACGTTCCAGAAAAAGTCCAAACTGTACCTTGCGTCCACAACAATATCCAAGGGACTGCATGACGGGGTCAATTTCCTGCTCAAAGACCTCGGCCAGTTTGCTGCAGAACTTATAGACGCGGGACGTCTTCCGGTTATAGAGCCAGGCATTGTTAAACATGAGCCAGACATCGTCCACATACTGCCAGGGCTCTTGGTACTGCCCTGTGTCCAGCTTCCGCTTGATGGTAGAAAGATCCATAGGGTTCTTCACAATGTCAAAATAATCCTTAAAAACAAAAACAGACTCAGTCGAGTGGACCCCCAATACTAAATGCCAGCCTTGCACAGCAGCTTTATTTTAAACACAAGAGAAACAGCAGAACTTCCATTTCCTTTTTTTCTTTCCTTTCTTTCTTTTTTTTTTTTTTAACATTTCATTTATTTTTGAGAGACTAATAAGAGTGTAAACAGAGGAGGGGCAGAGACAGACACAGAATCTGAAGCAGGCTCCAGGCTCTGAGCTAGTGGTCAACACAGAGCTCAACGTGGGGCTCGAACACAGGAACGCGAGATCATGACCTGAGTTGAAGTGGGACGCTCAACAGACTGAGCCACCCAAGCGCCCCACAACTTCCACTTCCAAAAATAACAAATGGGAACTGAAAAGAAAATAACTTCTGACCTTCCTCTGGTTGAATTACCTAAAATTGTAATTAGTTTTGTCAAGTTATTGTTTCAAAGGCAAAGTTAAGAGAAAAACAATATTAATAAATTATTTAACAAAAGAATGGGTAAAAGATGTCTCAATAGAAACTTTTATCTTTTTTTAAAAATTTATTTATTTTTTAAAAAGGTTGACTTATTTTTGAGATAGCATGAGTGGGGAGGGGCAGAGACAGAAAGGGACAGAGGACCCAAAGCAGGAGCAGGCTCCATGCGGACAGCACAGAGCCTGATGCGGGACTCGAACTCACATTACCATGAGCTCATGACTTGAGCTGAAGTCAGATGCTCAACAGGTGCCCCGAAAAATTTCAAGATAAGGATTTTAATGCACTGAATTAAAACGGTAAGCACACTTATCAGACAATGTATTTTTCTAGAGATTTACTTGTAGTCCTGGCAAGCAAGATGAAATTCCAAGACAAACACAAACACAGAAACAAAAACAGTAACACTGCTTCACAGAAGTCTGCTGGGTCACCATGGCCTTTGTAAGACTACCCAGAGATACGGGAATGAGACACCCACGTGTTTTCCACTGAGGAGCACCAACTTTTTACAACCGTCCTCTGTGACAAAGGCTCGCACACAGCCCCAAACCTAAGTGAGGCTCCGGAGGCCATGTGTTCGCAGGCCGTGTGCCCTGGGCGTGCTCCCCCACCTTGGGCCCTGGGGCAGATAGAACAGCGGGGGAAACACACTCCACTCAGTAAGCCAAAGGTGTAGAAAGGTGTGTTACTGCTTTGACAGGTAAGTTTGTTTCATAAGAGAAAAATCTTCAAGTCAAGGGCAGATTACTCAGTTTCAGAGGTGAAACACGGATGCCCAGAGTTAGCTGGCACGTTACATTTTTGCTACGGGAACTTACCGGAATCCCTAGGAGCTGGGGGTCCACAGGCTGCCGGAAAGGCAAGGACTCGGGGTCCTGGCGATACAGCGCTTCCAGGGTTGGCATCAGAGCCTGGCGTAACTCTTCCGGCTTAAAGACTGCGGGGAGAAACCACCAGGAAATGACCCCATTCACAATGCACTCAGACTCCTTACCCATCACGTTCCAAACTGAAGCCCAGCCTGCCTCTCTATAGGTCCAACCATCTCCACTCCACGGCCACCCACTCCATGCGGCCTGCAAGGACCCTACTCCCCGCAGGGGCTGTGGACATTCTAAAGCTACAGTGTGGGGCTTCTGAGGGCACTGTAAATTTAGGGCTTTAGGACTGCACCTGTGTCGTGAAACAAACTACCAACCACACTGACAAGTGTGCTTTTTCAGTAAAAGGGTATCCAACATTAAAACTGCGTTGAACTGAAAATGAAGCTAACTCCCCAATCTCCTTGATCCAATGGGTGGTAATAAAGCCATTTTACTGGAAGGGGTCTTTCTTCCTCTGGTGCCATTTTTCTGTCCTTGGCTAAAAAAAATCTCAGACACCGTCTTGTATTCCAACCTCATAAACAAATGTACACACTAACAGAGGTACCAAATCAAGTATTTCCCCCCAAAGTTCTGTACTGTTCCCTCCGCCCCATAGCCACTCCATTTCCTACCACCCTTTCCGTTGTCGCCAATCCAAAGAATGAACACTGGCTGCCAAGTCCACTCAAGACAGTGCATTCACACAGAACCCAGTGAGTTCTCGTGGCTGGGAAAATGTGAGTGACAACCCACGAAGGCAGGAGGCAGGTCAGCTGGCAGTGCTCAGGTCAGCGTGTGGTGGTGCCACACCCCGCCCCGCAGAGGGGCCGCTGCTGGCCGGCGCACATGCCACTCTGCGCACAGAGGCCGGGCCTGCTGAGCGGACGTGCCCGCCGGGAGCCTCGTGACACATACACAGCCTGCCTTCAGGTAACTCCTTCTCTCCTGTTTTTTTACAGAAATGGAGTAGCATTTGGCTTTCTTTGAATAACATAAGAAACAATTATTGGGGCGCCTGGGTGGCTCAGTCAGTTAAGCATCCGACTTCGGCTCAGGTCATGATCTCACCGTTTGTGGGTTTAAGCCCCGACTCAGGCTCTGTGCTGACAGCTCAGAGCCTGGAGCCTGTTTCGGATTCTGTGTGTGTCTCTCTCTCTCTGCCCTTCCCCTGTTCGTACTCTGTCTCTCTCTGTTTCAAAAATAAACATACATTAAAAAAAATTAGAAAAAAAAAAGAAACAATTATTTAGTTAATCAACAGCTTCTGCATTCTTCTTAGACCAGGGGTCAGCAAACTCTGACCCACCGGCCCAGTCTGGCCAGCTGCCTGCCTGTGTACAGCTTGTGAGCTAAGATTGGTTTTTATGTTTCTTAATGGTTAGGGGGAAAAAAATGAAGAAGATACATGAAATCAAAATTAGTCTCCAGAAGTAAAGCTTTATTAGAATGCAGTTATGCTCTGTCTGTGATGGCTTTCAGGCCATGAAACAGAGTGGCTGCAACAGAGCCCAGATGGACGGATGGGAAGCCTACGGGGAGCTACCTGGCTCTTCATGGAGAGCACACTGCCCCCGGCCGGAGGCCCTAGCACCTCCTGGTGGGGACCTCACATGTGGGTCCCTTGGGTCTGTCACTCATTTACTCACTCGCTCACTCCACATCTGCTTAAAGCACCTATGCTGAGGGAAAAGCATTTTTAAACTCCTGTCTTTAGCTGCCACACCGATGTAAAAGCACCTCCTTAGTCACATTTCAAGTGCTCAGGAGCTACATGTGGCTGGTGACAACCACAGAGAGCACAGATATGTAACGTTCCTGTCATCACAGTAAGTTCTGGCACTGGTCTAGGCCCTTTCCAAAGGTGTGTGAAACCAAGTTTAGTTCCGCAACACAGAACGATTTTCATGGTAACACGTCATCTGCCTGCTGCACTGCAGTGACATCTGCAAACATGGGCAAAAGGAACCAGGAGTAAAATCCCTTGCGCCGCAGCACCACACCTGACCCAGCCGTCACTGTGCTCTGTGCTGCAGGGCACACACGGGAGAACGCGGCCGCCGCGCTTAATTAACATCCTCCATCGAGCAGTGAACGTTCTTACTTTTAAGAATCTCGACCCTTCGCCACAAGCTCAAGCTCAAGCTAGTCTTGATCTAGCAGGACCAAACAGGAAGTGGGCGTCAAGCACGTCCCGGGTGCAACGAAGGTCCTGAGAGGGGGTGCTGGTGCGCCGAGCGGCCGCTCTGCTAGCACGCAGCATGTACGGCCGGGAAGAGGAGCGCAAACAAGCTCTGGGACGCGGATCTGGGTTTGCGGCAGACGCTTTCCCAGAAAGGAACAAAATGGGCCAGTGACACCAAGGACAATGGACAGTATTTGTTGCCAATGATAAAATTTGGACTTAGGTCAAAATCAGAATTTGGAAAAGCTTCTATCTGCCATATGAGCTTGACAGCCTTTCAAAATTTCTAAGACTTTTTTGAAGAGATTCTTAGTGATGCTAATAAATGTGATTTTTAAAAATATTGTACAGTGCAGGGGCACCTGATTGGGTCAGTCAATTACGTCTGACTTACAGTTTGTGGGTGTGAGCCCCACACTGGGATCTCGGCAGACAGCTCAGAGCCTGGAGCCTGCTTCGGATACTGTGTCTCCCTCTCTCTCTGACCCTCCCCTGCTCACACTGTCTCTCTCAAAAATAAATAATTTAAAAAATTAAAAAAGAAAACATTAAAAAAATTGCACAGCGAAGTATGTTGACACTTGGAAAATCTGCATAACCCCAGCGAGCCAAATTCTAAGACGACCAAAGGATCATGTTATTAAAAAACAGACCAAACAAAAAACCAAAAACATAAGGGCAAAAGATTCATTCACAGCACAAGGCAGACAAGCAGACCGTAACGTCACTGGGCATGACAGCTTCAGTGCTGGGGGCCCAGATCGCACAGTGCAGTCTGCTCGCGGAGTTTGGTGAGTGGCGAGCAAGAACGCCCAGTGTGACCTGAAAAGGCCCCTCTCTTTCCTTATCAACCACCTATCTGTGCGGGGCTGACACGTCTTCAGGGACTCGAAACCAGCGACGCAGCAGGAGAGCGTTGGACCCTCAGAGCCGTGACGCTGTGAAGGAAACATGGTCACTGCTCTACGAACATTTGTCTTGGGATGTGTATTTTTCATAAAGATGTGTTGTTCATGGATGCCGTGTAACAGATTTGTTAAGCAAATATGTATTTTTAAAATTTCAAACAGAATAAACAGCAACATAATCCACACGAACAAAGCCTCTGGGGTCCTCAAGTTTTAGGAGTATAAATGGGCCTGAGACCAAAAACTTGAACGCTTCTGGTAGCCCATTGTCTCCAGGGTCTCTCCCAAGGGCAAAACTATACATTAGCCTCTGACATTTCTCACTTGTCCTTCCCAAATGTGTCACCCTTAATGCAGCCCTTAACTTTTGGAGCGACACACCGTTTCCAAGAGTGACTTAATTTTCCAACACCCTGTTAACCTTCTTACTCGGGACCTCCAATGGGTTCCCTCCAACTCCCCCCTACTCGCCCCTCCTGCTGCGCTAGGCCACTGGGGCCCCCCACACTGTTCACTGACTCCGGGCACCCAGCTTCCCCTGTGTGCAGCGCACACGAGTCTGCCACAGCGAGAACTTCCCTGGCGTGGCTTTCAGGCATCCTCCTGCTCAGATCTACCAGCGTCTTGCCAGGTAAAAGCCCGAGCTCCCCGGCGGGTGTACAGACTCGACGCACCCTCCCCTCTGGCCTGTGCCTCAGAGCCATGTCCCGTTTCTCATTCTTCCCATAAACGCTGTGGGTCCTTAGCCCAGAGTCCAGCTCACTGTCGTCATTTCTTCATGAAGCGGTAAGACTTGGGGAATGGCAGGCAGGAAAGATACAAGGGGAGGTGCAATTACTTGCAGGCTTTAGTTTTTAGTCCACAGTGTGGAATCACAACACGGTGGAAAAGCAGCACAGTTCAAAAGTTCGAGAAAACACAACCTACTTTTTTTGCGTGGCTGTGAAGGAGATGTTGACTGAGAGGCGGCCCCATTAGCGCTGCTCTCTTCTTCCTCTTTAGCTTCTACTTTGACTTCCGGTTTCTTCTCGTCCACCTCCATCGGTTCCGACTTCTGTTCTGTCGTGTCTGTCTCTTCTTTAACTTGAGAAGATCCTTGAAGATCCTCCTCCATCATCTTGAGAAAAACAAAATGACAGATAGTGATGTACGAATATCAAAACCCTTTATTCTAACTCAGGCCTGTCGGAGCTCTTACCGATCGACTGGGCCTGTCAACACCTTGCCCGGCTAAGAGCTGCAAGCACCATCCCTGCCTCTCCTCGGGGGGGATGGAGCATCCAGGGCCGGGACCATGCACTGCCGCTACAGTCAGAGTCCTCACAAAGCAATGTTACAGGCCGGCGTGCGTAAAAAGACGTGGCTCCCCCCACGCACTCATCACCTGCTTGATGCTTGCCCAGAGAGGAACTCCTGGTTTGGAACAAAAATCTCCTTGAAAACTGGGGCAAGTTTCAAAAACCACATTGCTCCGAGGGTCAGGAAGGTGAAAGAGGTGGTGCAGAGGAGCAGAGACGCTGGCAGACTGCGGCGCCCGACTGGGGTGCCCACCCGGACTGCTGCCACAGGCGTGTGAGCACAGTGCTGGTGGAGCTTCTCATTTTCAAAGAAAAGCCAGAAATCCAGGTTTATTTGTAATTCCTTGTTTTAAAAAATACTGCATGGGGGCCAAACAAAACCTGTCTATGGGGCTGGATCTACTTTTCAACTTTTGGCCCAGGAGAATGCGCGTGCGAGCACGCCTTGGGGCCGTGGGACCCTGCAGAGCCACGCACCAGTGAAGAACCACAGTGACATGTCACTGCATGATCCGTCATTTAAAACATACACCAGCCCTCTTCATTGCTGGCAAAATAAAATAAAGCCTGAACCTAATACCTAAAAATAACCAATCTGTGTTTAACCGGTATCTTCTTTGAACCCACAATCAAACCGGATATAAAAACAAAAAACCCCCTCCAGGGTTGTCCACGGAGGGACAGTGGCATCTCGCCTTAGGACACTTAAGGGACGCCTGCACTACACATCTGTTGATGCTGAGGAATGGCACCTACCGCAGACCCTGGCTCTCCCTTAGATTCACTGGCATCGGGCTCAGCGTCCTCGGTCTTGACCTCTGCTTTCATCTCCAGCATCGGTGCCTCGGGGCCTGGCTGCTGGGAGTTGGTTTCGGCGCTGGCCACCGAGGAAGGAGTGGGGACCCGGTTATCGATGCTGGCTGCTGCCTGGGAAAGCTGTGGAGAGACAACGAGCATCATCTTTGTTAACGACACAGTATAAATGATGTGACACCCTGCTGTTGAATCAACACACACTTCCATGTTACCATTTCTCAACACTAACCTATGAGACACAAAGAACTGAAGAACAAAGAAGTTAAAAGAGGTTAGCATCGGGCAGAAACATAAAGAACTTCCCACCAAGAATGCAGAGATGGGAGAGAAGGGCTTTCTACTTTTTGACATAAAACTATTTTCTGGAAGTTTTCTACCTATGTCACAGACCCTCCGATTTTAAAATCAATTCCTTCCAATAAAACCATTAACATGTATCGTAAAAGGCTGGGACACAGACACGTAAGTATACATGCAGGCGGGGACAGAGTACGTGCCTGTATGGAACAAGAACGTGTAATTAGCCTGTTAATCGCAGGAACAGAGGTGGCGGAGGTGGTGGAGAAGTAAGCACACATTAAGGGAAGGAATCGTCACCAGAATTCTCATTTTTCAAAGTCTTACCTAATGGAGTTTTAATTTAATTAAAAGACCAAAAGAGAACGTAAAATTACGAAGTGATCTCATTTAGAGATAAGAAATATAAAATAAGGCTAAATTATAAGCACATTCCCTATGAAATCTTGGAGTTGTTGAGATTTATTTTGATAGGTTTATAAATAAAATATCCTCAGTCCCCACGAATAAAGTTAATGTATTTCAGGGGGCAGGGTGGTTTCTAAGGCCAATAAGAAGACGGATACAAAGATCTCAGTGGTAAATGGGCAGGGGTGCGGTGGGTGGTGAGTGGGCAGCCGCCAGCCGCTCACTGCCAGCAGGTCTGTGGAGGACAGGGCAGACCTGAGCCACACAAAGTGCTAACCTGGGTCTGCCATTCTGTCACGGGAAGAAAAGGCTCCTGGCCTGAAAACAAGGCTAACAGGTGAAGTCAAAGCACACACGATTAGGTACGTGTCTTGTTTACCAAATCCTCACAATGTTAAGAGAAAAACTACTAAAACTCAGAAGACGTCAACCTGGGACAGATAATGGGGGACACAAGGCTTCTAGGTACAGACAGTTTAAGAGTTCCCGAGGACCCACGTATGATTTCTTTATGACTGCTGATTTTTGAAAACTCATTTAATTAGGAAAGATAATCTTAAGGCACATCCTGCCAAACACAAACGTGGCCTTTGGAGCTAACATGAGAAACAAAACACAGATCACTCTGGCTGGATGAGGGCACAGATGACTTCTGGGGCTGCCCCAAGATGCTGTAGCAGCTTCACGACAGAATCTCTCCTGGAGAAGCTCTCCACTGCGAGTCTCTACCCACAGGCAGACGGCAAGGCTCACCGGTGTGCCAGGAGGCTGAGCGTGCACAGGCGTCGGCTGCTGTTGTGATGACTGAGGGGTGGCCACAGACGGGGGCTGGACTGGGGTCTGAGGCTGTGGGGTCACCTGGGCCTGGGCTGCTGCCTGGACCGCTGGGGTGCTCTGGGTCTGGCTGGCACTGGGCGCCGAGCCGGGAGTCGGGGTAGGGGTCTGCCCGGAAGACGACACGGGGGTTGGTGGCTGGGTGGGAGCTGCTGGCTGGGGAGGAGTCACCCCAGGCGCCGTCGGGTGCTGGAGAGCCGGCATGCCCGCGGCCGAGGAAGCAGGGGGCGGCGTCTGGTGCAGCGGTGACTGCGTCACTGGTGGACAAGGCATCTGGCCGGCCTGAGGCCCAAGCATGTTCAGAGGGTTAGGCAGAGCAGCACCAGGCACTTGTCCCTAATGGAGGGAACAGAGTATGTTAAAATAATTTCCCCCATGTCAAAATGTGGCCACAGACTTGAATTAAGTGCATGAAAATCTAACCGTGGTTTCCTAGCGAGGTCTGATGGTTTCCAGAGAATGTTCCCCTTGTAAAAATTCAACCAGCCGTACACCCACAACAACACGCGCTTCCAGTCAAGCTAGCGCTACGAGAGGTCTCCTGTGCTGCGACTCCGCTCTGCTGAAACGTCTGGCTCCAACGAGCACATCCGCTCAACTCAGTGGCTTCGTGCTCTAAAGCATCTACCCACCACTCAGGCCACCGAGAGAGGGTATCTCTTTTGTAAGAAAAGAGAGTTACTGAAACACTGAAATGTTTCAGTACAGTGACTTGCAACTGGGGACATGCTTCACAATTATTTGTGAACGTTCTAAAAGTGATTCCAAATCACTGCTCTCGGGCAGGGGTCTGCAAACCAATGACCGTGGCCAAATCCAGCTAGCTGCTTGTTCCTCTAATAAAGTTTTATTGGAACATAGCCACGCCCACTCGCTTATGTGTGAACGAACATGCCTATGGCTGCTTTTCCACCACAATGGAACTGAGTTGTTAAAACAAAGAGTCTCAGAGCCCACAGAGTGGAAAATATTTACAGGAGAAGTTTGCTGTTCTAGAGCAATGACGTATTACCGAAATTAAGAACTAATTTATACATGTTTAGCGAGTAAATCTAGTGTATCTAATGACTTCTTTTTAATATTACTTCACATAAAAAATGAAAAACATGAATATTATCTTCCGGAAAAAGATGTGGCCGGTTTTAAATACTTGTCTATCTGCACATAGCAACCATCTGATGCATGACAGTTAGCAATTATCAAAAAGAGGGAAAAGGCACAATGATGAATAGAAAATTGTTCTCCTCAGCGCTGACTAGAGTGATCACAAACATCCGACAAGAAGAGAAGTGCTCGATTGATCCAGTTAGCCCGACTTCACCTGGGACAGTCAGAGAGATGCGCAACAGGGTGTGCCAACCCATGGTCAGGAGTCGTCATGGGCCTTCCTCACTCCGGAAGACTCAAGGTCTCTCGGAATCATATTCGAATTTCAAACACACAACTCAAGGAGCGCCTGGGGAGCTCAGTCAGTTAAGCATCTGACTTCAGCTCAGGCCATGATCTCACGGCTTGTGAGTTCGAGCCCCAAATCAGGCTCTGTGCTGACAGCTCAGAGCCTGGAGCCTCCTTCAGATTCTGTGCCTCCCTCTTTCTGCCCCTCCCTCACTTGCACTCTTTTCTCAATATAAACAAACATTAAAAAATTAAAAAATAAAAATAAAAAAACAGATAAAACACACAATTAAAACCCAGGAAAGGGGCGCCTGGGTGGCTCAGTTGGTTAAGAGTCCGACTTTGGCTCAGGTCACGTCTCACGGTCCGTGGGTTCAAGCCGTGTATTGGGCTCAGTGCTGCCAGCTCAGAGCCTGGAGCCTGCTTCAGATTCTGCATCTCATTCCCTCTTTGCCCACCCTCCATTTGCACTCTGGCTCTCTGTCTCAAAAAAGAATAAATGCTAAAAAAACCAAAAACCCCAACCCAGACCAAAATACAAAGACCATGAACCAAAAAACCACTACCCGTTCCACTTCTGTATGAAGTTCAGCCAGAGATGGTAAGAGTAATTCTAAAGAAGGTAAAAATGACACAACAAAATGGGAGGTGGGGGAAAACAAGAGATGCTAACACATGAAAAGGTGCATTCTGAAACTGTCGTCTCTACGAAGTGAGACGTGCTCCGGTCAGGAGGAGGCTGGGGCCCCGCCGCCAGGGCACGGTACCTGAGGCACGCCTGTCTGGGCCGCCGGCTGCCCCATGCCCACACTGCTCACGCCCATCGCCCCGCCGGAGGCCTGGAACTGGTTCTGTGGCAGGAACTGGCTCTGCGCAGGCGCCTGGGCCATGATGTTGTTGGTGTGCGCGCCCATCATATTCGGAGGCTGAGGCATTCGGGAGGGAGAAATGGCCATCTACAAGACAAGCATCACTCAGAGTTCAGACGACGCGGGCCAGGGTCTCAAAGGTAAACTAGAAGAAACAGAACTCTTTGACTCGCCCGCCCCCTGCCTTCTCCCGCAAGGTCTCTGAGGAGCCAGATTCAAACTTATCTCTGAATATAAATTAAAAGCATGCTATACTTTAAAGTTCAAAATATGCCTTTTACGACTTCTCTGAAGCATTAGGAAGGCAGCCTCAGCAGAGTAAGCTGTAGAGTCACATACGCATCAAGCGCCTTCCAGCAACAACGTGAGGCTGCCCGCTCCAGCCTCAGACCTCGCGTCTTCTCTCAAAGTCTAAAGTCCCTATGAATTTATGATCCCAATAAAAATACGTAACAGGTCAAATAATTCTCACTGCAGTAATAAAGACCAAAAAGAGAGGTGGAGAGATATGAAGTAAATAAAGCATAACCAAATCCAAAGGAATGAGCACCGGGGGATTCTTGACCTACAATTTCACTGTGTAGAGAATTTCCTTACTGGAGCGCAAGGCCTCCTCGGCACAGCTGAGGCCGACAGCAGCACTCACCCCTGGAACGGAGCCCATGCTGTTCATCGGGACGGAGTGGTTCATGGGGGACGCTGCACGCGGTCCCAGGGGAGCTTGTGGCAACTGCACGTTCCCCAAGGACATTGGGGTAAATGAATTCATCCCTGTAAACGTACCCACAATGGTTCATTAGAAAAAGTACCCACAGGAAAACAAGAGCTACAACTTGCCAAACACTAAGCGAAAGAAAGCGGAACACATATGCAACACATCCAACAGAAAGGAAATCACCCAGCAAATCAGAATAGATGGTAGTCGACCACTTTTCAAATCTGGAAAAATGGTACCAACGCAGCGGTGGTGGTGAGAGTGGTTTGGGGGTGGGGGGTGAGAGGGAGCTAGAGACGAAGGGAGCGAGGCAGTGAACCACCCGTGAACAAGGCACTGCTACGTCCACGGAGGACGTGTGAGCTAGGGCCCGGGCAGCCACCAGAGCCCGCCTCCCTAACACCTTCTGGAGCACGGGCCCCTTCTCCTCTCCTGCAGGAAGGCCGTCCTCATCACTCCAGGCCTCCTGGCTCTTCAGCTGGCTTTACATTTACTGTTAGAATCTGGGATAAAGACTCGAAGTACGGTTTTAATTTTGCAAGCACGTTAAGTGTTTAGAAAGTGCCCAAGGGTCAGCCGTTCTCATTCCCACAGACTGGGAAGCTCTCACCTTCGTGGCTACCTTCGCCTTCCCAGGGGCATCCACAGCCCACAGGAATGTCACACCATGAAAGATACCTCACTAGCCGCTAAGTGTCTCCGGACCTCAGAGTCTCATTCTTCTTCACTTCTCACAATACTCTGGAAACTCTGAGCTCTACATAAATGCTGGTTCCAGCAAGTCTGGGGGCTGACGCTGGGGCTGGAAAGGAATCCCTGAGGTGCTGCCTTAGTACTGGAGTGGCCACGATAGCATCTCAGAGAACATGTGCCTCCCTCACCATTACCTTCGAGCACACCTGGAAATGCCACCCTAAAAAACAAGCTCCAGCATGGGCCCAGGAGGCTGTAAAAGCTTCCCTCTCTCTTTGAGGATTTTATGAACTAAGTAAGAGAAAAAGGCAGTACTGAGAAACAGCACCCAAAGGGCCCCCTTCATGCAGACACGAGGCGCCGGGAAGGGAGGCGTGAGTGCTGGGCTGTAAAACCACTCCTCCGGCGCCCCGCTCACCAGCCCTCCTCGGATCCTACCCAGCCGAAGCTCCCACGTCACCCCCGACGCAGCACTCAGCCACCCCCAAGGCTCCGTTTCCCTGACTTCTTAGGTTCCTGACTCTCTGACTGGTCCATCAAAACAAGTCCCTCACGTTTCTCCATATCATCAGTTTATCTCCCGCCTCTCTCCAGTATGCACTAAGACTGCCACGACTTCTTTTTTTTAAGTTTATGATTATTATTTTTTAGTGACCTCTACACCCAACGTGGGGCTCAAACCATGATCCCGAGACCTAGAATCTTATGTTCCTCCAACTGAGCCAGGCAGGAGCCCCGAGGTTGCCAACAACTTTTAAAATGCTCTCTTCTCCCCTCTCACACTACTCTGCACACGCGGCAGGGCCCTGCTCTGGAATCCCCTGGGCGCGGCCACCTCTTCTCACAACCTGTAAGAATGTCCTATTGTCCAAGTCCCAGGTGGACAAGAGCTGTGAAAGCTGTGACATGCCCCTCCCCACACACTCCCAAGACTGGCCCGTCACAAACACCACAGACCCTCAGGCCGAGTGCAGAGCGGCCGCGGCGCCCCAGCCCCACGAGGCGCGCAGCCGCTGCTCAGGCCGCACCCGCCTCCTGCCCCGGGCCCGCTCCATGCTCTCCTCTGCAACATTCACAAGTGACTCCTTCCTCCACCGGCAATGCTTTTTGAGGGGACTCTTCCTAACAATACTATACCTCTTGTTCATTGAAAAAAAAAAGAAAAAAAGAAAAAGCCTAACCCCACGTCTGGTGTCCTTGGAGACCTTTCCTATGGTCTCTAGCTTTCCAACACCACGATGCTCATACTGCCTGTGGAGCTGGATTCTAGTCACCAGCAAAGCAGCAGAGGGAATAACAAGGAGCTATAAAGAAATAGAGAGGGGAAGAGGAAAAGCAAATAAACTGTGGCTTTTGAATGTGAAGCCAAAGTATGATTCACAACAATGGTTTAATACCTTGAGAAACCTGCACGCGATTCACTGGCAGGGGCATGGGTCCATCTACAATGGCAGAAAAAATCAGTTATTTAAAATAATCCTTTCTTTGGGAATAAAGAATTTTATCTTAAGAACTTCAAACGTAAAGGGAAATCCAGTCAATGGGTCTAAAAGCACTGTGCTTTCTGATGCCAGCACACCCTTGAAAGGGTCTCTCCTTGAGAGAGACTCAGCGTCCAAACACAGGCCAAGGTGCAAGGCCATGGCCACTGTCACAGTTTCCCACGCACGGGCCCCCTCAGAACACTACTCCATGTGCTTGGAAATCCGCCCCAAACACAAAGGGAAGAACGAGCCAGCAGACTAAGAGCAGGCGGAAGGAAAGGAAGTCCTTACTCGGAGGCCTCACAGGTTGCGCCTGTGGAATCCCAGGGGGCTGGGCCCCAGGGGCTGGTAGGGCGGGCTGGTTACCCAAGATGCCTTGTTTGTGTAAACGTGACCTCCGTTTTTCTTCGAGTTCTTTTTGTATCTTGTAAATTTTTTCTGCCAGTAAGTGATAGTATTCATCCTAAAGGGCAATAATAACATTCAACATTATGCAGTGAAAGCTGTAAAAAAACCCCAATGATCTGTTTTAGATGTTCTAACAAACTAATGAACTTTTACATTAGATACACTGGCCAAGGTAAGTACTCCGCACTTGTTTTGTTGTTTTAAGTAAGCTCTAGTCTCAAAGGGGGACTCAAACTCACAACCCTGAGATCAAAGGTTATGTGCTCTACCGGCTGAGACAGCCAGGCACCCCCAGTACCCCACACTTCTGACCGACACAGCGACGAGCCAACCTCATGGTGAACGCCTGGTGGTGCGGCAGGACTCATCAGGCGTGGGTGCTAAGTGCATGTGACATTTCATTCCACAGTCAGATCACTTCTTAGATGCTCGACACCGGTGGTGACACAGTACCAGCATCACACACAGTGCCCGCTATCAAGTACATCCAGGGATAAAGCACAATTTTCCACACCCTGTTTAACTCTGTAGTCAAACAAGAGAGCAGTACTGGGGTCTCAGGTCTTATCTGGGACATCTCTCCAGTCAGCGTCCTCACGGTGAGGAGTCTACCTCACTAGGAGATTCCCCTATTTCCGACCAGTGGGCCAGACAGATCCAGTTCTAACCACCGTGGGTGTTGTGCGGCTGGAAGACGTATGGCACCCTACCCTGCTGTTGGCAGACTCATACATGTCCCCCTCCACTTTCTTGGCATAGGCCACCAGGTTCTCCATGCGGCGGTCCTTCAGGGCTGCCGGGTCAGGGGTTGGGAAGATGGCTTGGACGCTGGAAAGACAACACACTCTGTTAACAGACGTTCACTGCACCATCAGTAGCTCACTACTTTATACATGAAATGGAAACAGACAAACAAGACCATCGGGCGGGTGGGCAATATATTGTTGAGAGAAATCCCAAATCTTTCTCGTCCAGTGTACAAACACACAAATGAAGCCACGCTCCAGACACAGTCCTGACCCGTCAACTTATCTCTGTGTCAAACACACCAATATTCTGCTGTTTACAGTAAGTGCTAGGTCATCTCAAGAACAGTACGATTCTGAACTCCTAGTTTTATTTAAATATGTATCACAAACAATTTTCATTAAAAAAAGAAAGGAAGAGAAAACCACTCCAAGGGAATTAAGCTGATCAATTTCACCTTCGATTTAACTTCAGTAGCTTGAGAAAGTTAACTGCTCACTTCCCCGTCACCACACTGCATGTTGGCACTATCGTGTCCTCTATTTACCAGGCTCAGATTCCCCTGATTCTCAGGGGCCTCCACGATTATAATCTTGAGCCGTAAAACAAGGCAAAGCTTTTGAGCTAATCCCAGCTTCCTGTTGCAAGCCAGAGCTCAGAGGATAGAAGGTCTGGCCACGCTGGGAGTCCTGACCTCTGTGACAGTGCTCACGGTCCCCGCCCCGCCGCAGGGCAGAGCCACGCACGCTCTGACACCCCCCACCAGGGGCTGCAGGGGCTGCAACTCTCTGGCCACTGGTGGCTGTGGCGCCCTCGACAAGCATGTGACCCTCTTCAGCTGCTAGGGCACTGTCGCCGGGACCCAGGGGACCACTCAGGAGTTACACCAGACATCAGTGAACCCACACAACTGTCACGCTGCTGTCAGCCACAAAACGCCCCCATCACGCGCGGACGAAGCTGGGTGGGCACATACAGTTTATGCACTAGATGGCTCCGCAGGTCCTGAGTGACATGCTCGTGCCAGCTCTTCCGGACGCCGGAGCTGGAAGGCGGCGCCGCGGCGGGCATCGTGCTGAGGGCCCCGAGGTTGGCGGAGCTCGAGCCGTCGCTCATCAGAGGGCTGGGGGAAGAGCAAGACGCTCAGCCTACCTCCCCACGTGACACGGGCGTGCCTCATTTAAATAAGGGTTTTCAACCACATGTGGCTTTTAGCAAGCCCCCCCCCCAAGCTATCTTCACTGTTACATTTAGAAAGAATCACAATTTTGTGATTCCCGCCCCCGTTTCATGTGCAACTGCTGCTCAGAGAGGAGCCGACTCAAACGGGGGGGGGGGGGTCTTACTTTGTGGCCCCAAGGGAAGTTGGAAGAGCTGATTCTGAAATCAAGTTTGGTGGCTGCTGATCCGTTGTTATTCCTCCTGCTGGAATGTTCATTGGGTTATTTCCTTTAAAGACAGAAAGAAATTAACCAACTCAGATTATAATCCACCCTTCACAGTTCTGGTCACACACAGAAGTCACCATACAAATAAGTGATTCTTCTGAGTTGTAAAATAACCATTACGGCAAGGAACCCTGGAAGCTGTTTTTCCAATAACGGTTATCAACCTGACCGAACCCCGCCTCGCTGCACGTTACGTGACCCAGATCAGGCACCTCTGTGGAGGCCAGCAGGTGCCCCAAGTGTGCTCTCTGCTGTGACACAAAGTACCAGTGATGCCCTCGGAGCTTCAGACTTTTACATGGGCTTCATTAATGTCATGCCCTGAACAACTAACCTGACCTGTCAAATAGATTCAGGTGAACCTTTCTTTTCCTATCAGAAAACCAAACCACAGAAATAATGTGCAAGTGGAACACCTGTGTACAGTATTCCCGTTAAAGAAAGAAAAAGTCAACACAAAGAGAGGTTACAGGTCTTGTCCCCAATTATATCCTCAAACAGGAGTGAAGTAACTTTAGAACTCAAGTCTGAGGGCTCCAACCCAGTCTCCTGGCCAGGAGAAGTTAGTGTGCCATCAGGGCAGCTTTTTGTCCAAAAAGCAATACATGAGATGTTTTTAATCATCATCCTTAAGGTTAAAAGACTTACTCTATTAGGAAAACAACAAAACCAACACAGCCATCTTGACCTGACTGACATAACTGCTTGGCTTAAGCCTGACCTGAAGAGCACTGAGTCAATTTACAGAGAAATGCTAAGAAAACAGCATGCAGAGATGGCAAAAACTGTGGAGCTACCCCGGCCAATGAGCCGATGTGACCCCAGGAAACACTGTTACGGGGAGAAAGGCTGGGACAGGAGGTGGTGGGGGACAGTCCTGCCAGCCGGCCCGCCTCTGGGCCGGTCACCTCCAGCTGTGGGGGAGGACCGGCGCCCACCTACAGGCTCCCCGGAGGGAGAGCATTCTCACTGGTGGGACTCTGCGTGCTGAGCCATCCGGATGCCCTCCGTGAAAACCGGCCCGCCAGGAGTGGCACGGCTGGCTCCTTTCAAATGCTTTTCTTGTCACAAGCCTGTAACACCTTCCTTGCACTGATACTTCAGCCTTTTCCTGGGAAGTTTTCTATTTCAAGGATTTAAAAAATATCATCATCATAATTTATATATTAATTTGAATGTAAAGTAAAAACAGTCACTGAAAACAGGGTGCTCTGGACAAACGAGTTCGTGAGAGCGCCTTCACCTACCCAGGGGGTTGAGAGTCCTCATCTGCTGGTGACTTGGAGGCTGTGCTGGTTGCTGGCCGGGACCCTGAGGCTGCAGCTGCGTCTGGGGCTGGTTCAGGTAGGGGAGTCCAAGGGCCGCGTAGGCGCGCTGCATGGAGCTGGGGTCTATGGGATTCGGGTTACTCAGCGAAGCGGCGTTCTGCTGGCCTGTGCCAACGGAACCTATCGTGTTCTGAATCCCACTCGCTGGAGACCCCAGGATGGCTAGAACAGCAAACAGACACACAAACGAGAAAGGTAAGTAATAAGGGAGAAGCCCACAAATGACTGAAAAACTGCTGGGAAGCAAGTACAGTTTTATCATAAGACCGTCTGCCTCTGTCACGAGGCAACAGAACACGGCTACTGAGGAAGGAGCTGTGCAGAGAAAGGGGCCCTGGGCTAGTCATTTATTCTGTACAGCAGTAGTTGAGGACCGAAAAGATGAAGAAAAGTCAAGCTTCTATGTTAGAAAGTAACAGCCTACAGAATCAGAGCTCACTTAATGACAATCACGTATGAAATCTAGAGGCTCAGAAGTCCATGCCAGGGGGAGTAGCAAACACACTGCTGACAAGAGAGAGTGATCTGACTGGAGTGGGGGTCGTCTGCCACCACCGGGACGGACGAAGCGGCCCCTGGGGTCCTTCACTGCTCACCTGCACAGGCACAGAGGATTAAAGAAGCAGAGTGGAACCCGGGTGGTCAGTTCTGTCACTCATTAATGACTCTGTGACAAATCTTTTTAATGACAAAATTGCAATTCCTCAAAACCTATGTGTATAGCGGCATCAACACCCACCGCGTTCCTACGGCTTCCTATGCAGCAAGGCCCCGTACCGAGTGGTCTGGCTGTCGAAAGCTGCTCAAGAAATACTGGACTCGACTGACTGATTTAGCTAAAACGAGGCCGGGTGGACGTGCATACCCAGGTGTCACTGAGCACCACTGAGGCCGGCGCAGCCTCAAGATCCACGGTCGGCTTCCGCTACCTGGCCTGCGATGGCAGGGCCCCTCCACGCCCCCCACGCACCGGGCCGATCCCCAGAGACCAAAGGAAAACCTGGCAACATAAAGAACCCCATTCCAGGGAATGACCCGAAATTTCCATCTCCCTGGCCACTTGGAGTTCATTTCATCCCTCTGTCCACCCAAATCTCCACATTTGGTGAGCACTTACCATAAGGCAGAAGTTTTAGGTGCTCCTATTTAGTCTTATTCTTAAGAATTCCCTTCTTTCCAACTCCCCACCCCCCCCACTTAGGTCATGACATATGATTTTTGATACACTAAGCAATACCACAAAGATCTCTTTTCATATTCAGACCATTATGGTTAACAATACTATTCTCACATTCAACCATCAATGCAACTATAACATAAACACCTCACATACTTATCAGAGTATTTTAATTAAACCTAAATGTGTTAAAAGAAAAAAGATCTTGGTAATTACATATTCCATACTATTAACTTTTCTAATAAGGATACTCAGATTTCAAACTCATTAACACTCATTAGACACAATTACACACACCAAGCACCTCATTATTATAAATGAAAAGCAATTCCCAAGGTACACTTTATGGCAAGTGTGTAGCTTATGTCATGTATGATTTCTCCAGAAGTATTTTCTCTAGTAGTTAAGACTCCCCCAAACTTTCAACATGTGCCCACCATACTCCTAAAACCAACATGCTGAATCCAAAAGAACTCTGACGGGAGAAGGAAAGAGATAATGGTAGGATGGCGTGCTGTCCTCGCACCATGTGGCGTAAGGACAGACCTAGACCACATTTGCTACGCGCAGTGATGAATTGTGGAGAGGAATTTAGAGACAGATGCAACCCATGCGGCCTTCCGTTTCGGGATGAAAAACTAGCAACGTCTTCCTTCCTATTCCACTGTCACCCGCCCAGCCCTAAATGTCATCCCTTCCACCGCAATGCCCCCCCCACCCTTAGGGCTACTGCCACTCTCTAGGCAAAGGCCATTTATGGGGAAGCCAGAGCCTCCCATGGCAGCTGCTGACATGGTCACTGTGCTTTGTATTTGTGTGAAAAGCATTTATTTCCTATGTGTAAGCATTACTGTATTATTTTAATTAAAAAAACACATTATGTTTCATGAGACAAGTAAGCATTTGTACTTGACAATCCTAACAACCCAGAGGCACGGAAAAGAAAGCACAACCACGTAAACGAGGCCCTCGACATTTAAGCGCGGTCCAGGTTGAGTCTAAATGCCGTGAGGCTGCGACACCAACACCTCAGGGTGAAGGAATGCACAGGGACGAGGAGTCATGGCTGGCTGAGAGGTAAAAGTGACCATAACCCCTACTCTGTGAGCTCAGGGCACACCGCCCCTGCCGGCCGGGCTCCTTGGCTGTGGGGCAGCAGCAAGGCCTCCTGGGCCTCTGCTCCTTTGCAGGCGCTCTCCCTGCACTGAGGGTGCGCGCGCGGACTGTATGGGGCGCTCTGCTAGGCTCTGGGGCGCAACATTACGTCTCCACTCGCAGAAAGATAGCAGATTAACCTAATAATCCACTAAGGAATGGGAAATGGCAGCTCTAGATCCTGGAATGAGTAACCACACCGGTCTCCCCATCCCTGTCTGCTCCCTGGAGGCAGTGCGCTCACATCCGTGCGCAGCGCAGTGCCCAGCACAAAGCCCTGGAGAGGCCCTTGCGGAGTCCGGGGCACCGCGTGGCACAGTGGAGGAGCGACGGCCCTCCGTCCGAGGGCCCTGCCGGCACCACGGGCCTTGGGGCCTGAGCCAAGGGAAGGAGCGCTAACGGCAGCACCGCCTCCCTTATCCGGCATGATGGAGACCGAGGCCTTCCACCTCCATCGTGCCACACGTTATTGACCGTTACCTCTTTAAATGCCGCACCCTCGAGCTCTTTCCCCCATTTTCGTATCTTCCTTCCTTTCTCAGGGCTCAGTGCTGGGTTTCAAACACGATCTGCCACCTCACATGGTGTCTCAGCGCCTGAGCGTGGCTCTCCTGCCGCAGCTCGTCTCCAACCCTCCCCCTCCCCCCCAAGCCCTGGCTGACTCGGGAGCCCGTGACCTCGGAAATAAATGCCCACATTCTACGGTGGCCTTTTTCAGGACCCGCCTGCCACTTCCCAAGTAGGTCCAAGGCAGTCGTTCGCCAAAGGGAACAGCTCCAGCGACAGGTCCTGTATTAGCGTACGCTGTGGACATTCAAGTCCTGGTCATTCTCAGCAAAACTGGACTTGATTTGAAAATCCAGCAGAAACAGACATAAATCAAATTCCAAAGCTTTGTCAGCGTGGTCAAGGCAGGCAAAGCAGCTACTGACAAGTCACTGCTCAGATTTCTACTGAAAATGTCAGGCCAGAATTCACTCAGACCTGCAGCTGTCTCTGCAGTGGCCCCCAGGCCATGGTGCCTCCCAGGTGTCATGTGCACCAGGACCGCCTTCCTCTCTGGCAACTTCCTCTCACATGTTTTTTAAAAAAGTAATCTCTACACCCAGAGTGAGGTGTGAACTCACAACCCAGAGATCAAGAGTTGCATGTTCCACAGACTGAGCCAGCCAGGCGCCCCTCTGCCACCTTCTGGCGCACGGCGCAGGCCTGGACAGCCGCGCCGGCCAACACACGAGCCTTTGCAACACGTTTTCTTCGGAAGTCAAATGACTCAGAAGGGAGCAACACTGTGTTCAAAAGAGCAAGGAAGACACTCCCCTGATGAAATACATCACCAGCTCACTGGGTACTGAAATCTGGGGCAAGAAAAGCCACTGCTCCATCCCTATCGCCACCCACAGTCCCACCGCACCCCCCTCTGCTCTCCAATCCAGCCACGGTCCGTCCAGAGAAGGATCTGAGAATTTCGAAAGAGCTCTCAGGTGAAACAAGGGCCTGTTCAGCAAACACTCACTGAGCACCAGAGTGGGCTGCTCCGGGAGGAGAAGGGTTAAGGAGGCAGATCTGGACCCGATACCACGAAGGAAGGCATTTCATAATCAGAAGTGCTTCAAATGGGAACATGGCCTGACCAAGTAGTGAGTGTCAAGTCAGCGAAGGTGTGCAAGGAACAGGCCAGAGGACTCAGACACTCTTACTCCTCAGCCTGCGGCTCAGCCCGCATCGGAGGCAGCAGCGGGCAGCAGCGGGCAGCGAGCGGGATGGGTCCGGCCCTGAGGCTGGCCCTGCCACACCTACCCTGACAGTCCCTGGGAGACTCTGAGTGGGAGAAGCCATGGTTTCCCCGGAGCTCCAGGACAGACACCCGGCCCTCAGAGGCAAGAGGGCGGCACATCTCAGCTGTAATACTAATCACCTAGGAATTCGTTAAAATGCAGGTTCTAATACAGGAGATGAGGATGGGCCGAGTTTCTGCATTTCTGACCAGCAAGCCCGGAGTGTGCAGGCAGCCTGGCCGGAGGCCGTGCTGTGCAGGAACCTCGATGTGAGACAACAGGAGTTTCAGCAGGGAATTCAGTCACGTGTCCACACAGCCCCAGTCCTCGCCGTGCAACCTGGGCCCTGGAATATACTGGAAGTCAGATGCCAGGACTGACATGAGATATATGCCTGGAAAACTTCTAATCCTTCAATAACACCTGATGATCTCTACAAGGGAGGGATAGTTCAAGATCAGAGATGACATAATCTCTAGAAAACAACTCAGAAAATTCAAAACAAAATCCTGACAGAGGCAACTAGTGGTCCGGGGAGTTCCAGAGAGGACGCCGGTGGTTCTGTTGACAGACACGCCGACGGGAGGAGGGGGCAGTGGGCTGCGCGAGCATCTGTGGGAAACCTGCCCGGAAAGCGTGGCTGCGGTGGGGCCGGTGGGTGTCAGGCAGTGCCTCAGAGCCTGGCCTCTCGCCGCAAGCACCCCTCTCTCCCGGGGTTGCCTGGCCTGTACAGCAAAGCCGGAGCCCACACTGGCTGTGCTGACCCCAACGCCCTCCCAGTGCTATTTGGAGACATGGGGCTCCATCGAGCCCCTCTTTCCAGCGCAGGCTGACTCTCCCCTCAAGGACTGCCAACACCACCGACCAGGTTCTGCCTTGTTCCTTCCTGGGTGTGACTGTCACGTCATTTTAGCGGATCCATGCTGACTCTAAGCTGCAAGAGGGCTGGCCCCACATCTCTCTGTTCCCTGACGCCGGTGTTCATGTGCCGTGAGCACGATTTGCACGATTTGCTTTAGCAGAGGCGAAAACAGCGACCGTCTGTAGAAAACACTGTTGGAAATCTCTCTCTCACATCAACCCTTCTGCCCTCAGAAAACCACAGTGCTGGAGAGAGCCCGGGGCACGCACTTCAGGCTGAAACCCAAGGTGAAGCACGTAAAACTTTCTTGAGGAAGTGCTTTCCTTTCTTTTACAAGAAAGCTAACCAGAACCTTACATAACGTTGATCTGAATATTCCCAGTGACTTATGCTATAAAACCACGCTGGTGACACCTCGTGTTATGACTGGTAGAAACGCTGTGGTTGACCACTTCAGAGCACACGCTGGATCGACGGTGACAACAGTCAGGCAGTTATAAGGATGTTGAAAAAAACCCACATGTGTTTCTCTCTTTTTTTTTAAACAAAAACCACATAACTGTTTCTTAAAAAGAGAAATCACAAAAGTTTAACATTGTCATGGCAACACATACTAAAAACAAAAGGTCCCAGAAAAGCCACACCCCCAGATCAGAAGTTCAGACTGAAGTCCTCATTTAGTATTCATGAAATAAATTATTCCGGCACTTAAAGCCTCTTACTGAAACGTGTCCTAAGACCCCAGAAGATGTAACCACCACTATATGCTAGTTAAAAAAAAAAGTTTCACACTAACTCTGAGGAATGAGCGGCTTATTCCAGTGGAACTACCACGCCAAGCACACAGATCTGAAAGCCCCAGATTCCCGGAACTTCACTTCATGTAGGAGATCCCGGAAAACTGGGTATGAATTCACACTGTGGTCAATCGAAGACAAACTTAACTGATTTAGGAAAGAGCCTGTTAAAGGAAACTGAGCACGAGTCCTTCTGAGGGAGGGAAGAAGACGGGCCTGCAGGCAGAGCCCGACCCGCGGCGGGGCCGCCCTCTTGCGGGTTGGGGATACACGGGCCTCCTCACGAGGCCCCCACAGCGCCCTTCGGAACGAAGTGCTTTCCAGCACACCCTGTGCCCCCAAGGAAATGACCGGAGAGACAGCAGCACAGGCTGTCCAGGCTGCAGCGGAGCCTTGAGGAAGATGATCAAGAAGAATGACAGCGATGGACACGCAACCACAAACAAGATGGCGCAGACGAGATGGAGGAAGATGGGCAAGACTGTGTGGTGTGGGGGGTCCAGGGGACGGCGTGACACTGGAGGGCACATCCTAGCTGTCCAAACTGAGGGACACCTCCAAAGACCACAGTGTTACCTCTGAAACAACAGGGAAGAACTTAAAATGGGAAGAGATGCTCATCGTGTCACAGCTCTGGTGCCCACAGACAGCAGGGGCTCCCAGGGGCCACACTCAGGCCTCCTGAGCGGTGACCATTGCTCCGCTGACCAGCTAAGGGCTACATAGAAGGCTCAAGAGACAACAAAACGATGGGAATGGTCAGGATGCGGCCAGGCCAGTCTTGGGGCAGAGACTCCATCTGTGCTGAATAAACTCAGTTACACAATCAGGTCTAGGAACTGCCTCTGTGCAGAGGAGGGAAAGCCTCCCAAGTGCCTCCCTGTGGCCTTTTATACTGACCCTGCCTACCTGACGCTTCTAGAGCACAGCCCTCTCAAGACTTACTTTAGGACAAGATGTTTCCAATTCCAAAGTAAGCGTGCCCTCTATTTCCCGGCCCCCTGGAAGTCACTGCCATTAGTTATGGTGACGTGACCTTCAAACCCTCAGAAACTGAGTGTCCGTCAAGACATGGGAAGACTGATCACGCCCGATCTGTGATCACCGTGACCCTCCTCTTGGCACTGCTCCGCTGCTGCCACTTTTAGTGCGACGCCAGTGCGGGCGTGCAGGGGCAGGGACAGAAGTCCAACACGGCCGTGCGCGCCGCGCGCACCCGAGTCCGTCTCTCGCTAAGCTCAGCCTCCCCCTGGCGTCGCTGTGCCGCTCCAGCTCCAGACCGCTGCTCGCTGCTGCGCTGGGCGCTAGTGGTCTCTGCCCTGCCTCCTACCTCCTCTCCCGCGCTCTGCTTAGAAAGCCTGTCCTCACCTCCGAGCTTCTCTACCCCCAAGGCTCACTTACTTTGTTGGTTTCGCTTGTCACTGGCATTTTTCAAAGGGAGGCAAACAGGACAGTCATGTCGTGTGCAGTTCTTCCAATGAGAGATGATTTGTCGTGAAGATGCACAATGGGCAACTATGACCAGAAAAACAACGAGATGTTATTTTTCTATCCAGATCGTCACACTTTCAATTATACCTAAATTATAATGCCAGATTCCATAAGAAAATGGTAACACGTGTAACCATAACACAGTACGGGCAGTCCTCAACTTACAAACAGGAGGTTTTCCAAAAGTTTGTAAGTTGACTGTTGAGAATTCCAAACAAAAATTTCCCACGGAAGCAATGCCATGAATGATGGTGATTAAGGTTCAGCCCACAAAACAAAACAAAAACTATCTGACTTGAAATACTGAACAATTGGAATGAAAGGTAGGACAAATAATAATGTCATGTCACTATTGAAAATAAAATTTCTGCATTATGTTGAAGGATGAAACCATCTAAATACTGCTGTTCAAGAAATACATACAGAGAAGCACCGGAGAAGTCCGGGTGCTTCTGAAGGGGACGCTGGGCACCTTTCTGAGTACTCGAGAGGGTGCTGGAACCTGGTGGTTCCTCTCAGCCTTGATTTTTACTCTGCACTAAGGCACTGTTGATTTCCTCCTGAAGGTCTAGCATGACCCGCTCCTACCTCTCCATCAGGGTCAGGGTTACGCTGGGGACTCACAAATGTCACAAAGGGAGAGAGGGAGGTCAGGGAGAGATTCTCCCTAAGGTTTAGGAGCACAAGAAGAGAAAGAAGGAGGATGAAGACTAAAGAAAGTACAGCTGTTAGTAAGGAACACTCTCCTCTGCAGACTCAGGCATCTGCCAGAGAAGAGGGCGAAGGGAGCACCGGATGTGCCCGAGTCACCCCCTGGCCGAGGGGGAAGGGGACGGTAGCAGGGATGATACGGTGTGCACGGTTTCCCCTGTCACGATCGTCACCTGGGACAACTTCGCTGGTATCCTGATCAGCCTTAGGAAGAAAGGGCCGAGGGGCGAGGGGGGGGCCCCAGGGTCGCAACACACGAAAGAGCTGCAAGACCGATGCTCACGGTGCAGGGAAGAGTGCGCGCGCGCCTGAAGAAAACCGTGAGCTAGACCTTTATGATGAAGACAGTGCTCAGGAAGTGACAGAGGAAGGAGAAAGAGAACACAGGCAGGGCGCAGCCTGGCCCCGTAAAAGCGCACAGAGTATCATGGAACCAAACCGCCATGTTCCTGAGCAGGGAAGCGTCCCGGCGGCACGTGGCTGGCTGCTGTGTGGAGACGTAGGTCGCAGAACCCTATTCACAAGAGAGCTACTGCAGGATCCCACTCCCCCCTCAGCCACACCACCAGGATTTCGGAAAACGGCACTTACCTTGACAGGCCTTCCCAGCCTGACAATGTGTCATGTGATTCAAAACATTCTTCATGGTTCGGCAATGCGGGAGAGAGCAGGCCCGAACCTCTCCGTTCGCTTGCTCTCGTCGCTGACACTTGTGAGCGTGAAGCAGTAGAACCAGCTGCTGCTGTATCAGTTTGCGTTTCTCAGGGTCCGCAGTGGGGCCTGCTGTGATCGCTTGGGTGGGTACAATTCCCACTGAAGTTTGCATCTGAGACTAAAATAAAACAAATTCATAAAGATATTTTAATAAGCTTTCAGAGGCCTAACTTATGTTCACTGTTTTTCAAACTCATGTTAATGTCGATGGACAATACTGGTCACAGAGACAAGGCAGCTGGCGTGGGTCTCCTTCATTCATCAGCTATTTTTAGGAGAGTCCAGGAGCACAGAAAGAAACCAACTCGGATGGGTGACTGACGCTCCCGCAGGGACACTTGCAGGGCTCAGTCGGTTCAGTGGGTGACTCTTAATTTCAGCTCTGGTCATGATCTCACGATTTGGGAGAGCGAGCCCCTCATCAGCTCTGTGCTCACAGCGAGGAGCGTGTTTGGGATTCGTTCTCTCCCTTTTTCCCTGCTCCTCCCCTGCTCGCAGGCTTGCGTTCTCTTTCACTCTTAAAATAAATAAATAACATTTGAAAACCTAAAAATAAAAATAAAGTTCACTCGTGTGTGAGCGTCTCAGAGCACAAGAACGACACCCCACCTTATTCTAGGACACACGCCAAGTGCGGGATAAACCGCGGACTGTCTTACCTTGAACCACTGGGCCCGAGTGGCCCAATGCTAGCAGTTTCGCAGGGTTCAACCTAGTTAGAGAGACTGTCAAGCCCTCACCAATCACAATCCAATGCAAATATCCAACGCATCAGAAGCCCGGAGCCAAAGCATGGATTCCAGGATCCTGTGACCAGAAGTAGAGTGGGTGCCCTCCCTCAACACCTTTCCTCGAGGAACAACAGGACACTTGACCTTCCATCCAGTACAACCCTCCCTCCTTACAAGTGTTAATGCTCATGACATGTTTTGCCTTCTATTAAAATTTCTGCCGACAATTTTCCTGACAATTGTTTCAAAAAGTGTGTGGTGATCTGCTAAGGTACAGAAACAGAGTTTAACTCCTTTCATCCTCTCAAACTAACACGCCAGGCCGACTATGCCTCTTGACTGCAAAGCACATGGAAAAGGTGGCCCAGGGAGCCTTTTTACTCTTTGCAGACAGCCGGCGCCGGCACCCTTCAGACAAACCCCCATGACACCCACGAAGCGAGAGGAACGGGAGATGCCTAATACGCAACAGCAGAGTCCACAGAACAGGGGCTGCTCACCTTCCCTGGTGCTCGGACCCCAGAGCACTCCCAACACCCCCTGCCTCCCCCAAACCACACCACCTCTTGGACTTTTCAAACTAAGAGTCAAAACTATCTATTTGTGGGGCGAGGGGGTGGCTCGGTTAAGTGTCTGACTCTTGATTTCGGCTCAGGTCAGGACCTCACAGTTTGTGGCATTAGCCCTGCGGAGGGCTCTGTCTGCAAAGACAGCACGGAGTCTGCTTGAGATTCTCTCCCTTTATCTCTGCCCCTTGCCCACTTGCGCATGGTCTCTCTCAATATCAGTACATAAACATTAATGTTTTTCTTTTAAAGTTTATTTTTGAGAGACAGACAGAGAGACAGCGTGCTCAGTGGAGGGTCAGAGAGAGAGGGAGATAAGGAATCGGAAGCAGGCTCCAGTCTCTGAGCTAGCTGTCAGCCCAGAGCCTGACGTGGGGCTTGAACCACAAACCATGAAATCATGACCTGAGCCGAAGCCAGACGCTTAACCAACTGAGCCACCCAGGCACCCCTCAGTACATAAACATTTAAAAAAGTTACTTGCAATTAGGAGAAAAACACCATACAATTTTTTTTTTAACGAATCAGTTAATTTAAAAAACTTTCAGAATTTTCTGTTTTGGTTTTATTTTTGAGAACTCAGAAAATAAGCAATAGAAAATCTGTAAGACTTCCTCAGAAGCACAGCTCCTGGAAGCCTATGGTCTAAAGGAAAAGCAAAGTCCCAGCTGAGGGGCAGAGCATCCTGTCTGGAGAAGCACTTAATTAACTTATAAGAGAAAAGAACTTCTCTTCCTTAGGCTTATTTTTTCCTGGTTATAAAAGTATTATATGCAAGCTGCAGAAAATCTAAAAAGCAAAAGAGCTATGAAGGAAATAATGAACACCTGAAACCTCAATATTCAGGAGTTCACTACTTAAGTGTTGATGGGTTTTTCTTCTTTCAGTCTTTTTGTCTATGTCTTTGTCCATGCATATGTATGAACCGTAAGTGTCTTGTGTATCTCTCTCTCTCACTCACTCACACACACACACACACACACACACACACACACACCCCTTGGTGTTTACTCCAGGCTCTGTCACATATCGTTAAGTTGTTTCACACACTACAACGGCATGATCTGTAATGTGCATATGCCTATACATTCATTTATACTTAGTCCATATGCAAATTTCTCCAGTTGTCCAAAAAACATCTTTTAGAGTTGGTTTGCACAAATCAGGACCCAATTAAGGCCCATGCCCCATATTTGCTGGTTGTTTTTAAGGTTCTTCATCTATTGCCTCCTCCTCCTTTATTTTTTCATGATGCTGACTTATTGAAGAGACAGGGCAGTTGTCCTGCTCTATTTCTTAAAATGCAGGGCTCCTGCGTGGCTCAGTTGGTGGAGCGCCTAACTCGATCTTCAGCTCGGGCCATGATCTCACGGTTTGTGAGAATGAACCCTACATCGAGCTTTGCACTGATGGTGCAGAGCCTGCTTGGGATTCTCCCTGTCTCCATCTCTCCAAATAAATAAATAAACTTAAAAAAAAAAACTGCAATGCATTAATATGTGATGTTAAACATCTTTAGAAAAAAAATACAGAAATCCTATATACAAAAATATAAATCATATAAAAGTCAGGTAAAACGCCTACCCTTATAATTAAATTATAAACAGACTGCTTTTGGGGTGCCTGGGTGGCTCAGTCAGTTAAGATTCTGACCTGGGCTCAGGACATGGTATCAAAGTTTGTGGGGGTTCAATTCCTGCATGGGGCTCTGTGCTGCCAGCTCAGAGCCTGGAGCCTGCTTCAGATTCTGTGTCTCCCTCTCTCTGCCCCTCCCCCACTTGATCTGTCTCTGTCTCTCTCTCTCAAAAACAAATAAACATTAAAAGTAAATAAAATATACTGCTTTTAAGGTCACTAAAAATTAACGCACTGTTTCTCATCTGGGATGTTCTTAAGCATCTTTTGTACTACACTGGCCATATTTGGAAAGCTCAACATGTCAAAGAGCACGGATGCAAAGTCCACAGTACACATCCATCAGCAGACGCTTAATGAACTCTACACATTGTAGACCTGTGTCCCGGGCAAAAGTGAACAGAAGACCTGTCTCGGGTGCCTGTGTTGGCCTCCCGACGACCTTGTATACCTGTGTAGCGCTGGTCCAGTTAGCAGTGTGCGCACAAACGCAGGGCACATTTCAGCATCCCCATTCGCAGACTGCCGTCTGAGATGACCAAGGGGCTACACAAGCCACAAGCCTCCCGCAATCTGTCAGAAACCGCCCCACCCAGGGGCTGCGACTTCTCTGCTCAGCGCTCCCACCCAGGGGCACCAGAAACGAAGGAAAAACGCTCAGACAAGAACCTCCCTTTAAACAAAAACCCTGCCGTGTTGTAAAGGTGCCTAAAAGAAATGTATACATTTTATGTACTTTTGTTTCTGCAACAGCCAAGGAAATTCTAAAAAAACAGTAAAATAAAGGGGGAACTTAACTTGTCAGATACCAAAACTACAAAGCTACAAAAGACACATGTACACATGAAATGAGTAGATCATCAGGTGTCTCAAACTGGACGGTTGTGGCAGCAACCTGTGATCCCTGCATCATCCTAAATATAAAAATCAATTCTAGACGGATTAAAGTAAACAGAGACTAAAGGTGATAAAAGCACCAGAAAAAATAAAGAATGGTAAGAAACACTGAACATAAAGAGTAAAGTTTAAGAAGTGAAAAAAACTGAGGGGAAAAAAAGATTGTTTTTGAGAAGCAGTAGAGTCAAAGGACAGTACCATTCCTAGGCGCCTGGGCAGCTCAGTCAGTTAAGCGGCCAACTTCAGCTCAGGTCATGATCTCTCCGTCTGTCAGTTCAAGGCCTGCTTCGGGCTCTGTGTTAACAGCTAAGAGCCTGGAGTCTGTTTCCCATTCTGTCTCTCTCTCTCTCTCTCTCTCTGTTCTTCCTCTGCTTGTTCTCTCTCAAAAATAACAAACTTTAAAAAAATTTAAGGGGCGCCTGGGTGGCTCGGTTGGTGCAGTGTCTGACTTCGGCCCGGGTCATGATCTCACAGTTCGTGGGTTCAAGCCCCGTGTCAGGCTCTGTGCTGACAGCTAGCTCAGAACCTGGAGTCTGCTTCCAATTCTGTGTCTCCCTCTCCCTCTCTGACCCTACTCTGCTCACGCTCTGTCTCTCAAAAATAAATTTAAAAAGATGAAAAAAATTTGTTTAAATAAATTAATTAGAAAAAATATATTAAAAAGACAGGACCATTCCCAAAACTCATGACATGTTGTCAAACTGTTTTCCACAAAGGTTGTGGCATGTATTATCCTAGAAAGAGATCTTAGGAGGAAAAAATTTAAAAAGATAACTACTCCACTAAAAAGTTTGGGGGAAAATGTACCAGCACCTCAACCGAGGAGATACAAATAAACAACAAATGTAAAACATGTTCTATGCCTCAGTCTGGGACCCCTCGAGAGAGGCCAAGTCTTCCCAACCACTCCTGTGAGAAGGACAGGCCTAGACATCATATGCAGAAGCAGCAAGGTGGGCCTTCCTCATGTCCTTCCTACTCAAATATTAATACTCAAAATGAACTGAAGACCTGACAGTGAGCACTGAAACCACAGACTCTTGGAGAAGTGGTAGGAGTAAATCTTCATGACGTAGGATTAGGCAGTGGTTCTTAGATATGTCACCCAAAGCATGAACAACAGCCAACAACAAAGATAAAATGAATGTCATTAAAATTAAAAATGGTTCTGCTTCAAAGATCACCACTGAGAAAAGTCAAAGGACAGCCTAAAGAATGGGAGCAAATATCTGCAAATCATAGATGTGAGGGGGACTTGTAAGAACTCTTACAACTCGATGATAAAAAGACAAGATAACCTAATTTAAAAATGGGCAAAGGATCTGAATATTTCTCCAAAGAATATATACAAATGATCAATAAACAAAAAGATGCTCAACATCCTTAGCCATCAGCACCCTTAGCCACCAGTGAAACAGAAATTAAGAACTACAATGAAACACCACTTCGCACCCTAGCAGGCTGGCTACAGTCAATGACTATGAAGACAGACAGACAGAACATGCATTGGTGAGCCTGTAGAAAACTGCACCACAGGTGGAAACGTCGAGTGGAGTCACTGTGGACAACAGTCTGGCAACCCCTCGGAGGTTACCCTAGGGTCACAGTGAGACCGAGCCCCCCCCCCCCCGCCCTGCCCCCATAAGTATCTACCCAAGGGAACCGAGAACTACAATCCCAAAAACGTGCACACAAATGTGTGTAGCAGCTTTATTCCTAATACCCAAAAGACAGAAACAACTCAAATGCCCATTAACTGATGAATGGAAAAAAAAACCACGTGACATATCCAAAATGGAGTATTCTTCAACTGTGAAAAGTAGATACTAACATGTGCTACAATGTGAACTCTGAAAACATGATGCTCTGTGAAGCAGCCAGTCACAGAAAAGCACACACTGTATAATTCCATTTCTTTGAAATGTCCCAAACAGGTAACCCTACAGGGGCAGAAAATACAATACGGGTTGCTCCTGGCTGGGAGTTCACAGAAAATGAGGAGTAAGTGCAAATGTTACGGGGCTTCTTTGTGGGGTGATACACCTGTTCTAAAATTAATTGTGGTGATGGTTACACAACGCAGTGAACACCACTGAATTACACACTTTCAAGGTGGGAACTGTATGGTATGAGTTAATATCTCATTAAAATGGCTTTTAGAAAAGCTCTCTCTCACCATCAAAAAAAATGAAATTAAGATAAAAAGGCATTTTTCACCTATCAATCTGACCAAAATAAAAATATAACTGGCACTGACTAAGGCAGACAGATAAAGCAATTCTCATGTACTTTGGTGATAATGTAACTGAACGCTAACTTTGGAAAGCAACCTGGATTCAAAAGAAAAGTTGCACTGTTTTGATCCAGTGTTTCACTTCTAGTAACTTACTATCAGCGAGGTAAGAAACTGTGCCAGCCTACTCCCAGGTCTGCACAAAGACAGGCCTCATACCTTGACTGAATTACTGAAGCGGAACACTTCTAAATCCTGTATGTAGACTAGTTAAATTATGGCTATAGACCTACTGAAATAATACGCAGCCATGAAAAGTAAGGCAGACCTTAAGTGGGAGGCTGGGGAGCCAAAGCCATGTGAAGAAAGGCCCAGCCAAACCCACCCCAAATCCCTGACCACCCCCCCTCCCCAGCCAAAGACTGTGAGATGTGATGAAAAGACTGTCATGTGATGGTCATAAAAATGTAGCCTTATGCTTTCACAAAAAGCTGTCTATATAACATGTTAAACTGAAAAAGGAAGTTCTAAAATGAAATCATAAAATCATTGTTTTTCCTTATTGGCTTTTTGTTTGTACCTGTTCTGTAAAAAAAAAAAAAAAAATCCTATTACGGGGCACCTGGGTGGCTCAGTAGGTGAAGCATCCAACTCTTAATTTTGGCTCAGGTCATGATCTCATGGTTTGTGAGTTTGAGTCCCACATCGACACTGCCCGTGCAGACAGAGCCTGCTTGGGGTGCGTGCTCGCTCGCGCGCTCTCTCTCTCTCTCTCTCTCTCTCTCTCTCTCTCTCTGTCCCTCCCCTGCTTGCACTTTCTCTGTCTCTTTCTCACTCTAAAAAGTAAATAAAAGAACTTAAAAACCTTGTTACGATTATCAGGTGGCTGTCCCTGCACAGGTGGGATCACGTTTATAATTATGGATTGCATGAATGTTTTACATGTGTCTATCTTTTTTTCCCCTTTTTTAATGTTTTTTTAAATTTATTTTTGAGAGACAGAGAGGGACAGCACGAGCAGGGGAGGGTCAGAGAGAGGGAGACACAGAATCCGAAGCAGGCTCCAGGCTCTGAGCTAGCTGTCAGCACAGAGCCCAATGCGGGGCTCGAACCCATGAACCGTGAGACCATGACCTGAGCCGAAGCCAGATGCTTAACCAACTGAGCCACCCAGGTGCCCCAATCTTTTCTTTTTTTAAAGGCAATGCCCAATTGGTTTTCTTGTTTTTAAGTTTATTTATTTATTGCAGGGGGTGGGGATAGGGAGAGCGCATGTGTGCACACAGGGCAGAGACAGAGAGAGAGAGAATCCCGTGCAGGCTCTGAGATATCACACAGAGCCCAATGCAGGGCTCGAACTCATGAACTGTGAGATCATGTCCTGGGCCGAAATCAAGAGTTGGATGCTCAATCGACAGAGTCATTTATGTGCCCTGTGTCTACCATTTTTATAACCAGAAAACATTCTACACTGGAGAAAAAAGAAATCAGAGGATTAGTAGAAAACACTGAAGAATATTAAAATTAAAACTATAAAAGGTCCCAGAAGGCGACTGAGTATTTTGTAACGTAAAGGTGGTAAAGGCCTTTGTCAAGAGAAGATATAAAGCAGTGCTTCCTAACTAATCTCCAGTAAAACCTCTTCAAACACCAATTCCCCATTCCTCCCTCCCAAAGACTATGATTCACAAAGCTGATGTGGAGCCAGAAGCTTTTCTATTTGTTAAGGTTCCACAGGGGGGTGCTTCATCGTTTTAAGCTTTATACTTTTTCCAGTTTTTCCCAAATGAACATGCATGTACTTTTACAGTGAGAAGAAAACAAGACATTTAAAAGAAAAACACACAATGAGTCTGATACAGGGGCAGACTGGTCCACAAAGGGAAAGTGCCAGAGGACAAATTACAGAAGAATTTATAATTTCTCCATGACCAGAACTGTTAGGAACAAATGCAAAGGCAATCAACAAACTAGGAAAAAATATTTGAAACACACAAGACAAAGCAAATAATCATGCAAGTGCTATGCTTTGTCTTCCTGTTGGCCGGTCTTTATTTCTCAAGTTCTCTGTGCCAGGCTCTGCCTTCAGCGCCCAATAAGCAGCTCATTTAATCCTCAATCACCAAGGGAGGAACTAACTCGGGCCAACCCCAAGTGACAGGAGAAGGAACTGGGGCCCAGACGGCATGCTGGCGGTGACATAGTGGGTGACGGAGCAGTTGAGTCCCCCCTGCCCCTTAACCTCTCCGCAGCTTACGCTGACAGAGGTCTAACCACCTTGCTTTTGTGTCAAGTGTTCTAAGAGACTGTAGCAGAAAAAGTGGAGAAAGACAGGAACTAAGCCACTCAAGAAAGAAGTGCAAGTCTCACTAGTAATCAAAGAAATGCAAATAAAAATAATGAAACATTTCTCCTATCAAAAGACAACGTGATAACCCCCAGACTCAGGAGAATTGTTTAATACTGGAGACTGGGCAGTGGCTTTTGCTGAAAGGCAGCACAACAATATCCATCAAAAAGCTTAAAGTGCCCAGGCACAAGGCCTTTCTGGACCGTGAATGAGCTCACAGGCGATTCCGCGTCATGGAAGAGGGGCTCGCGCGCTGGAGGGGTCACAAAGGTTCAGTCACGACTCCACCCTGCGCGGGAGCGCTGTGAGCCAGGAGTCGCCGGCCCAGCAGCCACAGGGGGTCCAGCCTGCTCACCCCACTCCAGGTTTTGCTGGATCTGGCCACATGCTTGTCGCATGTATCACCAGTCACCATAACTTGGTCACCACTTACACCCCTGTCCGTCAAACAAGGTCGAAAAGCAAACCTTTTATATTTTGATATTCCTTAATATTTAAAGGAATCTAACTCATACCTTTATCAGGACTGTTACCATTACATAGTTTGAGTAAGCAGCACCAAACCCCTTTTCCTCTACAGCCTGTATCCCATCCTAGGGATACAACCACAGATGTGCGTAAGGAATGCCTACAATAAAATTCATCCTGCCGTTCTTCCTAGAAAAAAGTTACTTTACATTGAGTGTCCGAGAACAGGCTGGAACGTCTGCAAGGACTAAGGCAAACGGCACACAGCGGAACGGACCAACACCGCGTGGGGGGGAGGAGCGTCCTCGCCCGACCCTGCTGGGCCCCAGTCCACGGCGGGCTGGCATTCCCGGAGACGGCCCTTCAGGTCGGCCTGGCCCAAACCTTCCCCATCTCCAGTGGGGTCCAAGACCCACGCTCCTCTGACGTCCTTCCCTTGGGCCGTGTGGAAACAGTTTCTCCCCAACCTCCACTTAAAGTCAGAAAACGACACCAAAGCAAACACCAGGTGGGACACACAGCTGCTCCGCAAGAGCTGCTCGTGGATTCCCTCGGAAGGACCCTGGAGCAGCTGGGCGCGCACAGCTTCCGAGTCATAAAATAAAGAAAATGCTCATTAAACGCACACAGCTACCAAACTGGGGAGAGGTGATAATCACCTTTGAGATGATAAAGATCAACTGGCAAGAAAAACAACACAGCTGTTTAGATAGACTGAATAAAGTTTCTTGTTGCTCTCTTTTGCTTAGTGCTTACTGATTTCAAAAAGATTACCTTACACTTTAAGATTTTTATTTTTTAAAAGATTTTATTACTAAGCAATTTTCACCCAATGTGGGGCTTGAATTTACACCCTCAAGATCAAGAGTTGCGTATGCTCTACCGACTGAGCCAGCCAGGTGCCCCTACGATTTAAGATTTAAATTCCGTAGGACAATAACTTAGAATTCTAGACTTAAAGTTATTCTTCAAAGGCCCTGCATCCACATTTTCTCAGGGACCTTCAAGATACAGGTGAAGGAATAAAATGAGAGAAGCAGATGTAAACTCTTAAAAACACACAGACCCTGGGATGTGACAGTGGACACACACCCCGCAGCCTGTGCTCAGGCCTCCAGGCCACGGACGGAGGTGTGGCCTGTGCCCGCGGACGGACCCGAGCGACATGACCACTACTCGCCGCTTGTTCACTTCCCCCGAAGGACAGACGTGCTCTCCCGAGCCCTGGGTGGAGGGACCGAGCGACTGGCCAGTGACGTCACCCTCCTGTTTAGGAGTCTGAAGAGCTCGTGTGGCGTGTCACGGGCAGGGAAGCACCTCTGTAGGGAACCCCGGCTTCAGGAGGCTTCGTGACGACTCTGCTTGGTCATTTCAATTCTTGACCCCTCAGTGATCAGAAACTGAACACCGGACACAGGAACCGACAAAGCCAGCCCACCGGCGACAGGACGGCAGGACGGCAGGTTGCCCACGCTGTAGGACAGAGGCTCTTGAAAATGTTACTCTACGTCTGAGTCGCCAGGGAGGCCTGTTTAAAACTACAGATTTCAGCCTAAGAGAAAAACAGTAAATTCCCCTCTGTGGTGATGATGCTCCGGAGAGAAGGAGCTGGGAAACAGAGGAAGGAGAAACTAAGAGCGACCACGAAAGCAGGGATTTCCCGCCCTTTGGCTACAAGATTCTGACCAGGAAGCCGGGCAAGGCCCAGGAGCCTGTGTCCCTGACACAGCGGGTCCACGGACACTCCTTGAGAAACAGACACACAGCTCCGAGACGCACAGCCAGCCATGCAAGGGCCACGGCGCGCTGCTCGCCACCCACCCGCAGCTAACGGCGCCGTCCCAGCTACGCGATTCCGGCGGGACACAAAAGACCATCTACGACCCTCCCCTGCGGGCACAGGCCTCCACCGGCCATGTTCTCCTTCCGTGGACAGACCTGGATGAGCAGCGACCTGGGGGCCTCGCCCAAAGCTTCCACTGCAAACTCCTGTGACACGTGACCAAAGTGCCTCCTGTCACATTCTTGTGAGCAAATCTATAAATAAGTAGCACTCCTGATTCCCTGCACTACAACTTTGAGAAGTCTCCATAGTGCAGTTTTGAGGTTTTCCTCAAAAAATAAAGAAAACAAACAAACAAAGTCCCCAGACCAAATAAGACCATCACATTCCCCCTGAACTTCCTATCAGAAGCCTCCCAGGAGCCCGCCCCGGGCGCCCCACAGGAGACTCCGCAGCAGAGCTGGTGAGGAGGGCCCTCCGGCCACGCAACTTTCTCAGATTAGACACACCCAAGATGTGCCCCACTTCTAAACAACGCTCCTTTAACAACAACCCTGGGCCTGTCGTGAAGGTGAGCAATGACCTAATTGACAAATCCAGTCCCAAATGAGGACTGAGTTTCCCTCCTTCCTGCAAACACTCTCTAATCTGTGTGAAAATGGCCAAAGGGACAAGGCCACCAGGTGCGAGGGGCCTCCCACCCCCCCACCTCCTCCTGCATCCTCGCACACACCCTTCCCTCCAGGTGACCTGCATGGACCTCAGTCCCAGGCCACGGAAAGATGACCAAACCTCCATCTGCACCCAAATCTACTCCTGCTCTTTTGTCATTACAATTTAAATAATTAAAAAATCCTTACATCCATGAAAGCTGTCCTGGAAAACTAGACGCTGAATACATATGTTTACTGTTATGTCACTTATTAATTCAAGTGATGAACAAGTAAAAGAGCATAGTGTATTTTATTAGATGTGAGTCTTGATTATTTCTAAAACACATCCTGATTTCAGAGATACTACAATCTGAAAAAAAGTGCATCTTACAATCCTGAAATACGGTAATACTATGATAAAATTTCTAACAAACTTAAATAATTTGTAAGAAGTTCAGAAATTACAAACACAATAACCAAAGATAGAACTGTGATGAGATACATTTAAAAAGTTAGGGAAATGTGCCCATTTGCTTTTAAACACTATACCGAGAATCTAGAACAGCGGCCCTCGCAGCACCAGGGCCACAGCCCAGCCCGGCACACAGCCCGGAGGGGAAGGACACCACAGAGCACGCCCAGTGACTTCAGAGAAAAAAACCCCGCCCCATATACCGACCCCCACATCCCAGGGACCCTCTTCCGCCCTCATCGGACTTGCCACCTCTGCATCCCATCCAAATGGTCTCCTCTCTCTGCTGCAGGGAGAGCATCCCATTAACTGCCTCCCGCCCGGGGTCTTCCTGCCCGAGGTCTCCCACTCCCCGAGCAGTGGGACCATGGCTGCCCTACCGGGACGCTCACCAATTCCCAGACGCCTCCACCTGGACATCCCACGGGCACACACAGGTGAAGTGCAGTCACAAACGCCCTCCCCTCCATCACCTCTTCCTCACCCATCTCTAGTCTGTTTCTCCCCAAGCCCAGGAAATGGTTCTACCATCCACCAACCGACCTTATAAGGTGGCCCCACACTTCCGTTCCAATGGCAAACGGTGTGTGGTCTCCTATTCCCTCCCTCTGTGATCAAGTGTGTCCTCTGGCCTAGACTGTCACAGGGAGCCCTGCCCCTAAAGCCCTCCCTGAGCTGAGCCGGTCTCCGCTTGGCCCCTAGCACCCATGCTGGGGAGCTGCCTGCTGGTTCCTACATAGCCAATGGGGTCTCTGCGGCTTCTGCTAATCCTTCTGACCATGACCTTGTATGTCCTTCCTTGGTGTGGCCTTCTCCAATGGCTCATTTAAGGAGGCCCCCCATCAACCTCAACCACTGCCTGCTACTCAGACCTGCTGGGGAAGTTTGTGTTTTGTGATTTTTTGTTTACAATCACCACCTCCCAGATTTCCTGAAAGAGGGGGCGAGCTCTATGTCACCCACACCTGCATCCTGGGAGCATGTAGGCCGAGAGAAGGTTCTCAACAAATGGGGTGCATTAAAGGGATGGCTACATCCCGAGCCTTTCTCAACACCACCCAGGATGCTGGAATCCTCCAGAAACTAGGAAAGGAGAAAAGCCACAGCCCCATGGCCAATGACTAAGTGGCTTAAAATCACTCCATGAAGAGCTCCGACCAGGGCAGCAGGGCTCTGATGGGAGCTGTCTGCTGCACCAAATCTAGTTGCGCTTGAAATATGATTACCCTAAAGCATGACAAAAATCACAAATAAGATCCAAGCTTCCTATTTTTCTTTTCTTTTTTTTTTTTGTTAAAGACATCCAGTTTTTGCTACCTTCTTTCCCTCACTGTATAAAACAATAAATAAATAACTCCAAAAAAAAAAAATCAATGGGTTCCAGGGGGCAGATACAATTTAGAAAATCCAAGGAAGAACACAAGACATGCTCAAGGAAGCAATGTGAACACAGACTAGTGAGGCATTCCTGGTGACCCGGGGCTGCGAAAACCATACCAGGCATTATTTAAAAAAGTTTTGGGCTTTCCAGACAGGAGCTGCAGAGCCTTGGACAATCAAAACCCCTCAAATCCTCAACTTCCTTGTCTGTAAAATGGGGCATGTAATAATGTCTTTAAGAGGCTGCTGCAAAAATAAGGTCAAGCGCAGGGCATGCGGGCACTCAGAAAGATGTCAGGCCAACTATGTGCACACTTGCTGTCTCACATCTCTCAGTCCCCACTGGTCCCAACAGCACCAAGGCTGCGGCTGGCACCACTCCCTCACAGACGCACACTAGCCAAGTAGGCCCGGTGCCCTCCAGGTCAATGTCTGAGGACCGCATTCAAAGCCTGCCCCCAAAAGGCACCTGCTGGGAATCTCTCACAAAGTCTACATGTCCCTTTGTGGGAAAGTGGCCGCTAGGCAAACAGTGCAGCCCTACAGACAATACTTCCTCAGTTTACCCTGATACTCTGATGAGGCTGAGGGGAGGGAGGGAGGAGAAAGAGTGTGGTTGAGAGGGAGAGGGAGAGAAAAAGGTGGATGGGAAAACTGGTTTTATCTGTCAGATGTCACAGACACAGACGGAAGGCTCAAAGGCTACCGCCACCACCCCCAACCATGTCCCAGGGCAGGCACTCTCAACCGGGGCGACTGTGGGAGAGAGAAAGGGCTGTGAGGACCCGGTGGGTGAGCGCCACACACAGGATGGCTGGCCCTCACGACACGGAAGAATCCAGCCCCAAACGCCCCCAATGCCAAGGGGGAGAGAAGCTCTGCCCCAGACCAAGGGCTGTCCCCATGAGCCCTGGCCCAGGTGAAGGGAACCAGAAACTCTTCACACTCCAGAGTGACTCTGCCTCGGACAGGCATGCCACCACCAGGAATTCAGTCACTGGGAGCAGGGGCAGGCAGGGCACCCCAAGGCAAGGGGCCTCTGCCACCAGGCTGTAGGTAAAGGAGAGAGGCCCAGACCACAAACAAAAGGACACACTCTCACTCCTCGGTCAGGCTGTGACAATCGCCAGCACCGGCGCCCACATAAGGAGTCTGGAAAAGCAAGAGCAGGAAAGACCAGGAGGAGTGTGGGGGCCGGGTCCTGGCCCACCGGCCCAGACCTCGGAGGGGCGACCCAGGGAGCAGCAGCGTAGTTTCGGGTCCTGGACGTGCACAGCTGAGAACAGCACAGTCCTGGGAGCACGACGCCACTGCGAGGAGGCTGCAGACCCAGGGAGGCTACAGGGAGACGTCCGGAAGAAATGAAGTGGTAAGAACTTTAAATAGTTTGGGTACAGATTTTATTATCTGTACTCCCCCTTTTTTGAAAATTTTTAAAATGTTTGTTTATTTGTGAGAGACAGACAGAGTGTGAGCGGGGGAGGGGGAGAGAGACAGGGAGACACAGAATCTGAAGCAGGCTCCTGGCTCCACGCTGTCAGCACAGAGCCCGACGTGGGGCTCGAACTCACGAGCTGTGAGATCAAAACATGAGCTGAACTGGGATGTCCAACCGACTGAGCCACCTAGGCGCCCTCCCCCCTCTTTTTAAAGAGCAAAGAATGTAACAGATAACACTTGATCAGGACAACTTGCTCTTATCAGCCCTCCTCTCCCCCAGGCTTCCGACGGCCGCACAACTTTCAGAACCGTCAACAGTGTCCACTTAGTTTTGACAATTGCACCAAGGTTACTGAAGACGCTAACGTCAGAAGAAGCCAGGCAACATACGGGAATTCTCTGTGGCATCTCCACAGCAGGCACTTAAATAAAAAAAAAATCAAAAGAAAGCAACCATTTTACTTTTCCGAACGTAATCCACTGGCCTTCCGCTGAGCCTTTCTAAACCACCAGTGCACAACTATGTGGAAGGCAAGCTCGGAAGGGCAGGTTCCCAGCAACAAGTCCAGGGAAGAAGACAGTGAGCTGGCTGTTTCCGGCTTGACGGGCCACCAAAGGCACATCCGATACCCAGCTACTAAGTGTGCACTGCACAGTGAAGTCTGACAAAAGGACACACTTCCCCCTTAGCATTTGGAATTTTAAAAGATTCTATTTTGTGGTACAAAAGGAGCTATTCTCTCATTGCCACCAGGGTTAGCAGGCCGAGAGGTTCTAGGGCTACTTCTGATCTTACAGGAGGGAAATCGCAAGAAGAAAAAACACGCGTGAAACCATCGATCAAGATGGACACGACAGCACAGACACAGTACAGCCTCTGGTGATAAACGCCCTTTGTCGGCAACACAACCCGGTGGGCTTCCCGACAGCCTCACCACCGAGGGGAAACTGAGAAACTCCCGGCTCTCTACTGCTCCACCACTGAATCAAGAGTGCCGGTCATTCACAGCTGCGGGCCCGTCCTTGGAGCCGGGAAGCAGCGGCCGGCCCATGTCCACCGAGCCTCTGACTGCCAGCTCGTCAAAGAAAATATAAACCCACTGACAGGATGCTACGCATGACAAGCACATTCTCCTGTCACCCATGCCACACGTCTGGCTGCCGATTTTCACTGCCAACACGACAAAGTGCACCCACTGGAGACCACGGCCAGAGAGCCAAGGGCAACTTACCATGTTTGGCACGTTGGTGACCGAAGGATTCTTGATGTCTGTAGGGAAGGGAGGCAAACTACTGACCATGCTCTGTTTGCTGGATAACTGGGGGTTCACTCCAGGGGCTCCCATTTGCTGCCCTCCAGTCTGACTAAAGGGCTGTCCAAATGGACCTGTGTTGCCAGTCACTCCCATCTGAAACACAAAGAGGCAACATCAGCTGTCATGGTGGTCACGTACAGAAGGAAGGCCTTAGAAATAAATGCTCCCTTTGACCCAATGAAGCAAAAATTGTTACTTCTTGTGAAACCCTCATTTCAATTATAAATTAAAGGCTCATCCTCAAGGTTCCTTGTGGATTATGAACAGAATAACCTGCTCAAATGGCTACACGCTGAAGGCAGAAGACTACGGAGCAGCCCGCAACAGCTGTCTGCCCTCCTCTTAAACATCAAACCAAGAGCTCGCGGTTTCTACCTTCCCCCAAGGCCCCCCACACCCCGCCAGGGGCAGCAACACAGTAAGAAAATCATCCGGAAAACAAAAGCTCCAGAATCACTGACCAAAGGGAGCTCCTTGTGTTTACTACTAGCCCACTGCATAAGTAACCAGCTTCTTTTGGGCTCCCCCGTGATTAAACTCCATTTCCATTTGTTCAAAACACACACTGGACACACTGACAAAGGAGTGATATAATGTCTGGGATTCACTTTAATACTCACATGAGGCAAGGGGTAGAGGAAAGAAGGGGGCCTAGATGAGAAACTACCGTCCACAGGATGTTAACGTCTAGCCAGGTGACACCTGGAGGTGGGGGGGGCGGTTGTCACATTACCTTCTCTAAGATCACATGTCCGAATGTTCCACAAAGAAAATTTTCTTTTAAATTAGTGAAATAAAGTAAAACATAGAGTAGCTAAAGGCAAGAACAGGAAGGAAGAGCACCCACCTGTGCCTCTGTCCAGCTCCAGCCCATACAGAGGTGAGCTCGGGGAGACCCACCTGCCGGCTGGAGGAATAGACACTGGCCCTCCTCGCCTGCCCCGAGTTTTCTATGGAGTTCTAACATTCTCCCTAATGCCTAGTGCTTGGTCTACTTTTCTGGTGTCTTGGTGCGTTTGATGTGCGGAAGCTGGGGGGAAGGGGTGCCGAGGGACACCCCCTAGGGTCCAGTCAAGAACCTGCGAATCAGCGCTCCTGGCCAGGCTCACACCGGATGCTGCCGCCGGCATGCCTTCTACTCGTTCCTCCTACGGACCCCAATCTCACTTGTAAGATGAGAGTCTTGAACAAGAAGAATTACATGATTTCTTTCAGCTTTAAGATTTTAGGTCGCAGACAAATCAATGCTCAAGACAGCGACCTCTTTTCAGCTAGAATGTCCATGTATAAACACCAAGACAAACTGGCACAGCCAAGGAGACCTTGCTCCTGAGCACTTTCAAGCGCGCAAGGGGTTTCTAGGCGCAGCCCCCAGAGCTGACAGGTTCACCTTTTTGAAAGTGAGCACATTCCAGTTGCCGCTTTTGCTCTATTTGATTTACCTGAATAAATGGAAACAAACTTAAAATTCAACTCAACTTCAAATTTAACTTGAGTAACTGAAACAATAAGACATTCTTCACAAAGCCCAGTAATTAGGCTCAACTTTGAGTTCAGATGATTTAAGCAAAGTGAGGCGGTAGCTCAGGAAACTTAACATATTCTCAACCAGGTTCCTTCAGTTGTTAACTGAAACTCTGAAGAACTGAAACAAGAATTTGTATTTTCAGAAAGTATTACACATATTAACTCCATGGAGTAATTGTTTCTCAGAATTTGTTTTATTGCATAAAAATCAAACCCTGTTCTTAGTGGCCCAACAATGTGTAGAAAAAACATAGTATGACTTCTACTTCCTGCATTTCCGCTAAGATTTCTCTACTGAGGACCACCTCTGTCAGCAGGCACACGCCCCAGCCCCTCCTCCATGACCCGTCCTCTCGGCCAACAGGGGTCCTGGCGGCCTGCTGCGAGCCAGGCCCAGTTCTGAGCACATGCAGACACCGTTTTCCCTCCGTCAGGGAGTGCGCTCCTTAGAGCCACCAGTTTGACAAATAAGAAAATCAATGTTGTTGTGGAAGCCTCTAGCATCAACAAACCAAAGTGGGCAGCAGCTGGAGGGCAGGAGGGAGAAGTCACTGTCCTCCTACTCATGCCAACTGCCCAAGGTCAGAGAAGTAAACACCAAGAGGTTACTGAGCTCCCAAAGCGCTTCTGTGAGTCTCAAAGTTCACCCCATCTGGTTTGAAAACCCTATTTCTACGATCATCTCGCCAGGGTGAAGAGGTGGTAAGTGTGTGGCCTGGCATTTGGGTACGACTTGCCTGGTGAACCTCTGGGCAGAGCACTTTCTAACCGGCTGAACCAAGTGTTTTGGAGTGCTTGACACACTCTGGACAGATTTCACCAGGAAATTCTTGTCAATTTTTCTTCTTGACCAATCCAATAATGAAGGAAACTGTCTCAATGTGGTTTTGATCCTCAGTAGGCAAGAACCAAGGTAAAGTCAAAATCAAAGTCAAAGATCACAGGCAGCAGGTAAGGAATGTCCAGTTCACTGGGGACCAAACATTTAAAAACAGGGGAACTGCCATCCTTAGCCGATGACAACAAACCCAGCTCCGGAGGCTAAGCAGAGTGAGCACAGGCAGCCTGCAGGAGGTCAGGCTGAGGCAGGGCTCGGCTCCCTCGGTCCAGAGCCAGTCCGAGGCTGACCTTACCCAGTCGGAGCTAAGAGAGAGGCCAAACGACAGTGTTGCGAAGGGCCACCACTGCCCGTGTCCCCCGCCCCAGGGCCTATCGTCATAACCTGGTAGAAGTGAAGGCTGCTCTCCAGTTCTAGCCTGCAGCTTGGGGTAAAAACATTTTGCTTCCACAGACTTGTAGGTTTCTGAGTATCTGTTCCATATTTATTCTTCTTTGACCAGACTGAATATATATGGCCCAGAGTCTAGGTTAACACACATTTTTAGCATCAAGGCTCAAGACAAAGTACTAAAATTAAAATATCTAATTATAATTAATAAACATCTACATATTTGTTCTAATTTCCCAACAGTTATTTGATAACAATTTAGTAAATTGGGGCTCTATTTGCAGCTGAAGTTTAAGGCTGCTAGAACTACCAAGTAATCGTTTCAGTAACATTCAGAAGGCAGAACAGAAGAACTAGGAAACTGTTCAGTTGATGGTAAAGTTAATAGAACAAATGAATAAATTAAACCCCGTGGAACTGAGGTCTACACTGCCTCATTCAGCAACAGCTCCCACATGATGTTAACTACTACTCTGGAGCACCTTTAAGCACAGAGTTCAATCTCAGGAAATAGAAAAAGTTGATAAGGAAGCACAAGGAGCTCTCCCACAATAAAATCTAACTTAAATAATGAAGGTCTACCACGTCTTCCTGTGAAAAACCATTCTGTGGCCAGGTGCATCACTCATCTGAAAACCTGCTCCCTCTGTTGTCTGCGGGTCTCCCCTCACCAAGAGAAGTGGACAGGTAAATGGCAGTCCCTGAACATGGGAAAGCACAAACCAGATTGGAAAGAGGAAAAGTCACTAGTGCCAGACCCTGAGGCTTACGCACCCCCCACTGCACGCGGATGCAGATTATGTACTGGCCGAAACAGGGCTTTAAAGCATGAGATCCAAAGAGGAAATCTCTTTAGAGTTAAGCCCAAGCAACCCGAACAATACCCACACTTGCCTTTATTACTGAAACAGACTGTCTGAAGCAAATTGTGGTCCCTATGTCCAGCTCATCAGAAACTGCTGAAGTCCTAAACTGTCTGGCAAGTAGGTGAGTGACAGCCATTTACAGGAGACGGGCTCTGACAGCCATGCACTACTGAGCCAGTGTGGGAAGCACAGAACACTACATGACTGTATGGCATTATCTGCCATTGTAATATTTATGACACTCCACTCTAAATCCGTCTTTGGCACAAAACTAGGATAAAACTAGTCTCCCTGAAACACACATCTCCTCTGTGTTCTCAGGCCCTAGCACATAGTGGGTGCTTAACTAGGATCTGGGGGAAGGAACCAAATAAATGAACACTCTAAGAGGTTACTGCATCACATGGCTGCTCAGAAATCCCGATGTCAGCCCTGAAGCAGATGTAATCAAAGACCTGTGGACCAGTCACCGTGGCCAGGCACAAATGACAGTCACCACTGGCTGGAAGGGTGTTTCCAGAAGCACCCTTCCAGAAGACAGTCCCTTCTATCTTCTAATGTCCCTCGTAAGGACCCCAGCTCCTGGCTGGAGTAGACAGGCAGGCTGCCGGCTACACTAAAATCCAACGTGAGGAGACTATGCCCCCAGGAGCTCGTTTCACAGGAGGATGCTAGCCCTGGGTCACGGCACAGCACACGGGAGCCCGGCCTGCTGTAAAGCGGGTCCTCTATGCCATATCTGCCGGGCCAGCAAACCCTCGGCTTTGGTGCAAGGTTCCAGGCATTCCCTCCCAAGGGCTTCCCAGTGATGCAACGAAATACTCATCTATCAGCCTCAGTGGTCACCACAGGCTGCTAACAGCCTCCTCTGCTGACCTCTGTGTGTGGACAAATAATTTCACATTTCTACCAATGTCATGAAATAAAAACTATCAACATGATATTAATTAAAAAATGAGCTCTGGGTTGGAGGTGGGGAAGCGCCTGGGTGGCCCAGCCACTTAAGTGTCTGTTGATTTCGGCTCAGGTCATGATCTCACGGTTTGTAGGACCAAGCCCCTCGACCACATGGAGCCTGCTTGAGATCCTCTCACTCCCTCTCGCTGCCCCACACCCCCAGGTGCATGTGCTCTCTCTCTCTCTCTCTCTCTCTCTCTTGCTCTCGCTCTCACAATAAACAAATGTTAAAAAAAAATTGCAAAAGAAAAATAACAAGCTCTGGACTCCCAAAAAACCAGCAAGATTCTCTCTACTACACGAACCCTAGGAACATCTTTACTACTCAGCCAACTCACCTAATCAAATAGGCACTACACTGAAAGCCAAAGAGCTAGGGGAGTTTAAAGAAAAGTAACGCCGAACTGTAGAAATTTCTTCCCCAAATAGGTTTCTACAAGAGCAGCGACCCAAGTATCCATCTCCTTGCTCCCTGGTGGGAAAGTGGGACAGAGAAGCGCTTTCTTTCCTTGTAGGGTCCCCATAGGCTGTGGCTCCTCCCCCCATCAGCAGCACCCCAACTGCCATGTGATTGTGGGGGGAGGGACAGGGGCTACCTGGGTAGTCCATGGCAAGGAGGGAGGCTCCTAAATCATGCCCTTAGGAGTTTTGTGTGATGTGCATTTTTGAGAGAAAAGGTCCATTATTAGATTCCCAAAGGGAGGGTGTCTTAAGATCCCCTACAGGTAAGGAAGCCTGCCAGAGGGGAAGGAAACGCCCCGCTGCCTGTCCCTCTCAGGTCTCAGGGAAGGGCGAGCACTCCCCACATCTCACACGCCCCTGCTACATACGGGCCTCTTCCAGTAGACAGTGACTGGACCAAAGACATCAACCACTCAAGGAAACCATCACCCTCATAAATGAACTCTGTCCAATTTTCATCTCCAAATATCCTTTTAACATAGGCTCTCAGGAAGGATCGGATCATAACCATTTACAAGCTAAAAGCCTGATGGGGACAACGCTGTGTGACCAGCTGAGAATATGTGCAACAGGACAGAGGGCAGAGGAAGAACAGCACTGGGGGTGCGGGGGGTGGGGTGGCTGGGGGAGATGCTTCCAGCACGTGACCTTACTTCGCGTCAGCCAGGCCTTGGGAAATGCATCAAGTGGCAACAGATGCCGAATTTGATGTGGTTTCAATGAGACCACTGAACACATTCTTTTTTCAAAAGCTGAATTCTATATCCTTGCACCTTGATATACACTTAAAACCACACCACACAGCATAGCTGGCAGAGGAAGTCCAGCTCTGGGGGGGTGCTACCGACCCTGGCCAGAAAACACACGGGAAACAGAACATGACCGTCAGCAACAAGTTTGGTAGGCGCCGCTGGACAGGTTAGCGTTTTCAGGTGGAAGGACCTCAGAGAGGATCTGGTTAAAACTACCCCTTTGTGGATGAGGCCAGGGTGGTCCAGAAAGCTGAGGAACACTGCAAACCAGCGGGAGGTCTGAGCCCGACGCTCCTCCCGTCCCTGCGGAGCAGAGCCCTGTCTCCGTCGGGCGCGCCCGGGTGCGTGCGCGTGGCACTTGATGCCGACGGACAAGCAGGCCCAGCCCACAAAGACCAGGCGTCACGGGCCGAAGCCAGCCCAGGGCCTGTTGTTGAAAAAACCAAACGAACTGAAGTTTGATCGGAACACAGCCACAAGGAAGGTTTCATTCAGACAGGCAGCAAGCTGTACTTAAGTGTATGGACTCTGGGGATAGCTACCCGGTCTCAGGGTAGCTCCTCTAAGTGTCAGCTGTGTGATCCTGGGCAACTTACTTAAACCTCTCTGTGCCTGTCATCAGAAACCAGGTTCTGTCATCTCTAAACTAAAGAATCTAGCACCTCCTATGAGCAGAGTGTAGATGAACTCACAAACGTTGGTTAAGACTTTAGGACGAGTGACTGACGTATAGTAAGTGCTACAGGTGTTGGCAAGGACCCTGCCCACACTTGGTTTGGGGTGGAATCCTTTTACATTAGATACGATTTCTTTCAAAAGTATGCTTTGGGTAGTGACAAAATAAATGAATCTTTTCCAAAGAACATGTGATGATGGGAAGTTATTCAAACAGGTGGCATCAGAGGCAGAGGGCACCTGGAGTTACTTCAGTCCTACAATGTATCAGAAATAATAATAATAATACATCAGTCTACCCTAGGCCTAACCTTCCTGGGATGGTTTTTAAACCAAAACATGGAAGACGTGGACAAGAGAGGATAGTCCCACCAAAGAGAGAGAATGACGGGACTCCCACTTATAAGCTGGCCGGGACACAGCGACCAGTGCTCCATCCTGACGTGGCTCCGACCCAGTCCAGAAGGGTCGTCCTTCACGTGCTGGCACACACGGGAAGCCCCAGGGTCATACAGGCTGTGCAAAGACAATACAATGTCAAACACCACAGGCAAACATTTGCCAAATAACTTAAGAGCCAGAAGTATTCATTCTTTTCAAAAATGAACCAGAACTAACCCAGAGTATGGCCATATCATTTGTAAAGCCAAAAGCATTTTCTCTTGGCAACCTACCATCGTTGGGACAAAGCCAAAAAAAGCAGTTTTCATGGAAAGACATGGCTGTACTCAGTTGTCTGCTATCACCCGCCTGCTCTTGGAATCCTTCCAGTACCTCAACTTGGCAAGTGAAGAGTACGTAGAAATACTCAACAGGCTGCAATGACAAAGACGTCGCCTGGCTTGTGCAGAGTCACCTGGACCAAGAGAACTGAGCCGGGGGCCTTGGGCGCCCGAGCGGCCCGGCCCACCTCCCTGGACACATCTCTTACAGTGCTGCCAACCTGGAAATTATTCAGGGTGATACACAGCCCCCAAGTCCAGACACTTCGCTTAGGCTGATAAATCACAACTGCGAGATCAGTAAGAGTATTTAGGGACTCTCATGGCATTTCACTTGGGTGATATATGACCAGAACATGACTTAGAAACAACAGAAACTGCTAAGAGGAAGGTGATGGGGCAGCAAATCCCTGCCAAGGCCTCACGCCTGGGACTCCATCTGTATTCACCCAATTGCTCCAGAAGCTTCCAGCAACAAAACCAGTACCTTAACACAGTTGGTCTACTTGGGCATGGCACAACAGTCAGACACACAGCTCCCGAGAGCTCTCTGGCAAAAGCAGCGGGCCGAGGGCAGGGGGACACTGTGATCCCGGTTCTGAGCTAATCAGCGGCTGGGGCTGGGGCCAACCTCTCGGCTCTCTGAGTCTCAGTTCTTCTTGGCTATAAAACATGAAACGTTCAGATGACCACTAGGTAACTTCTAAAGTTCCTTCTGAGTCTAAATCCGATGACTTCTTTGGTTTTAAGCAATCAGCACATGATTCTCGTAAGGTCCACAGTCCTGGAAGGTCCAGCTACTCACAGTGGGTGACGGTCAGGAACTCAAGCGTTGGCAGAGCCCAGTGCTGGGCCCTGGGGTAGGAGGACCTCTCATGGGGACCCTGCAGGGTGCCTGGCAGCCTGTCCAGGACACGGGGGGTCTCCCCAGCACCCACACTGCCCAGGGCCCAGGCTTTCTGCACCCTCTCCACCACCTCAGGGTGTGTCACACGCAAAGTAACACATGCAACTTCAACCAATTCCCTCTCCCAACTCTTCCAGGTCCAAATACCTTCTTAGGGAGACAAGCAGCCTCTTTAGGACTAAGGACTCCTTGTAAGCAAAGGAAAGGCCCAGCGTACCCCACAGCGGCAATGGAGACAGAAGAGAAAGGAGGAAGAGTTGATAAAAGAAAGGAGAGAAAAGGCAAAGTGAGAAAAGCATTTTAATTTACAAAGAGCAAATCTTTTTTTTCTTAGGTTTACGAACTTATTTATGAGAGAGAGGGCACGTGTGCAAGAAGTGCAGCGAGAGAGAGAGGGCAAGAGAATCCGAAGCAGCCTCCACACTGTCAGTGCAAAGCCCAATGCGGGGCTCGATCTCACAGACCTAGGCTTAAATCAAGAGTCAGAGACTTAAACGACTGAGCCACTCAGGGGCTCTACAAAGAGCCAATCTGGATGAAGATAGATTTTAGTTTACACTGCAGCCTACTGGACAGAGGTCCAGGCTTCTGGAAATTTACTGGGTGACCCAAGCCCTTCCCCCAAGCGCTGTGCGGAGCGCCCCCCGTTCGGCTGAGGCGGCCTCCCTTCAACAAGTCAGGCGGCAGAGCGCAGAGGGAGCAGCAGAGAGGCGGGGAGGCAGCGGGGCGGACTAAACACGCAGAGAAGGCTTCGGGGAGGCCGGTCCAGGGTTGTTTCCAGTCAAGTTTAAAGGAGAAAGTAAGCTGAGAAAGAAGGCTGACATTTCAGAAGATTGTGTTCCTCTTCTACCTTGGGACAGGAAGCGGAACTCGTTCTTACAGCCAGGGGGGAGGACCGGCCCCCTGCGGCAGTGAGGACACAGCCCTGAGGCTTCCTGGGGCCGCCTCCAGTCCAGCCCCCAGGGCCCCCGGCCACAGAAGACACCAGGGGCGAAGGAAGGGCCGCCCAGCTCCGGACATGCCATCAATCTCACACCACGAAACACACTCGGACACACGGCACGGCTTCACACGCGGGGCTCTGCCTCCAACCAAACACTGAGCGGGGACAAGTCCCGATGTCCGCACAGCAGACCGCGGCCAGTCGTCGCCACATACTGGGGAGGAGGGGGCAAGGAGCACCTGTGAGGATGTCCGATTACCCCCACACTCCACGTGCTCTGCACCGTGTTCATAAAGGAGGTACGTGAAAGCACTTGGAAATGTGTGAGGTCGACGTGATGCAGTGGTAGCATTAAAAGTAAAACTCTCCTTTTATTATAAAAACTCACTCATTACTGACAAAGGGAAATTGTTCCTTGTACATTAATTTTTAACAAAAGGATATAAAACGTATAATCCCTATAATTAACAGATGTGTGTGTGTGCATGTGTGCCTCCACACACATACACATACAGCAAGGGAAACATGAAAAAATTTTTTTACGTAATTTCTACACCCAATGTGGGTCTCAAACTCATGACCCGGAGATCAAGAGTTGCATGCTCTACTAACTGAGCCACCCTGAACACCAAAATATCTAACAGTGAGAACTCCAGAGGGTCTACAGGGGATTTTACATTTTTTCTTTTAAGTAGTTTCTCTGTTATTCAAATTCTCTACACAAAGCATTATTTTTCATTAGAGGAAAAGTTGTTTTTTAAAGCTATTCTGTACTCAAACACTCTACCCATAATGGTAAGATGACCCACTGTTTGGCTGTACACCTGGACTTAAAATATTAATTTAGACATGGAATAAAACGAGGTAAATCAAACTGATTATGACTGCCAGAGATTATTCCTGGGTGGTGATTTAATCAAATCCAGCCTAGTTATAGCGCAGCTCTCGCTGTCACGCTCTGCTCTAATGGATTATGCACGTGGCCAGAAAAAGCCTGAACAAGGCTTGGCTACTCAGACACGTACCAACGCTATCTGCAAAAAAGTGTGGAAGAAGGGAAAAGAGAAGCAAATACAGTCAACAGCCAATTAGGATATAAAAAGCTGCGCATCGCTCGAATGGCTTGTCAACCTGTAGACTGCAGAGTTGACTCTTGGTACAACAAAGGCACAATTATGCTGTTGCCTGTACTCTGGTTCATAATTCCGGCATTCAGGGACACCATACCATTCAGGCTTTGGAGAGCAACAGGCAGGAGGCTGGATTGTGAGGGATTTACCAGGATGTGTATGTATGGCTCCCAGGTTTAGACAGCAAGGTGCCTTTGGAAGGAGAAAGTACCCATTTAAGGAGGAGACAATCAGGTGTGCCCACCTCTCACTAAATCCCACCTGCCTCGTGGCTCCGGAGCTCTTCTTAGCAGTGACGCTCTGATCTTTGGGGACAGTGGAAGCTGAGAAGGCCACGGCAATACACATACTTATCAACCCCGAGGGGGATGCTGATTAAGCACCCTGCGAGGGGATGTGCCGTGGGGCAGTGTTGGTGCACAGCACGCACGGCCATGCCTTCTCGAGCCCCAGGAGACCAGGCGTGTGTGAGAAGCGGGGGTCACGGATATGGGATGCTAAATGTGGTCTGAAGAGGGAAAAGGGGTCCTGGCCCAGGAGACAGACAAATGGCTCAAGATGTATGTCAGAGCTCAGTCTTGAGGCAGGCTAAAGAGTAATATTAATATTCAACTGTGGCAGACTGTTCTAGATCACTACCATCAGCGAGAACACAGACCTTTCCAGAAGGGGTCTAAGTAACCACCAGGCCTAGAGAAGTTATTGGTACAGTTTCAAAAAAAATTTTTTTTGTTTATTTATTATTGAGACAGAGAAACAGAGCATGAATGGGGGAGGCACAGAGAGAGAGGGAAACACAGAACCTGAAGCAGGCTCCCGGCTCTGAGTTGTCAGCACAGAGCCCAATGCGGGGCTCGAACCCACAAACCGAGAAATCATGACCTGAGCCGAAGTCGGACGCTTAACCAACTGAGCCACCCAGGAGCCCCACTGGTGCAGTTTCAAAGTCTGTCTCTACTCAAACATCCACAGCAATACGACTAGCTGACCAGCCATGTGGCTGGGAGTTAATTGACAGATCTAAGGTATTAATTAAAATGAGCACCAAGGCTGGAAAAAGCAGGAGCAAGCTGGTTACTAACCGTGATGATTACTCATCAAAGGTAAGCACCGTCTGAGAAGAGCATCATTCGCAGAATGGAGAGACAGGGAAGAAAGCCGCTGTGATCTCCCCCGGCAGATCCTGACAGACTCACAGGAGAGTCACAGCCTCCCGTCCTCAGGATGCTCCAACCTGCACACACCTTTCCTCCAACGAACCCACAGAGCAGCACACCCCGGCGCGGCCACACCCAACAACTTTCGGTACAAATGCCAAGCAGGCCAGCACCTCCCATTCCACGGTGCATCTCCCAACAAAGCATGCCAGGTTTCAGGGGAGAAAGCACGTCCTGTAATGTCCCTCAGTCTGTCCCTTAGCTCTACGCCCCCAGGCTGCTCCCTGCTGAGACCACACGCGTGGAGAACCAAGCACACGAGGCTGCTCAGACTTCTGTTTCCGACTTACATGGGACAACACAGAGGAGGAGGATCTGGAAACCGCAGAGCACCGCGCAATCTGGAGGTGGCTTTCAGAGCTCTCTCCACACTACAGCACAGAAAATCTCTAACATCGGAAAGGATTCTCTACAGGGAACACATTTCCTGTGATACTGAAAACAGGCATGTTGTACCCTAACTGTAACCATTTACAAAGTCAGTAATTCCAAGACCATGCTTGAAATTGGCATTTCCTGGTATTACCTATCTCTTTTATTTTGTTCTCGGATTTAAGATGGCTGGTTTTCCAGTTCGTTCTTCATAGACTTGGCAGAAAGACATGAAATGAATAATATGGCTCATTACTGAGAGCATGAAGTTTCCATTTAGTAGATAACAAAACAACCAGTGCTATGAGGTCACCTCAGAGTATGTGCCATTTTTTTAAAAGCCAAAGTGCCACAATGTTACCTTAAAATATATAATATACATTGATACGTATATACAGAACTATGGCCCTGGAATTACAATCCATTGATAATTATTTGCATCTCCTGAATATAAAATGTCATCAACATTGAATTCAGAGCTCTGGAGGTGCTGTTTAGAATACTCTGGACACTCAACTCATTAGAACATTCAGGAAAGGTGCTTACTCCTCAGCAGATCCCACCCCCACAAAAGGGAATTTCTGAACACATAGTATGCATTTTATCGAGCAAATCAAAGACAATCAAAGATTCCTGGGGGGGAAAACTCCATTTATAAGTGAGCACATCCTTTCCCCTCCTTCGCCCACCAATTTTGTAATCTGCCTTTAGTTATTTTTTATTATTGGAAACACAATAAACACACGTTACATTAGTTTCAAGTGTACAACATATTGATTCAACAATTCTGTAGGACTATGCTCACCACGGCTGCACCAAGTGTGTCTACACCACAACATTATCACAGTATTACCCACCATATTCCCTGCGCTGTGCTTTTCATCTCTGTGACTCAGGCATCCTGTAACTGGAACTCTCGACCCCTTAATCACCTTTATTTCTTCCACCCCGCTACTCACTTCCTTTCTGGCAACCACCAGTTTATTCTCTGTATTTAAGAGTCTGTTTTTGTCAGTTTGTTTTTTAGATTCTACAAATAAGTGAAATCATATGGTATTTGTCTTACTCTGACTTATTTCAGTTAGTATGACTACTCTCTAGATCCATCCATGTTGTTGCGATGGCAAGATCTCATTTTCTTTTATGGCTGACTAATATTCGTGTGTGTATGTGTGTGTGTGAGAGAGATCTTTTTTTTTTTTTTTTACCCATTCATCTATTGATGTACACCTGGGTTACTTCTGAGTATATCTTTATTTAAAAAATTACTGAGACAAAACCTCTTGTTTCTTAGATCCAGCCACACCCACTATGTGAACTTCTCATGAGGACTTTTCTGATTGCATGTACCTTCAGAAGTTTGCATGAACGATGTAGAAAAATAGAAAAAATACAAGGTGGAATTTACAGTCATATGCATAAAAGTTAATAATAAATGAATCAAATCTGAGTTTTTTTGAGGGGGAGAGACAGAGAGAGAAAGCAGGTGTGGGGGAGGGGCAGAAGGCGAGAGAAAGAAAAAATCTTTTGGTCAGCACGGACCCTGACTCAAGGATTGATCCCATGACCGTGACATCATGATGTCAGCTGAAATGAAGAGTCCGACCCTCAACCAACTGAGCCACCCAGGTGCCCCTATGTGTATTCATTTTTAATAATACCAAGTATTTTTTATTATCTTTTTAATTTTTTAAATTGTTTATTTATTTTGAGAGAGAGAGAGAGACAGAGAGAGAGAGACAGAGAGAAGGCAAGTGGGAGAGGACCAGAGAGGGAAATACAGAATCCAAAGCAGGCTCCAGGTTCTGAGCTGTCAGCACAGCTCAACTCACTAACTGTGAGATCAAGACCTGAGCCAAAGTTGGACACTTAACCAGATGAACCACCCAGGCACCCCTAAAATTTTAAGTAATTTCTACACACAACATGGGGCCTGAATCCACAACCCCAAGATCAACAGTTGCATGCTCCACCGACTGAGCCAGCCAGGGGCCCCCAGGCATTCAGACTGCTTGCTCAGCAGGCAATTTGATTCATTTATTTAAAAAACCATGAAGAAGAGGCAAACCTCTCATGCAGAAGCATTCCAAAAACATGTAGACACTGCAGCACAAGGCAGGTAGAGCAGAATGGACGGAGGAAGAGGGAAGTACCTACAGCAGAGACGCTTGACAGGACCTCAGCCAGGCGACCAAGGGCAATGTCAGCTGTGACAGTAAGCCATGCTGACAGTATGTACCCTTGATGAGACGGGACAGAAGTGGCACTTTACCTCTGTGTCTCTCTGATCTCCCTTCCATAATCCTGTAAGTCTATAACCTCAGTCTTATCATGGGAAAACATCAGAAAAATCCCAGCAAAGGAGCACCCTAAGTATACCTGTCCTGTCCTCCTCAAAACTGGGAAGGTCATGAAAAAGGGGAAAGACTGAGAACTGTCACAGCCAAGAGGAGCAAGCCTAAGAAGACATGACAGATGTAATGCAGCATCATGGATGGGCTCCTAAAACAGAAAGAGGACATCAGGGGAAAATACAGGAAATCTGTACAGATTTCAGTTAATGATGATGATGATGTGTCAGTACTGGGTCGCTAACTGTGACAAGCACCTCACTCACAGAAGAGGTCAGTCGTGGGTGGGCAGGAGGAAGACACGGGCACCTGCTGTCCTATCTTCTGACTTTTCAGTAAACATAAAACTGCTCTAAAAAGTAAAAGTATACTTTAAAATTGGGTAAAAAAAAAAAGGCTATGAAGATAATCTATCTGATAAACACCAACAAGTATTAATTATGACTAATGGGAAAATAGGTATTGATTATAATATTCTTTGTTCTTCTGTGGGTTCTGAAAACTTAAAAAAAAAACCTTGAAAGTTACAATTCAAACCTTTGCTCCAGTAGTATTTTAACAACAGCAACAACAACAAAATTTGAGGCAAAATCAGTCTTAAAAATCATGTTTAGAGGCGCCTGGTGTCTCAGTTAGTTAAGTACCCGACTCTTGACTTTGGCTCTGGTCATGATCTCACAGTTCGTGGGTCTGAGCCCCACATCAGGCTCTGCATTGAGAATCCCTGTTTGGAATTCTGTCTCTCAATTAAAAAAAAAAAAACCTTTAAAAAATAAAATAAAAATAAAAATCATGTTTTAAAATATTATAATTGTGCTGGCTTCCTGCTCGTGAGGTAAACACACATTTTCACCAGACAGGAAAGTTGACTTCTTCATGGTTCTTGCAAAACCTGCTTGGCTGAGTTAATATTTCAGACTGAGAGCTACAGCTCCATCAGAACACAGGCAAGGCTCAATGGGTGTGTTTTCTAGAAAGGTGGAAGCAGAACATCCTTTCACAGGATGAAAAAATGCTCCTGGGGAATGAAGACATGTTCCGAGTCCCCTGTTCTATAGACGTTACAGACGCAGGTAACCTTAGGGACTGTGCACTGCCCCACCGTATTTTTGAATCCTGCCATCTTACATACAAAATCGTGGAGTAGAGCAGAGCAGAATCGAATCGAATCGAGTCAGACACAGGTTGTAAATCAAAGTCAGCTACTTTCCAACATGTGTCGTTTTTTGTTTTTGTTTTTTATTGGAGAGAGTGCGCACTTGTGCATGAAGGGCAGAGAGGAAAGAGAATCTCAAGCAGGCTCCACACCAGCATGTAGCCCAACATGGAGCTCGATCCCACAACCCTGGCATCATGACCTGAGCTGAAATCGAGAGCTGGAAGGAGACTGAGCCACCCAGGCGCCCCAACACATATCATCTTGAATAATCTCCCAGGAGGCAAGAGAGTGGCCCAGGATATTTTATTCCACGGGTAAAACAGATATGGCGCCTGCCTCACAGGATTATTAAACATGAGCCAAAGTGAGATGACGCGGCAAACTACCCAGCACGGTGCCCAGCGCACCAGGCACCCAGGAAATGTCACTCCTCAGCCGTTCTCTTACCACAACTCAGGACGAGTAAATACAATCATTGTCATCCTTGTTCATAATAGGATCATACTGAGATGTTACGTTACAGTCATTATATAATTCTGAAAAATGCCAGAAGTATTACATAGTAATCAACATAAAAACCCTAAATGTTTTAACTTGGTGACAGATGGACAGCAAATTACTGTCTACAGTAGATGTGATTCTTTCCAAAATATTGCAGAAACATTTTGGAGAAGTGGATCCTTGAAGTCATGCTGTGGACCCATTTACATAAAGAATGTTAGGTTTAGCACATCCCAACTTTCTACAGAACAAGAAATGACAGCGATCTCTTTTGAAGTGGGATGTGTCCTGTAACCAATGATGGGCAATCACTCCATCTCCCCACGTATGTTCACGTCATCCAGATGGAGAGGTTCCCAGTGCCACAGCTGGTGACAGAAGCAGACTCGTAAGCGGTCCACCCCTAGACCTCTGAATTAGAACAAGCTCCACGGGTCATCTCTAAGTCCTTAGACGTTTAGGAAGCATTGTCCAAATTGATGCTAAAGTATGACAGGTGCACGGCCAGGTCTGAGAACAGCTCCTAAGATGACTGCACCGATGGATATGCACCTAATAAGAATACAAAGAACAGAGGCTTCACGCAGACCCCAGGTTTGAGTGCTGCACTGCCATCTCCCAACTGGGACCCTAAGTGAAACATCTAATTTTGAGTTCCAAATTTTTCATCTACTGAGTAGTTACAGGGTGACATTAAAGCTTAGGTACAATCGTGTTTCTGAACTTCCTAGCAACCCGCTGCTGTCTCCGGCCTCACCAGGGAAAGCCTGCCCCACCCGAGGCGGTGGTGCTTGCCCAAGTTGAGGAGGGTCTGAGGGTCGGCCTCACTGCTTCATACCCTCCACCTTCTAGAATTCCATGTGTTCGTTCCAGTTAGGCAAATTTCTTAACCAAGAAACCCCAGACAACAAACAACAAAATGCAGAGATGCATAGGCAACAGAAAGCTGGCCCAGGGAAGAGCTTGAGGAGAGGCTGCAAAGAACCTGCAGTCAGTAGAGGAGCGCAGCAGGGTTGAAGGTGAGGGCTGTGCAAGGGCCTCAGTGAACGAGTGTGGGTTTTGAATGCAAACACCCAAGCATGCAGGACTACTCAGAAACTGCACGGAACAGGGGCGCCTGGGTGGCTCAGTCGGTTAATCGTCCGGCCTCAGCTCAGGTCATGATCTCACGGTTCGTGGGTTCGAGCCCTGCATCAGGCTCCGTGCTGACAGCTAACTCAGAGCCTGGAGCCTGCTTGAGATTCTGTGTCTCCTTCTCTCTCTGACCCTCCCCTGCTCGCACTGTTTCTATCTCTCAAAAAATAAATAAAAGACATTTAAAAAAATTTAAAAAAAAAAAAAAAAAAAAAAAAGAAACTGCACCGAACAGATACCAGGGGTGGCACGGTGCTAGAGACATGGACATTCAAACTGGCCAGAAGTAGTTCAAGACTTTGCACAACATCCCAGATATTGAGCTGAGACCACCCCAAAAGGCCATGTCTAAGGAGGACTCCCCAAAACCTACCTTAAGAAAGTTTAAAAACAAATCCTGAAAGTATCAAACTGATCTGTGAGTCCAATATCTTCTAAAACAAACCCAACATTCTCTAAAGGAAGACAACAAAACCATATCCAACCCCACACCCCACAGTCACAATGTCCACTACATAGTCAAAAACTACTGAACATACAAAGAGGTAGGAAAACATGACCCATAATTAGAAATTATATAGACAGGGGCACCTGGTTGACTAACTCAGTTAAGTGCCCAACTTAAGCACAGGTCATGATCTCACAGTTGGTGAGTTTGAGCCCGGCACCGGGCTCTCTGCTGTCAACAGAGCCTGCTCTGACTCCTTTGTTCTCCTCTCCCTGCTCCCTCTCCTGCTTATATGTATGCTTTCTTTCCAAACTAAACAAACAATTTAAAAAAATGAAATTATATACAGAAACACACAAAAGACCAAAAATGAAAACTCAGCCTTCAAAAGAAGGGTAGGAAAGGAACAAAGAGAAAAAAGGAACAAAACACAGAAGGGGCAAATAGTAAACAAATAGCAAGATGGGGACCTAAATCCAACTATATCAACATTCAGTGTAAACAAACACTTCAAGACTAAGATTGTCAGAATAAACTAAATATAGGTCCTAACCATGTGACCTTTACAAGAGATAGACTTTATTATTATGTTTTTTTATTTTAAAGATTTTATGTTTAAGTAATCTGGACACTCAACATGGAGCTCTAACTCACACCCACGATCGAGTCCTACGCTCCACCTACCTAGCCAGTCAGGTGCCCCACGGACTGTAGATATAATGACATTAGAGGGTAAAAAAAAAAAGACATACTTTGCAAGTATTAATCATAAAAAATTAGGAGTGGCTATGGTAATAAGACAAGTAGATCTCAAGACAAAGAATATTAACAGAGATAAAGAGGAACGTTTAGAATGATAAAAGGTTCAATTCATCAGCTAGACAGAATAATCCAAAATGTGTATTCGTCTAAAGAAAGGACCTCAAAATACAGGAAATAAGCAGTCAGATTCCATTCTGACTAAAGGAAAAAAAGACAAATCTAAATTTCAGTTGCACATTTTTATACTCTCTCAGTAATTGATAGAAAAGACCAAAAAAAGTCATTAAGAATACAGCTGACTTGAACACAAGCCACTAACTTGCTCTGACATTTACAAGATCTTCAGAGCACACCTAGAACATTCACCAAGACACAGGCTCGGGGATCAAACTGTCTCAAGAGACTTCAAAGGACAAAAGTCATACAGAGGATGTTTTCTGGCCACACGCATATTAGAAATCAGTAACAAAATAATATCTGCAAAATTCCCAAATATTTGAAAATTAAGCAACATACTTCTACATAAAAACACAAATTAAAGAAGAAATCACAAGTAAAATATAAAAATACCTTGAACTAAATAAAAATGAAACATCACAATTTATGGGAGCAATATTTTGGATGAAATTTACTGCTCAAATGTTAATATTGGAAAAGTCTAAAATCAATGATCTAAGTGCCTACCCCAAGAAGCTAGAAAGAGCAAAATAAACCCAAATTAAGTGGAAAGAAAGAAATAATATCATTATTAATGATATAAGAAACAAGAAAGGTGATAACTCAAAAACTGATTGCTTGGAAAACTAAAGTTGACAAACCCAGGCTGGCTTGGTCAGGGAAAAACAAGAGGGAGAAACAGAAATTATCTATACCAGATTCAGGGCGTGTGCATGTGCGTGTGTGCATGTGTGTGCAAATGAGCATTCTCACAGATTCTACAAGCGTTAGAAGAAAATTAGGGGAATATTATGAGCAGACTTATGCCACATAAATTTAAGAACTTAGATTAAATGGATGAACCCCTTGAAAAACAAATTACCAATACAAAGAGGGCACAGGAAGAAGTGAAAAATTTGTGCAGCCTGTACCTATGAAATTCAATGATAACTAAAAACCTTCCCATCAGAAAAGCTCCAGACCCAGATGGTTTCACTAGTGAATTTTATCAAACATTTAAGGAGTAAGCAATACTAATCTTAGACAAGTTTTTCAGAAAAGAAGGGAAGAGGAAACAATCCCAAAGCAATTTTATAAAGCCAGTAGAGTCTTGATAGTAAAAACAAGTAAGGGCCTAGCAAGACTATCCCTCACAAATACAGAGGCATAAACCCTGGCCAATGTTTCAGTAAATCAGATCCAGTCATATAAAAAAATAAAAAAATAAAAAATGTCTATGGTCATCCCAACAGATGCAGAGAAAGCACCTGATGACATTCAGCAAAGCTGGAACAGCAGGGGCTTTTCTCAGTCAAGGAGATCCTAAAAAGCCTACAACTAATATCACACTTAACGACAATGAACACGTTCCTCCATCGTCGAGAACACAGAAGTGGTGCGCATGCTCTCATCACTTTCATGAGATGCTGTACTGGAGTTCTAAGGTAGAACGGTAAAGCCAGAAAAATAAAAATCGAAGAAGTAAACTGCCTTTATTCAAAGACAACATGACTCAGAAAATTGTAAGGCACCTATCCAATAAACAACAGAACCAATAATGGAATCTAGGAAGGTTACAGAATATAAGGTTAATACAGAAAAGCCAAGTTGCATTTCCCATATTAGCAGCAAACAAGTCAAACAATGATTTAAAAAAAACCTTGAAATTAAGCAGAAATGAAAACAAGCAACAAAACAACCTGATTTTACCACTTACCATAAAGCTAAAGAAATGAACAGACCAGAACAGGGGTGGCGGACTTCTTCGGAAAAGGAAGTTACTAAAGATTTCAGTCTTAGCAGGCAACCTATGGTTTCCACCCATCATTCTTTTGTTTTCTCGTTTATTTTGTAACCAACCCTTTAAAAACATAAAAGCCATTCTTAGACTGTGGGTCATATAAAAAGAGTCCATAGGCCAAATCTGGCCCATGGATTGTAGCTTGCTGACTTTTGGATTAGAGTTTAGGAACAGACCCCTCCTTATCTAGTCAGTTCCATTCCTCGTTATTTATCCAAGAGAAATGAAAATTTCTATGTCCACACAAAGACTTACACAAAAATATTCACAGATGCTTTATTCTTAACAGCTCCGAACAGGAAAGCCCCACGTCCTGGTGTGTTCACACCACGGAGGGCTATGTGGCGGCTGAACTTGGGCAACAACATGGATGAATCCCACAAACACGCCGCGAGCAAAGGAAGCCTTGCCAAAAAAGTCTGTGCCGTAAGACTCTCTTCACACGAAGTCTCCCTGAGAATCTCCTGAGAACAGGTAAAACTCATCCACAGTCAAAGAGACCAGTAGTGATCGTGAGGTCAGGAAAAACGAGGGATACACAGGAATTTTCTGGGGTAACGAAAATGCTCTGTACCTTAACTGGGGTATGCGCTATCCTGCATGTGAGTTTTGACAAATGCATCAAGTGAACATTTAAGATCTGTGCATTACACACCATGCAAATTATATGTCCAAAAATAATAAAACAATAAAATATTTAAAAAGTTAAGTGCATGTAAAAAATAACATGCTAACTCTAGATCCTAATAGTTGACCTTTAGTTGAAAAGTAACAAGATTGGGTTTCCTTACAAGTCTTATAAGGAATAGTTCTTTATCTAATGAAAGTATTCAGTGTTGCTTTTTGCAGAACATTCATTCAGTTTGTCTTACAGAAAATAACCAGTTACAAAGTTAACTGTAAAAAAGAAACAGGACTCTCACTTTGACTTTAAAAACATGGGGTGCCTGGGTGGCTCAGCCGGTTAAGCATCTGGCTTCAGCTCAGGTCATGATCTCACGGTTCATGGATTCGAGCTCCGAGTCAGGCTCTGTGCTGACAGCTAGCTCAGAGCCTGGAGCCTGCTTCAGATTCTGTATCTCCTTCTCTGACCCTCCCGGCTCGCACTGTCTCTGTCTCTCAAAAATAAATAAAAACATTAAAAAAAATTTTTTAAATAAACATTGGGGAGCCTGGATGGCTCAGTTGGTTAAGCGTCCAACTTTAGCTCAGGTCACGATCTCACGGTTTGTGGGTTCGAGCCCCATGTCAGGCTCTGTGCTGACAGCTCCGAGCCTGGAGCCTGCCTGTCTTTGGATTCTGTGTCTCCCTCTCTCTCTGACCCTCCCCTACTCATGCTGTCTCTCTCTCTCTCTCTCTAAAATAAACAAAACATTAAAAATTTTTTTAAAAAATAAACATTAAAAAAGTTTTTAACTAAAAAAATTTCAAAGAGATACGTAATTATAGATAAGATTGATAAGATCAAAAAGTTAACACTAATTATGAATTAGGTGACAGCATTACGAATGTTTTCTCCTCTAGACTTTCAAAATTTTGTACAATAAACATCAGCTTTATTTATTGTAAGAAAAGGTTCTCTGAAAACATTAAAAAAGCAGGCTCGTGATCACTTGCAATGTTTTGTGGTTCTCTCAAACCCTGTCTGTACGACAGCACCAGCCACCTCACCAATCTCTGGAAATTTCTCAGCACGCAGGCACGTGCTACGAACTATACACAAACCACCTCACTCCAGAAGCATAATTCTCCGAGACCTTTCATCTGCACAATCCTCAAAGGCAGGTACTATTATTATCTTCACTTGCAGACTAGAAACTAAGACCCAGAGTCATTAGATAATTCTCCCCCAGCTAATAATCACTGGAGCCTGGACTTGAACTGAGACTACGTCTTCCCGAGCCCAGGCTCCGCTCTCAGGCACACAGCGGGACAGCGTCTGGGGAGGGCAGCTGGGTGGCGGTGGGGGCAGCTGCTGCTGCAGAGGAAGAGAAGGAAAAGGAGAAGAAAAACAGGAAGAAAGAGGAAGACCAAGTACTATCTGTGGTCAAACCATTTAATATACATACACAATCACATTTAATTAAAAAATTTTAATGTTTGTTTATTTTGAGAGGGAGAGAGCTCATGTACGAGTAGCTGAGTGGCAGAGAGAGAGAGAGAGAGAGAGAGAGAGAGAGAGAGAGAGAGAGAGAGAGGGAGAGAGAGAGAGAATGAATCCCAAGCAGGCATGAGTGAGGCTCAATCTCACCAACCATGAAATCATGACCTGAGCCTAAATCAAGAGTCAGATGCTAAACCAACTGAGCCACCCAGGTGCCCCTAAAAAGTTCAAAAAAGAAAGAAATCCATGGATAATTCCCATGGGAAGTTAGGCACAGCTATGATCACCTTCTGTTAAGATCATAGATGGGATTACTGAGCTGGTTAGTATTTCTCCCCAAAACTTCTGGCTACGGGAGCAGTGTACGCCCATGGCACAATGCATCCAGTCAAAGCTTTCAGTCTCCACAATCCATACAATGACCACTGATTTTCATGGTAATCTTTTTAAAAAGGTCAAATTAGGATTTACTTAAAATCCCCTTATTTTCTTTGCATTACTTCAAGGATCAGATGACATTACATGAAAATCAGAAAAGCATCAGACAAATGTACAGTATGATTTCTCCTGCTATTAAATGTAAGAAATTTCCTATTATTTAAAAATAGAGAAGGTGGATGAGTCATTCATTCCTGTAATAGCCAGGTTGGCTCTACTAATTTTTTACTCACTATATTCTGCTAATTTATTCCGTCAGCACACAGGTGCTCCGAGTTTGGTCCCTGACCAGAGCAATCAGGGTTACATAGGACCTGGCAAAAGATACAAATTCTTAGGCCCCACCCCAAACCCACTGCGGAACTCTGGTGAGGGGCCTAGGAGTCTGGGTTAACAAGCCTCCACTGATGCTACTGGAGGCACAAGTCTTGAGAATCACTGCTTCATCCCATTAGACCAACATGCTGGCTGACTGGGTCCATGGGGGTCTTCATATAATCAAAGCTTTTACCCCTTCAGGAAGGCTCCAGGCAAGACTAAGCTCTGTATTTTCTGACCACGTTCCAAAAGAGAAGACTATTCCAAAATCTTGTGAAAAAAATAAGCCCTCCGGGTGCTGGGTGGTTCAGTCGGTCGAGCATTCGACATTGGCTTAGGTCATGGTCTCGCAGTTTGTGAGTTTGACCCCGCATCAGGCTCTGTGCTGACAGCTCAGAGTCTGGAGCCTGCTTCAGGTTCTGTGTCTCCTCTCTCTGCCTCGCCCCTGCTTGCTCGCTCGCTCGCTCTCTCTCTCTCTCAAAATAAAATACACATTAAATTGAAAAAAAAAAAAAGCCCTCATCTAACCCCTTGTGAAGACGGCTTACCATGCAAACTGTTTTGGTCCCTTTCAGATCTGTTACTTTTAAGAAAGGACTAATAGGATTTCTAGGATCACAAAAGCACGTTTTTATCAACCTCAGAATTAGATTCTGGACTCTTGGCCAGACAGAACACGACACCATCCTGCTCCTAGCAGCGTCTGGCTTCCCTTTGCCACCTCTGTGCAGGGCACCAACTCTCGACACCTGTAGCCAGGAGAGACACTTAAGTGCACAGCTTCCAAGTGCCGCTTTATCTTTTTTGCTTTCCTTCTAAAAGTTAAGCATTTGGGTTATTTTCAGTGGAAAACTACAACATGCTACCAAAAAGATAACATATCAGGTTTTGCCACTGCTGTAGTTGAGAAACTTTCATTTTTTAAAGTCCTGTCATGTTAACATTATTGCCATGTTGTTATTGAAATAGCTTGTTTTCTATTTAAAAAATTTTTTTTGATGTTTATTTTTTGAGAGAGAGAGAGAGAGTGTGACCAGAGAAGGGGCAGGCAGAGAGAGAGGGAGACACAGAAACCAAAGCAGGCTCCAGGTTCTGAGCTGTCCGCACAGAGCCCAACATGAGGCCAAAACTCACGGACCGTGAGATCATGACCTGAGCCGAAGTTGGACGCTTAACCGATGGAGCCACCCAGGTGTCCCTATGTTTTCTATTTTAGATATTTTCTTGAAGAGTCACAAAACTAGGAATAAGAAAGTGGGGAATAATCACAAACATGGAAAGAAGTCTGAAATTATAAAAATAATTACTCAACTTCAAGTTAATGAGTCCTAAATTCTGAAATGAAAAGAGTTTCTATTAAGATACAAACTGTAAAACTGACCCAGAAATAGACCGCACAGGTCAGTGATGCGAGACCCGCAGCCCCACTGTGTGGGACCTAATCCTGGCTCTGTAACTGTATGATATGCTTACTCCCCTTCCCTTCGTCCTCCCCACTCCATAAACAATGTTTATTTTTATTTTAGAGAGCAAGCGAGAGCGCATGTGCAAGCAGGGGAGCGGAGCAGAGGAAGAGATATAAACAGAATCCCAAGCAGGGTCCGCAGGCTGAGCCTCCCAGGCATCCCAAAGGTTCTTTCTTTTTAAGTAGGCTCCATGCCCAGTGCAGAGGCCAATGCAGGGCTTGAACTCACAACCCTGAGATCAAGACCTGAGCTGAGATCAAAAGTCAGACACTTAACCATCAGGCTCCTGTATTTCTTAATCTGTGACATGGAATGCTACACACTACCTACTTGATATATTTTTAGGAGGAATAAAAGTAAATATTTTGAGTTCTTTTGAAAACTGAAGTAAATTTAGACTTTTCTTAAAGAAAATATATTGATCAAAGAGATCAACAGTCTAAAAAGTCCAAGATCTACAGAAAATAGCAAGAGCGTTGTCAAGATCATCACTGGCCACCCCCCCCCCCCAGGGAAAAAACAGCTTTAGGCCCACAGGTCTCAACTTCTCAAGAAACAGACCATTCAAATGCCGAACCATTTCAGAGAGGAAATGTGAAAGGCTTCCAAATCATTTAGACCAAGTTAACAGGACACTGACAGCAAAACCTGACAAAGCGCAAAAAAGAACTTTGGATCAAACTCACTACTGACTGATTTAGGGAGACGTAAAAATTCTAAATGAAACACTAGCAAATAAAATTCAGCAATGTATTAGCTTTTAATTTCACAATTATAATGATGGTTCAGTTTGATATTAGGAAACGTACTGAGATAATCTGTCACATTAATCAAAGAGAAGAGGAAAAAAAATCACAGGACAATCATCATAGATGTTAAAAAGGAATTTGATAAAATCCAACAACTGATAAATGAGGATTAGATTATGCTTCAGTTTAAAATGGCTGCAAACCAAAGCTCACATTATACTTAAAATACCAGACACATCTCTAAGTCAGATACAAGACAGAGATGTCCAAGAACATAAACATTGGTAGAAATACTGGCAAGAAGACAATGAAAGTATCAATAATGCAAAAGATGACTGTCTATTGAGAAACCCCAAGAGAATCACCTGAAAAAGCAGTAGTATAAATACAAGAATTCTATAAAGTGGACAGATTACCAAAGTGACATGTATCTATCAATATCTTTCCTATACTAAAACAGTAGTCAGTTAGGTAATGAAAGAGAATAATTCATCCAAGCCAACAATAAATCCACTAATACATGCAGAAATAAGCCTTATAAGAAAGGCATATTACCTACACCAAGAAAACTATACAATGCTTCTGAGCAAAAGATGACTGCATGAAATGATACAAGTTATCCATACAAGTTAGTGTTATGTATAGGGTAAGAGAGGCAGGAAGCCACAAAACTTAACACTTAAAATGTCAAATTCCTTCTTAAATGATTTACAAAGATCACTACAATCCCAATCAAATTCCAAGAATTTGGTTGTTTGTTTTTAAGAATGTGAAAAACAGTCCTACAGTTGATCTGAAACGGCACTCCGCAAGCCGGACTGCTCTCCGAAGAACCAACCAGTGTCAAGTGCTCCCGCCACAACCCAGGGCTTCTTAACTGCACTGGTCTGCAGGGGGGTTCAGGCAGCAGGTTTTTAGAAATCTCCCACGTAACTCTGCTGTGCAGACAGGGCTGAGAACGACACGTCTAGAAGAGGATGAAACTGGCAAAGCAAATTCTGGGATCTTAGAATGACGAGCAGCTGCCCCGCCGTGTGTTCAAGTTCATCATACACGCAGGATAGTGAGTTTCCCGCACAGGACACCCAAAGATCAATGAAACAAAGAGCCCAGGACTGGACCCAAGCCCTGTATATTTGAAAATGAGTAAAATGTAATAAAAATGTATGTCACATCACTGGTCGAGTGATATCTAAGTAAATGGTACTAAGGCGACAATTGAATTTGGAAAAAAAACACATAGAGCTAGATCTCTACCATCTCACTCAAGTCAAAAGCAATTCTGAGTTAAAGATCAAAGACTTAAGGGGGAAAATACAGGAGAATACTTCATAATTTTGAATAGAGAAAGCATTCCTAAACATGACATAAAACCCAAACGCCATACAGGAAAAAAAATGGATAAATCTATTTCTATAAAAACTGAAAACATCCATTTGGTAAAAAAAAATAGACTATCAAATTTTAAAACCTAAGTACCCATATGCCTGGCAAAACAGACTCAGCAAATAAAAAAGAGGGGAAACCTTCCATTTATTAAAAGGTTTTAATTTTTAACATACAAAAAATATTAAGAACATAAACCAACAAGAAAAAAGGAAATGCAACAAAAAAACAAAAAATATAAACAGCACAATACAAATTCCCAGGAACTCATGAAAAGCCATTTCTGCCTAAGAGACAATTTGGCTAAGAGAAGGGCAAATCAGTAAAAGGACGGTTACTGTCAGTGTTGGTGAGAACCCAGGAGACAGGGGCTCCGCCGCTTCCGGTGAGGGTGTACATCCGCACGTTTATGGAGAGGCTCTGACAACACTGAGGTTTATTTAACGCGTCAGGATCCCGGGGCGCCTGGGTGGTTCAGTTAAGCATCCGACTCTTGATTTCTGCTCAGGTCATGATCTCATGGTCCGTGAGAACAACCCCTGTGTTGAGTTCAGCACTGGTGGCATGGAGCCTGCTCCGAATTCTCCCTCCCTCCCTCCCTCCCTCTCTCTCCCTCTCTCTCTCCCCCTCTCCCTCTCTCTCTCTCTCTCAAAATAAACAAACTTAAAAAGAAAAAAAAAGTCAGTATCCTTTAATGCAGAAGTTTCACTACCAAGGATTTATCTACCAGATACACTCAGCTGGGCAAAAATGTATATATAAATCAAAATTGTTATTATCAGCAAAACACTGGAAACAACCTAAACAGACAGCCATTAGGGCATTAGTCAAATAAATTAAGATATACCCAAATCAGGGACATTTTAAATTTTATCATTTTTTAAATGTTTATTTATTTTTGAGACAGAGAGACACTGAGTGTGAGAAGGGGAGGGTCAGAGAGAGAGAGAGACACAGAATCAGAAGCAGGCTCCAGGCTCTGAGCTGTCAGAACAGCCTGACTCGGGGCTCAAACTGTGAGATCATGACCTGAGCTGAAGTCAGCCACTTAACTGACTGAGCCACCCAGGTGCTCCCACCATTGCATTTTAAAATCTTATTTGGGGGACACCTGGGTGGCTCAGTCGGTTAACCATATGATTTTAGCTCAGGTCATGGTCTTGCAGTTCATGGGTTCGGGCACTGCATCAGGCTCTGTGCTGACAGTTCAGAGCCTGGAGACTGCTTCTGATTCTGTGTCTCCCTCTCTCTCACCCTCCCCCACACGCTTGGTCTCTTTCTCAAAAATAATACATAGAAACATAAAAAAAAATTTTTTTAATCTTATTTGGCTTAAAACACACTACCTCTTACTCTTCCTATTTGTCCATCACTGTCCTTTGTTCCACCCAAAGGCCATGACAACCTTCCAGAAAACACCAGTCCCAGTCCTGCCTTCGCCATCAGCCTCTTTGGGAGGCTGTGCCTGTAGGGCACAGAGATGGCTGTCTCCACCACACCAGTATGGCTTCCTTTCCACACGGTGAACACTCGCGAAGTCTGTTGGAAAGATCACTCTGCACAAAGGAATGAAAACTCTGGGCAGCCAAAGGAGCACGGAATGACACAGAGGGACCAACAAAGCCCAGACAATAGGAAACCACCCAGAACTAATAAACGAAACAACCAGATTCTTCAACAAATGAATTGTCAGGATCCTAGAGATTAATAGATTCTTAAGAGCCGTATCAACTGAATTATTGTTCAGATTTTAAGGGGAAAAACCCTACAAAAACAAATGATGACACAGGAGACCCCAGAAGTCGGACTTATCGAGTAGAGCTCGAAGCTGTTCACATGTGACAGTGGCGCTGGGTCTCCATATACCAGATCCAACTTTTAGGAAGAAGCATTACCAACGGCTCACCAAGTCTGATCAAGGAACCAAGGTGCCTTCTGTGGGGGAGGGAATCTTGATGTCAAAACTACTTTCATAAAACACGAAGACATTATTGCCTTTTTTATCTCATTTCCTCACGAAAACATAGAGGCATTTTCCAGAAGCTCTGTAACATATGTGATACCACTGTGCTTAATAGCTAATGGAATGTGTGCCTGGTATTCAAAATTCTGTTTCAGTATTTAATGTGGCATATATTGACAGATATAATGCACATTTTGAAGAAATCTTAAGGCTCTCAACAGTGGTTAACATTATCCAGGAGTCCTAAGACCAAAATGTTTGAGAACCCTTGCATTAAACTATTATGTGTACTTTTGCAGAGGACTTAAAATTCTCCAAAATAAAAAATATTTTGTAACTTTTCCTGTAGCTCCATGGGGTAGCATGCAGTGAGGAATGAACTGGGACCGAGCAAGTATGACGCGGACCATGAGCCGTAAACCCACAGAAATCCCTTCTCAACCGACCTCTAGAACGCAGGTGTCCTCTGCAAATTCCAGGGACAACTAAAATTGAACTTCACATTCCCCTTCAACAACATTTCAAAAGAGATAAATGCAATTTTAATGTCTGGAATTACAAGTGACTGTTGAGCAATGTAAGGGTCTGAAGCCCTGACCCCCCTGAAAATTGGCATAAAACTTTGGACTTCCTGAAAACTTAACTACTAATAGCCTACTACTGACCGGAAGCCTTGCCAATAGCATAAACAGTTGTTTAACACATGTTTTGTACGTTATATATATGTATTACCTACTGTTTTCTTAAAATAAAACAAGCTAGAGGAAAGAAAATATTAACAAAATCTTAAGAAAAACACATTTACAGTACTGTATTTAAAAAAAAAAACCCCACTCATATATAGACTCAAATAGTTCAAACCTGTGTTGTTCAAGGGTCAACTGTACTTCGTTTTTATTTCCAAATTAAAAAACAGTGCCCTCCTTACCTAAGAGGGTCCTTGGGCTTCCTATGCATCTCCTAACGCCCCAGGAGTCTAGTGGAGAGACTGTGTGCCACCCTTCCTTCTCCTTCACTTGGACTAATCAAATTCAAGCAACAGCCTGAATGATTCTACTGTTCTAGAATTTGCTGTTCCAAATACCACCTGAAATAGATATTCCGGTGGCTGCCACTGAGGAACCTCGGTCCCCGGGCGTCTGTGGGGTCTGCTCCCTCCCTGAGAACCAGCCTGCCCCCCGCCTGCCAGCTTGCCTCTTTCCCAGGCCTCTCGTAGGATCTCCTCGGCTTCTCCCTTCCCTGCTTCCACAGCCCCCCCCCCCCCCCCCCCCCCCCCCCCCCCCCCCCCCCCCCCCCCCCCCCCCCCCCCCCCCCCCCCCCCCCCCCCCCCCCCCCCCCCCCCCGCCCCACGCCCACTGCACGCCGGTGGAGCCCAGTGGCAGCAAGCCAGGGCACAGCCCTCGGCCCACGGACCCCACTCTGGGAACCACAGCTCCCGAGTCTGTCCTGTGACCCAAAGGCCCGCGCTGCCCGGGCTCTGCCGCCTCTTCCCCGCTGCCCATGGCAGGCAGCCCAGCAGCCCGGAACGCAGCTCCTTCGCTGGTAAAATGGGGACTGTGGCCAGAGACACTTCGCAGGGCAAGTGTCAAGAGGAAAGGGTACACGGAGCAAGAGCTCTGTCGGCAGGGTAAAGGCGGGACAGAGCAGCCTCCACGGGAGGCAGGGATGTGACAAAAAGCTGATTCCCAGAAGGTGCCTCTTTCAACCATGTGGTCCTATTTGCACACATTTTCCTCGGAGGTTGAAAAGTGGCAATTAGTCCCAATTCGTTCCCGATGTTTTCAACTTCAAGTGCAGGCTGCGCTACTGCTGCACCTTCAGCGGTTCCCACCATACTAGATTTTATTTGACTTTATTTTCTTAGTATTTTAGAAAGAGAGCATGCGTGGGGGAGGGGGCAGAGGCAAAGAGAGACCGACTCCCCAGCAGGCCCCACACTTAAGTGCAGAGCCCAAAGCAGGGCTCAATTCCGAGACCCTGGGATCATGACCTGAGCCGGAATCAAGAGTCAGACATTCAACTGACTGAGCCCCCACACCCCGCAAGAGTCCCACGTTAAGGTCAGGGGAAGAGGTCCTCCTCTGGGCTCCAGATCCCAGCTCGCCCTCCTCCACCCTGCCACCCTGAAGGGCAGAGGGAAAGACGGAAGGAGCAGGAACGGGCTGCTCACCGCGGTACCGCTGGGGAGGAGGAGCTCCCGCCCCCCGGGGTAGGAAGCGTTCAGAGCACTCCAGCTCACTTACCTTGGTCATGCCTCCTGCCTGCGCCGTGTTCAGTCCTGCATGACTGGCCATCTGCGGTGAGACCTGCGTCAAGGTCTCGGCCAGCACACTGCTCGAGGCCGCCTGCATGGCGGGCGCGGCGAACGGCATCCCGGCTCCCCTTCCTCTGCCGGCTGCCCCGAGAGAGCCATTCATGACTTGCGCCTGTCCTTGCTGGGCCTGGTTCATTAAACTGTGGCCAGAGTTACTATTGAGGAGGGCAGGGTGGGTCTGGTTAAAGTTAGCATTCATGCAGATCCCAGGTCCCGTCTGTGACGTGGCAGGGCTGCTGGTCACCAGCCCCACTTGCTTTTGTGCTTGCGGATTCAGTGCTTGGGAAGCAGGGGGAGTGGGCCCAGAGGTGCTGGCTGGCTGTTTGGGCAGGCTGGGGGCTGAAGAATCTCCCTGGTTCAGAGGGCTCTTGCCCATGGCACCCAGGCTGGCCATGTTCGCACTGTTGGGCTGCCCTTGAGCCTGGCCACCGAGGCCCTGCTGCACAGGGCTGCTGGCGCTCACATTTCCTATTCCTGGGTTGATACTGGAGCCGCTGCCTCCGCGCAGAAGCTCCGACAGCTGTTTGTGTTTGGAAGCAGCATCTGGAACAAGGTTCCCACTGTTTATAAGGCCTAATTCTCCTCCATTGGGGATCAGTTCATCAGGAAGATCATTTTCCAAGTCAAATAATGATCCAAAATCTAGAAATTAAACAGAAATGGAAATGAGAAACGAAGCAACCGTAAAAGCTTTTCAAATCTCATTATGTCACTATGACCTTAACCCGAAGGAGCACTGCACCAGAACACTAGCCTCTCTTAAGAGTAACGGCAAAATGATTTGAAACTTCACTTGGGAAAATAAAACAAGGAAGACTACTCTTCAAATTTTAGAGGAGGAGAAGTTAAACAGAGATGAGAGAAGGGGGGAGTCCTACTACATTTTATCGTATATTCTAAAACCATAATCAAATCGTGTAGCATGAGGAGAAACGTAAATATACAAATTAAAGGAAATCAATGAGGAGTTAAACCTTCACCAAATTACATGAAGATGCTCTGAAGAATGAACGTGTGTAAAAAAGTAAATGGGCATCAGGTTAGATGAATAGCAATTTGGGGAAATTAAACTCTAACCTTAAGTGATTACACAGTTAACCCTAGCCTAAAGAGAAAATAAGAGTTCTCACAGTGTTGAAGCTGCAGAAAATAAAGACATATGGAGGAACTAAGAACACTTAAAAGGAAAAGAAAACAACTCGACAACTACTTGTCTGACACAAGGGGTTACGGGCAGCATACAAACCCCGGGTGTGAGCACACAGAGGGTTTCCCGGTCCCCCTCCAAGTACCATTTCTCTACTGCGTGGCCTCTATGTCACCTCTAGTCCCTCGCCAACCACGCCTCCTTCACCCCGCAGCCACCTGGCCACGGGTGCGCTCACAAAGGACACGATGTGTAGGACACGACACGAGCAGCGCGTGTGGCATCGACAGGGTGCAGACACCACGGGGAGGTGGCCCAGCCCAGTGGGCAGACCTGAGGCCCTGACTGCCTGCTTGTGAGCCCAGCTCGGCTTCTAGTTCCTCACTTACTAGCGCTGAGTTCCCTCGACTTTCCACGCCTCGGTCTCCTCCGTCTGGAAACGGGGGTGGGGGGTGATCATGGCCACCAAACTCCACAGGTTTCATGTGGACTACATGAATTAAGTGTAAACCACTACAACCAACAGTGTCTGTGGGGCTAAGTGTTCCATCAGTATTAGCTGTTGTTATTACCGTTCCACAATAACAGAAGGTCTAATAAACTACCATATAATATTATAAAGCACTACAAGTCTATTAAAATGATTACAAAGACTGTAAAAAATGCAGGAAAATGTACACGTTATGAAAAAACACGCAAATGACATTGCAGGCAAAAGGTCTTATCAAGTATGATTACAACTGAAGTGCATGCACGTGGGCAGTGGCTGGGAAGCAACAGGCTGAACACGAAGCGTCGTACTGGTAAGAGTGGTGGGGTGACGAGCGCACGTGTCTGCTTCGTCGTTTAAACACAGTCACTCCCGCTGCCACCCCCCAACTCTGAGAGGACTGACCGGTCTGCTCCGCGGCGGCAGGACCCCCAGACCGCAGACCCAGCCAGCTCGCAGGACTGCTCCGCGGTTCCTCTAAGGAAGGGCATCCCCGTCCCAGCCACAGGAGCAGAGGGACTGGACAGCCACCCACCACAAGCACCTTCTTGCAGGGACGAGATCCCAGCAAAGGGAACTGAAGGCAACCTGGCCAAGACTGTTCTGGACAAGGTTCCCCTTTCTAATAGTAAGAGACGCTCAGGAAGAAACCTCCCTTTTCCTCCCCAGATTTCACCATGGAGCCGTGGCAACGTCCTCAGACAGGAGAGGAGACACCGCTCACACGCTACGTAAAGAAAGGATGAAGTGCAGCAAAACCACAGACTCTGGGTTCAGGAAGCCACCTCTAAGCTGAATTATCCACCTCTGGACCCTCCCTGCCTTCAGATTTCTCGTTCTGTGAGAAAATACAGTTCCTATCATTTAAGCCATTCTAGCTGAAGTTTAATGTAACGTGCAGCCGAAGGCATCGCGGTATCTCAGTCAAGTCACACTCCTTCCTAAGGCACACAAGGCCATCAGGAGAGGCCCCGACCACCCTCTGGCACCTTCTGACGTGCCCTACCTTCCAGCCACAACACATGAGCTGTCACATGCAGCAGAAATCCTTCTTCTGGATGCTCTCTCTCTCTCGGTCACGACACCCCTCCTTCTCAGTCAGATTAAACACAGTGACTCTGAAGACTTTCTTTAGGCTGCCAGTGCAGAGCAGACCGTCCCTCTTTGCAGCCTCCGAAGTTCTCTGTACATTCGGGTTATGCACAGACCACCTCTAACACATACAAATTCATCCGACCCGACTAGAAGCAATCAGAAATTACTTGCAACTGCAAGTTGCCTGCGTGCAGTTTTTGTAGGACCTGTGAGAGTAAGTGCAGACAGCATGAGCCTTTCTTCCCAAGTACTGGACTGCACATCTCCTAAGAACACCCTTTTACAAAAACAAAGCAACACAGCACACTTCTGAAACTCAGGAAATTTAACCCTGCTCCAATACCTAATGTCCTGACTGCCCTTATTCTGATGTGGCCAGTTGTCTCAATAATACCCTTCACCACGTTCGTTCTCCTGGTCTACAGTCCCATTCCGGGCCTCAGTGCACCTCGCTGGCATGTCTGGGTCTTTTCATCTGGGAAGCCTCCTCAGCTTGTTCTTTCATGACTCTGACATTTTTGAAGAGGACAGATCATCCGTTCTGTAGAATGTCCCTCAATTTGGGGTTGCTTCCTCAAGACTAGAGGACCTGTAATTATGAAGAGACACAGGAGCTGACTCCTGGGTGCGAGAGACAGTGGAGACACCGCCACTGATCAGGGCTTTTTGCTGCCAATTACCAGCTTTCCACATCTCAATGTGATTTGGTGGGTTCCATTCCACACCTTTCATGGCATTGCGTTGTCCTGAATTTGGAAATTCACTGAAGTCTCCATATACAAAGAACACATTAAAAGAAAAAAGAAAAGAGAACAAGGGAACAGAACACATGAAATATAGTAAAAAGAAAACAACTCTCCAACGTAACTAATGTTTTTGTTGCCTTCCAGACTCTGGCCACACATACATTATTTTTACTCAGTCTTTCTTTCTTTCTTTCTTTCTTTCTTTCTTTCTTTCTTTCTTTCTTTCTTTCTTTTCTTTCTTTCTTTTTTTTAAGGATTTTAAAAATAATCTCTACATAGACCCAATGTGGGGCTCAAATCACAACCCCAAGATCAAGAGTTACAGGCCCTATTGACTGAGCAAGCCAGGCACCCGTACTCAGTGTTCTTAAAAAACAAACCAAAAAATCCCAACAAAGCAGAGTGTGTGTGTGTGTGTGTGTGTGTGTGTGTGTGTGTATGCAATGCTCCTTAATGTATGTATGAACATGAAAATGAAACGACATCTAAACCAGCAACTGGGAGCCATGATGACAGAGGTAGAGTTTCCTTTCTACTTCCCAAGGAGGGGATTAAGAGTCGGTGTCAAGTACTGTAAATTATTAGAAGAAAATGAACTCCAAATATTTAACATTTAAAGTTTTGAACAACCCACGCAAGGTCCCTGACTGGCTCTTCCAAGCGTCTGGAAACACTCCTCCCCGGGGAGGGCGCCCAGTTAAACCTGGCGGAGTCAGAGCGAGGGTCCCCACACCGGCGTGAGAGTGAGCCACGAGGAAGGAACAGGAACACAAGAAGTGGAACGCCTGTGTCCACATCGTGGCTGAACGGACCAGCAATGCGTCCCTGAACAAGCTGCTCCACGTCTGTGTGGCACTTCCCTCAGCTGCAAAACAGGACAGTGTGCCAGGGCTCCAGGATGAAAGCCGGCACAGGGCACGTGGCACCACACCCGCTGCTTTTCTGATTCTGTCTTGCACAAAAACTTTAAAATATCTCACCTTTAAAGATTCACCCACCATCCTGCCATTCTCAAATTTAACCGTTTTGGGTTTCTTTTTTAATGGTTACTGCAGCCTGGCTCCAAGTGCACACGTGGCTCTGACCAGTGCCTCAGGGCGGCACTGCTCGACGCCCTTCGGTCTGCGCTGCTCTGGCCTTCGGTCCCCCTGACCACTTATCTTATTTCAGTCCAAGCACACCTCCCAGCCATTAGGCTACAGAAAGAATGGACTAATTCTGCTTTCGTCCTGACCTACCAGTCCAAACACATGTGAATGCGCGTGCACCCAAACACACAAGCAAGCTCTTCTTAAGGAGATGGCTTGTGTAGGGCCCTCGGTGCTCACGCCACCACCTTTCTCACCGTCACTGTCCCCGTCTCCCCTACTCTCCAGTACGAAAAAGTGACAACGGAGAGTTAGCAAGGAAATCCAGGATATTGCAACATACGCAGTTATGCTGTCTACACACCAGTGTCCCAACTCACAGGTTGGGCAATACCAATCCGAATCATCGGAAGTTCCTAAGAGTCAAGATTGAGCATTATTAGTTTCCAATCCCAGGTAGGTTCCCTCTCCCCACCAAGTTACTGGAGGACCCAGGAGAGAGCAAGCTGAAGCTGAATGAGGTTTAAGGGACCTTGCTGTCTAGGAGCTCACCTCTGGCAGACTTCTCTGTCCCACGGCAAACACAGCCTGGCATGCTTCCACAGCCAATAGGAATTTTCTCTCTTTGGGACTCTGGATGCCAACCCAGAGTCCGTCCCTCTCATGAAGCTGATGTGAGAGGAAGGCAGCTAGTGACTTCCAGTCTCTGTCACGCTCCTACAAGGCCGGGGCACCCACAGCGTGGAAGGCCTCATGCAGCATGGTCACAAGGGACCTTTCACTTCTAGACTGCTCAGAGAAACCCTGCTCCAGGAAACAATCCCTCTAAACACTGAAAGAGAAGGCATCCTACATGTGTTCTAAGATCTATTCTTATTCATCATTCTCAGAGGTCAGTATTTCACCTTAAACAAGTGAAGAAATACTATCACGTACCCTGAAAAAAACTCTTCATTTTGCAAATTAAATCCCCAGTAAGAGGCTGAATCCACCTGTCCAGCCTGTAACATTTGAAAACAGTTTTGTCTGAAGAAAGTCTGTTCAAATGCGGCTGAGCACATCATCCACAAGACACATCCTTCCTCGGGTTTTCTAAAATCTCCTTTCTCTATAACACCTTATTTTTTTTTCATTTGAATGGCAACTGGGGACCCAAATTCTCTGGCAGAACTGATTTTTCTGTTGGACTGTACGCAATCTAGCTGATCAAATCTTGTACTGGCCAGGACCCTTCTATACTCTGCAGACATGAGTGAGCCTTAAAAGCATACTATCAACTCCCAGGCAAAACTCAGGCGGCTTTAATGACCATGACAGAGGGGTCGCATCTACTCAGTGCCTCACATAAAATCGTCCCGTGAATCAGGCTCCTACAAACACCTTCAGGCTGAAGGAATGAGTGAATTACAGAGAAGAGTGTCCAAGTTACAGGAAACACAGTATCAATTTTAACACTTGCCTTGTGTAGCCACAGACATAAAGTAGTAATTTTAACATTTATTACTACTTTCATAAAACAGGAATAAAAAGAACAAAACTCAGTAATAAATTCAATTGACATGCTTTCCCTTTCTGCAGCCTCTAAGTCCTGCAGAGGACCCATCGGGTTACCTCTCTCTCCGGCTCCACCTCGCCATCCACGGCCCTCCAGCCTATGGCTGATTTAACGGCATTAACACAGAACAGGAGATGTCAGCTTGAGAAAAAAAACCGAGGAGTTTAGATGCTGTTTCAGGTTCATGTTTCTCTGCTCTCAAGCATGAAACTCCCCTCCCACAGACACCCTGTCTTCCCCACCCACGCCCATGTCTCTCTGCAGCCCTTACTCTCAGTGAAAAAGGTCTGCTTTTGTTTTTCTTTCCATAATTTCTTTACGGGTACTTCAGCATTACTCGTACTAGAATTGACTATTCAAATGCTTCTCTTAAATCTTAAGAATGCTAAGCGCTTTTATGCATTAACCCTGGAAATTTTTACAAAAAGAATGTTTAATTCTGGAGTCAAAACTGGATACAAAAATTAATCCAAAAGGGCAATGCAGTCTGAAAAAGCTCACATCTAATGAAGAGGCATTGATAAAATGGTAAACACTTCCACAGGGTTCTTTTTTTTTTATATCGTTATTTTGAGAGACAGAGACAGAGAGAGAGAGAGAGAGAGAGGGAGGGAGAGAGAGGGAGAGAGGGAGGAGAGAGAGAGAGAGGCGCGGGGGGGGGGGGGGGGGCAGAGAAAGAGGGAGACACAGCCTCCGAAGCAGGCTCCAGGCTCTGAGCTGTCAGCACAGAGCCTGATTTGGGGCACAAACTCACAGACTGTGAGATCATGACCCGAGCCGAAGTCGGATGCTTAACCGACTGAGCCACCCAGGTGCCCCCTTTCACGGAGTTCTAATTCTTAGATGATCTGGGGACCATGCGAGATCTCGGAGGTACATTTATTACTACATTACAGTTAGACGCTCACAACAGGAGCCGCAGCCCAGTGCAGTGAGAGAGGCACCCAGCCAGGCCCTGACCCCTACTACTCTCCCTTCCATGTGTTTCCTTAGTCCTAAAGTGGAAATGAAAACAGCACCTGCCTCTAGGATCAGTGATGAAAGCATTAAATTGTAGGAGGTGGGCAGAGTGCTTAGCGTGGCAGGCAGCCGGGGTCCGATCAGGATCAGTCACTGTCCCTGCACCATCTTCCAAGGTCGCAATGAGGACTGAAGGACACACGCACGTCAAGGACCTGGCACCACATGCACCGGGTCGTGCTCACCAACAGTCCCCTCTCTGTGGTAAAGCCCTTTAATTAGTAGTAGAATTAACTACTAGAATTCTACAATTCTAGCAGAATGAAAGCTTACTCTGCCTTGAAAACTCATGGGATTGTGCAAATAATGTGACAACTCTTCAACAACCGAGAATTAAAGCATTTTTAAAAGAAAAACAAAGAAAGAACACCTTTTTATTAGCATTTAGGCCATTACAAATAATTTTTATTTGTATTGTATTTAAAGACATTGCCGAAAGACTTTTTTTTACAATGAGTATTAGGAAATAATTAAATTCCTTCTAAAATTTTCTGTGATTCAAACTTTTTATGCAGATACACCACCCACTAATTAGCACAGAATAATGAGGTTTTACTTCGTTCTCTCTTTTTAATTTTTTTAAATGTTTTATTTATTTTTGAGAGAGAGAGACATGGCATGAGCAGGGGAGGGTCAGAGAGAGAGGGAGACACAGTATCCGAAGCAGGCTCCAGGCTTTGAGCTAGCTGTCAGCACAGAGCCTGACGTGGGGCTCGAACCCACATCTCTGAGATCATGACCTGAGCTGAAGCCAGACGCTGAAACGACTGAGCCACCCAGTGCCCCTTCATTCTCAACAGTGATCTTATACTGAACAAAAAGTCCTGTCCCTCCTCGGCATCACTACCCGCTCACAAGCAACTCAGACTTGGCTGGTGAATCCCCCTCCTCCCAGCCTTCCCGCAGTGGGACCACGTTCTCGGGACTTTAGGACTTCACTCCCTGTGGGGCTAACTGGGCTTATCTGAGACTTGAACAAAAGTGTGCCCCCCAGAGGATTATAATCTAACTGAGGGAGACAGGCCATGAATACCAAGTCACAAACTGAAACTGTTAACACACAAATATTGGATTTTACAAACAAGTGAAGTAAGAGAATGAACGGAAGCAAGAAAGGCTTCAAATGGGAGACAAACTCCGAGCAGATCTTTAGAAGGAAAAAATGTTGAGAAAGGGTCACTGCGAATGGGCAGGGGCGGGAGATGGGAGCTGAGCAGACAGAACAAACTGGTCACCCTGCTTGTGGCGAGTCTCAGCCCCAGCATGACAGGGCCTCTGCAGGTGCACGCACGGGATACAGGAGGGATAGACCCACTACGACGCTTTACTGGGGGACGTCCTTCTGGGGGAGGACCCACTGGTCATGTCCATTTAAATAACCGCTCAGCAGGGGCGCTGGGCGGCTCAGTCGGTTAAGCGTCTGACTTCAGCTCAGGTCATGATCTCACGGTTTGTGAGTTCAAGCCCAGTGTCAAGCTCTGTGCTGACAGCTCAGAACCTGGAGCCTGCTTTGGATTCTGTGTCTCCCTCTCTCTCTGACCCTCCCCTGCTCATGCTCGCTCTCTCTCTCTCTCTCTCTCTCAAAAATACACAAACATTAAAAAAAATTGCTCATCATACACAGCATGGGTCAAAAAACAAAATCCAGATTCTACTCTCTAGTATAACTAAGCCTCATGTTAACGTTTATAAGACAACTCAATTTATTAAATTCAAATTTACAGCTAACTTATGGGACAAATATTCGTGTCACCAAAGGATCCACCCAGGGGGCTCTTTTAGATGGTAACCTGCCCAGGAAGTACTTTTAAATATTTAAACACCGTGAACTATACTGTCTGAAGTGAGGGGAAGGACACCAGAGTACTGTAGTAGCTGAAACTAACCGAAATAAAGCTACAGTACCTTAGAAACTGTGCTGTAAATTAGAGGGGATATACCTGGTTTATAAAAACGCACTTCATGTGATTTTTCAAAAGTCTACCCAAGAAAGGTAAAGTCTGCTTTGCATAATAATTTACTATTAAAACTTGAGCATTTTCTTTTTTCATTCACAAATGCATTTCATGGTTACTTTGCTTCAGGTATCAAGAAATCTTGTTTCAGGGTGCCTGGGTGGCTCAGCTGGTTAAGCATCCGACTTCGGCTCAGTCATGATCTCACGGTTTGCAGGTTCGAGCCCCGTGTCGAGCACTGTGCTGACAGCTCAGAGCCTGGAGCCTGCTTTGGATTCTGTGTCTCCCCCTCTCTCTGCCCTTCCCTCGCTCATGCTCTCGCTCTTTCAAAAAATAAACATTAAAAAAAAAAAAAATTAAAAAACAGAAATCTCGTTTTCACTGAATGCTTGCTTGCAGTTTGCCCTCCGCTGAGAGGACCCAAGACAGTCCTGACAGGGAGTCCGGTCACGCTGACCACAGCCATCAGAGTCCTGCCGTGGCAGGCAGCCTCCTGTCCTGGCTCATGAACTTACAAGCTCCAGGGAAGCGCTGCACCCAGACAGCTAGGACAATTTTAAGTTTCCTAAACGTGGTTTATGTGCTGTCCCCCTGAAGGGTGGAGATTTTCAAGCCTTCCTAAGACAGGTGGGACAGAAGATGCAGCAAGCCACCACTGGACCAACCATAATTCACTCAGCAGACTCTCAACGGTAACTTGATGGCCTGGAGCAGAGGGAGCAGAAACGACCTCACTGTACCCCACCACCACAGCTGAGAGGAGCACCCAGAGCCAGAGGGGCGCTGTAGCCAGCTGCCTATCCACTCTGCAACTCAATTAAAAGTCTGGGGACATGGGGCGCCTGGATGGCTCATCTGAATGTCTAACTCAATTTCAGCTCAGGTCATGATCACAGGGTCATGGGATCGAGCCCCGTGTCAGGCTCCACACTAAGCATGGAGCCTGCTTAAGATTCTCTCTCTCCCTCTGCTCCTCTCCCCCACTCCTGTTGTTTCTAAAAAAGAGAGAAATCCTGGAGGAAAAGGAATGTCGGGGGCTGTGCTAGGATCCAGCCTCTGCAGAAGCAAGCCTGGACCACAGGTCCAGGCCCCTTCAGACACCCTGGCTACAGCATGAGTAGGAAGCAAGGGACATCCAGAGACCAGTGCTCTGGCCCAAGTGCCGGGAGCTATAGCTGGCAGGCAGCAGGACAAAGTCAGAAGAAAGGGGGAAAGACCGCTGTCTGGACTTGGAGGGGTCAGCGTACAGGATATAAAAGTGTGTGGGCTATAGGAGAGCCATAACAGGAAATGAATATATGAAGTTCAAAAAGTATACCAACATCCAGACAACAGAATGTTATTCAGTACTCAAACGAGCTATCAGGCCACGACAAGACATGGAGAAACCTTAAATGTGTATTACTAAGTCGAAGGAGCCAATCTGAAAAGGCAGCATACTACACGAGGCCAACTGTAGGACATTCTGGAAAAGGCACAACTATGGAGACATATTAAAAGGTCAGTAGTTGGGGGGTGGAGGGGGAGACGAACAGGTGGAGCCCAGGGGGCTGCTAAGTGTGCTGCTTTTCAAGTGTTAAGAAGCCACCAACATGCAAGCCCTCGAAGGACGGTCTGACGATACGATGAAAACTGCAAGTGCATATTCCTTCCAACCATTAATTCCCTTTCAGGAATCTGTTGTATAGACATACACGTGTAACTGCAGGACTGTTCATTAAAGCACTGTCTGAAGGGAACATGACTGGAAATTACCTAAGTGCCCATGGGGGGGGGGGCAAATTAAATCAGTTATGGCCCACCTCACCTATGGATACTAGCACCCAGAGAGGGACACGGACGCTCTCCACAGGCTGCTACCTGCAGGTCTGCAGCAATGTGTACAGTCCGCTACCTGTCCTGGGAGGGAAGGGAAGAAGGAAAGGCGGAAAGGGGGCAAGGGAACCAAGGGCAGTGTCTGCTTGAAGAGAGAAACCCCGGAGGAGAGCACAGCCTGCTCCCAGCGGCTACCGGGGGCGCGAGGTAGAGGGAGGGAGGCTTTCACTCTACAGCTGTGTGTTCTCTCATTTTTGAACCACGTGAATGAACTATTCGTTTAAGTAATTAAGGAAATTGATTTTTTGTAAGGCAGCCCCTGGGGTGTCCAGGCCCCAGTGATTAGCTTTAGCCCTGCTGATAACACCTGGACCACTTCCAGTTGGAGCATCTGCAGTTGGAAGATGAAATCTGAAATGGGTTCAGTATTAGTTTAAAATAGTTTTAGTGTTCACAAGAGCTTAAAAGGCAGAAGAAAAGGCACTTTAAAGAAGGAGTTCTCAAAAACTTACTATTTTCCCCCCTAAAGGAATGTGACAATCTATAACAACATTTTGTACCCAATGTAAAGGTAAGATAGATGTTGCTCACATTGGGAAAGCTGACATTATTTTAAAAGAGTCAAAGAAACATCAGGTGGCTGTCAGATCCTGCAGCTTCTAGTACATCCGTGAAGAAACCTCTAATTGAAAGATTCTGTTAAAATCAGAGTTGTGACAAAGGAAGTGCTGACTGGACATCGCTCTAAAACACAACCACATTTTCTTATCTTTGGCTGGCACCTCTAAGTTATTTTGCACTTGTTCAAGTCATATGTGCTAGAGGTCCAAAGGTTTTGCAAGAGAATTAACCAAAACTCCACTTCTCACCATTTACTAGATTCTTCTAACCACAAACACTAAAGAGTTTTGCTTTGGATGTGATTTGCTTTCACTGGTTTTGTGATTTTTATGGATTTTTTTTTTTTTTAGCATAAAGACTATAGAATTCAAAGCAGGGAACCTCCCCAAAACCATCTTAAGTTCCCCATCCCCAAGAAAAACAATTTCTAGAGATTTCCTTCTGGAATCTATGTACACACACTTTTTAACTCCTAAAAAGGATCAGACTTCGCTCCTTTTGAAGGGAAGACTCCCTTCCCTTCCCCAAGCCAGCCACCGCAGGGGACTCAGCCGCTCCTCCTGAAGGACCTTTCAGTCACCTCAGCGTTTTGTGATCTCCAGGTTAATGAGCTCAATGAAGAGGTCCGGAGTAAATGTGAATATTCTTGGAAGTCCTACCAAACAAGAGGCTGATTTTTACTCTATCTCCTTGGTGTACAAGGAGGTTGCTGAGCTAGAGATACATGTATACAGTCAACTAATAAGGAAGGTAATGAAAACCACAGGTTTTAGGAATCCTTCCCAGAAACTGGGTAACTACAAACCAGGCGTGCACCGGCGCCATGACGGGACGCGCAACACAACAACAGGAACAAAATCTATGGCAGTCTGCTGGTCACATGAAATTCGTTTTACCAAACTTTAGTTAAGTTGAAGTTTTAACTTTAATTCAAGTTTAAACTTCAATTCTCTTTTACAGTATAGTGAAAACTCTAAAATCACTGTGTGTTAACTACAGCACCAAAAATATTTTACCATAAAGAAAAGGAGTTTTAGAATGAAGCCTGCTCTTCAAATATCAGGATTCCCAACAGCTCTGAGGTACCGATGGGCCCGGGGTCGCTGACACAGAGCGACACTTGTCCTATGCCACGTGCGGGAACGAGCAAGCGACGGTTGGGGGTTCCGGAGGCAGGAGAGGGGAGGCCCCCTAAACCTTCTTTTGTGCCGCTTCCAAGTTTGAGCTCTACAAATATGTTACCCAGACTCTCAAAACAATTTTTTTAAAAACCTTTTTTAAAAAAATTAGGCTTATGCAAAAATTTCCGAACCTCTTAAATAAGTACATGAATTCCGATTCATGGGGCTTTTCCTCTCACAAACGGGGCTTGTGGAGAGGGAAGGCAGTTCAGCTCTCCCTGCAGACAGGAACATGAATGGATGGAAAACACACCCAGGGAAAAGCTGATCTACATTTCAGAAGAACAAATCACAGTCGCTTCCTTCAATTACCCGGGGACGCAATGGGTCTCTAAAATTTTGGGCTGTTTTTCACACCCTAAAAAGAGGATCTGGACTTCCTGGACTGACACCAGAGGCTCTCTACAACCTCACCTTGGCTTCAGGTGTCCAGACTGACACCCCACCCCCCGCCCCCAAGGTGGTCCTTTCACAAGTTCCCTGGCTGCCCGGCCCCGAAGCCTCAGCCTCCGGTCCTCGCAGCGTCGGTCGGAGTGCGCCATCAGACAGGCGCCAGCAGGCCCGCCGCTGCTCTGCCCAGAGGACGGAGCCACAGCACTGCGGCGGCGCCGGGGCTGAGCAGTATCCCACACATAATAAGCACATATCACTGCTCTCAATTACCTAAGCATTTACACCTCTGAATAAAAGAACGAGGTGGTACAGCTGAGCCTGGCCCAGGCCCACCCAACACCCAGCACAGGCCACCCTGGCAGTCTGCCTCTCAGAAGCAAGACCGCATGGCCTCTAAATGGGAGCCCAGGAGGTATATACCAAAAATAAAACCGGCTTTTGCAAAAGCTGTTGCTACATGCTTAGGAGTTTGGAATGTGCTTCCAGACCTTCACCATGGCTACTTAGACTGTCCCCTACACCCGGAATGGTACTCACTCCCCCACCCCCCCAATCTCCAATCATCTTCAGGTCTCCGTGCCAATGTCACTTCCCCAAGAAGGCCTTCCAAGACCTCTCAAGACAGACAGTCCTGTGCCTCCCTCGTGCACGGGACCATCATGTGGGACCTCCCTTCCGAGGCACCCCATCTCACCTGACTACAGCAGCCTCCCAGGAAGGCGGACCCTGGACTTGTGTCACACTGTATCTCCAGGCTGACAGCACAGTGTAGTAAGTATTTTCTAAATGAGTAAAAATTCCTAAATCTAAAGCAACAAATATTTTTTGAAAGTGTCGTTAAAAGATGGTCCCTTTGAAGGAACTCTGTCCTTCTGGTCATAAGTACCTTCAAGAAAACCATGAACAAACAAGAGAAGTATGTGTCCTCAGGGCTGTGCTGTACAATAAAGCAGCCGCAGCCACATGTGGCTGCGAACATTTACATTAATTAAAATTAAATTTGGGGCGCCTGGGTGGCTCAGTCGGCTAAGCCTCCGACTTCGGCTCAGGTCAGATCTCACATTCGTGGGTTCGAGCCCCGTGTCAGGCTCTGGGCTGACAGCCAGCTCAGAGCCTGGAGCCTGCTTCCGGTTCTGTGTCTCCTTCTCTCTCTGCCCCTCCCCCTCTCATGCTCTGTCTCTCCCTGTATCAAAAATAAAATAAAACATTAAAAAAAATTTTTTTTTAATTAAACTTGAAATTTAGTTCCTGAATCACATTAGTAACAATTTACTCAATAGCCACAAGCTGCCAGTGACTCCAGCACTGGGCAGTGCGGCTACAGACCATGTGATCGTCATCACAGAATGTTCTACTGGACACTGCTCGCTTAGAGGCCATCATGAATGAGAACACGGACATTTCAAACAGAGGGAATGGCCAAATCTACTCTCTTACTGTTGGGAAGAAATCAGTTTTTCCTTACACTTTCCAAGATTGAGAAAGTCATTAGTACAAGCTAAAATAGCCAAGTATCTCCCAATAATTCGAATGACTCTCTCACAGACTTTTTTGGAACAATATTAAATTTAAATTTATTTTCACATGACAAACTAAAATAAGGTACGCAAAGAGGATAACTCTATACAAATCTTGCCCGAAGGCAGTGATTTAATGAGATGCCCTCTCACTTACCCTCACTTTATTTTTTTTTAATAGTTTATTGTCAAATTGGTTTCCCTACAACACCCAGTGCTCTTCCCCACAAGTGCCCTCCACCATCACCTCCACCTCTTTCCCCCCCTCCCCCTCCCCCTTCAACCCTTGGTTGGTTTTCAGTATTTAATAGTCTCTCAAGTTTTGCGTCCCTCTCTCTCCCCAACTCTCTTTCCGCCTTCCCCTCACCATGGTCCTCCATTAGGTTTCTCCTGGTCTCCTGTTAGACCTATGAGTGCAAACATATGGTATCTGTCCTTCTCTGCCTGACTTATTTCGCTTAGCATGACACCCTCGAGGTCTATCCACTTTGCTACAAATGGCCAGATTTCATTCTTTCTCATTGCCATGTAGTACTCCGTTGTGTATATACACCACATCTTCTTGATCCACTCATCAGGTGATGGACATTAGGCTCTTTCCATGTTTTGGCTATTGTTGACAGTGCTGCTATGAACATTTCTCACAGATTTTTAAAGAGGAGTTCAACCCTGGGCAGACTGTGCTCTTCAAACAAAACCCAACCCCATTATGAGTAAGATACACAACAAAAACAGCACAGAAAATCTACCAATACTTCAATGAAAGTTATTAGTTAGTTACTAAATAAAATGTAAGTTGTCAGTTACTAAATGTAAGTGAGATTTAATGTGAAGACACTCACAAACTGGGAGAAATAGCTCTTTGTCCACCATGGGACAATTTTTACTAGCAAAACCCACAAGTCACCACACCCAAAATACCTAGGAGAATAGAAAATAGTAAACTGCATTGAAACAATTTCCTCTAACAGAATCTGCAAGAGAGAAAATCTCCACAACACAGCGAAAAGCTGAGTCTGTTCCTTCCCAGACCAAGGGAGCTGACTGAATGGAGATCACACTTCACCGACACCCTTCCGACCCATCAACCTGACTAAACTACACAGTGATCCCAAGGCCATTTTCTCCCCTAACTCTGTTTTCTAGAAAAGAAAGATTGTTTTTTATGATTTCTCCATACTTGCTTTTTCTTTTTTTGCTAAGTCCTAATCTAAATCAAGTCCTTGTTCTGAAACAATACTAAAAAAACAATTCCATTTAGACTCCAATTTTCCAATAAAGAATAGTTTTTAACTGTGTCTAACACAGACTGACTCAAGTATGTCAAACTATCACCTGGTCTGCAGGATTCCCAAATCCTGGATTCTAACCCATTCTTCGTGCAAGCTGCTAGACCCCTCACACCAGCCCTGGAGGGGGGAGGAGCAATGGCGGGGGGGGGGGGGGCGCGTGCGGCACCTTCCCACCTACTCAGCAAGAAACTTCATGGATCGGGTTCTGGGTCAGACTGCTCACCTGTACCACCCCAATGCCCACCAGCTCAAGGGGAAGGACATGTGTGATGCTGTCCCACACAGCTAAACGCCAGTAACAGCTGCAGCAGCCTGCTAGCCACCAAGAAGCATAGGCACCCAATATACAAAACTGATCAAAGTGAAAATGGAAAACCCGGAGGGGGAAAAAAAAAAACCCCTTTTAGACGTGCGACCCCCAACTTCGAATGTAAAGTCAGTAGCCCACGTCGCAGAGCTGGTAAGCCAGGAGCTGAGGCTGTCCACTCTGACCGGAGGTCCTGGCCATGCTGCCCGTCTCCCAGTATAAAAAGCTCTGACATTTCTTTCAACTCTGAGTCATGGTTAGAAGGTTCTACTTTTAATCAGGTGACAAATACTCAAAATATTTTAATCCAAAGGAATTGGGTCAAGCTTTTATAGCCCATAATTGTCAAAGCAAACCCTAATTATTTCACAGATTTCTATAGTTCCGAGTGTCATCAGTTTGTAATCAGATAACAAATTCTCCTTTATTTAAATATTACACACGCCTCCCATAACAAATGGTCTATTTTTCTGGCTATTTCATGAGTTATTCGAACTACAAAGTGAAAACATGTAGAAGTGGTATAACTGTGATTTTAAAAAATCCAAACTATGTGGGGGGGGCTGTGCAAAGGGAAGCCTTTGAATTATAAAAAGAATCTGCTTTACAACAGAATTGTACAAGCCCACTAAACAGTTTACAACTATTAAGAAACGACTACTGTGTATGATAAGGCATGGGTGTATTAGAAAGACTGGCAAGTTAAGAGATGTTCAAACAGCAGCAGATGGGACACCTAAAAACAGGAAAGTCAGATAAAATCAGGTGAAATTTTTTTCTCCATTAGATTTTACTATTCTTAGCCATAGTTCCTCTAAACAGTCCTTTAATTGATGGTCATGAAACACGGGAGAAACGGGATGAAATTCCTGTCTGTCCAAGGTTTAAAAAGAAAGGAATTCAACTTTTAGGCCCAGAGCTCAGAGACAGCCCTGCTTCCCCAAGTCAGAACCAGAACCACCCTGAAGGCAGTTCTTAGGAGGCAGCAACAGTCACCCTTATATTGTCTAGAATCCTGGAGGAGAAAAGGAGCCGCCTCTGCTTCGGTGAGTCCTCTGTGCACCTGCGGCCCGCGTCTCAAGGGCTCTCCTCCAAATCAGAGGGACTGGCGGCTGGTCAAGTCCAGGCTGGAGCTGGGCAACCTCGGCTCCGCTCCCATGGGCCCACGCTCCAGCTTGGCCCCAGCGTCCCCAAGAGCAGAGCGCAGCCCCCACATAAGCTCGAGCTGCAAAAGCCCCCCAGTGGGAACTGTCCCAAGGGCTTAGATTTCATCATCAATGGTGCCCTGCGATGTTGAGAATTGTTCCCTAAAGCCAAGTTTAAGACTGGGCTGGGCAATTGTGGTGTCCATTCCCCAGTCAATGCAGGCTGTGGACGCCCATGGCAGCCCTGAGGAGGCTGCCCAGCAACCGTGGGATGGCATTCCTAATTCGCCAGCAGGCAAAGGCCTCAGCGCGGGCTGCGGAAGAGCAGGCACACGTGCTGAAAAGCACAGCACATGGCCAGGAGTTTGAGAGCTTGAGAGAGACTGTCTGGGACAACCAGAGGACTTCACTGCGAGCCCTGGGCTGCAGGTCACACCGGGCACACACGAGGACACTCACGGGGATGAAAGTGCTGTGAGCGGCCAGAGTGCTTTCCCAAAGTTACGGAAGGCAGGCACGCGGTGGGTTTGCCCAGCTGCGCGGTTTCCCGCTCTGGCTCCGCAGGGGAGGCCCAGCAGGCACCAGACTACGGGAGCGGAGGGGCCCGCCAGCTATCACGGAGTGTGCTTCTCTTGGCCAAGCTCCTTGCCCGTCCCAGGATCTGCCTCAGGTGCCACCCCCACCTCCTGCACACAGGGGCATTCAGTGAACCGCAGGTGAACACATGAAGCCCTCTTCAGATTGCCCAGACTCCCGCAGTTCAGCAGTTGACAGCATTTTGTATTATTTTCTGAAGTTTTGCCTCCAAGTCTTATTTTGTCAACACAGTTCTAAGCTACTCAGAGCCATCGATCAGAATCCTTTGTATACTGCTACTGCCTAATGGTACATCAGACTGAACTGCTCTTACATACACAGTAAAGGAACACAACCACATATTCATTTGCTGCTTAAATAGTCCATGAAATAGGCTTCAAATGAGTTAAGAATTTTCAGAACACACCACACCACCTAGTCTTTTAAATTTTAAAATTTCGAGGTCCTCCTGTATTAAAAATATATATATAATTGGGGGCACCTGGGTGGCTCAGTCAGTTGAGCATCCAACTTTGGCTCAGGTCATGATCTCACGATTCATGAGTTCCAGCCCTACCTACATCAAGTTTGCTGTCACCCTGTCAGCACAGAACCTGCTCTGAATTCTCTGTCCCTCACCCCTCCTCAAAAACTACCTAAAACATTAAAAAATATATATACACATATACAAGGGTGCCTGGGTGGCTCAGTCGGTCGAGTGTCCAACTTCCGCTCAGGTCACAGTCTCACAGTCCATGGGTTGGAGCCCCACATCAGGCTCTGTGCTGACAGCTCAGAGCCTGGAGCCTGCTTCGGATTCTGCATTTCCCTCTCTTTGTGCCCCACCCCCCACCCCGACTTGTGCACTTTCTCTGAAAAAAAGTTTAAAAGATTTTAAAAAATGTATATACATACATATATAATTGAAAATGGAGACCAAACCAACATTCTTGACTAGAGAACTCTCGCCTATATCCTCACTGTGTTACACGACAGATCTGCCTGCTCGTGAGCCTGCAAGGATGCATGCACATGGCTTACTGTCACTTCTAGATTGCTGACCCAATCAGAGGAGCACTTTCAGTAAGCCAGACTACAGGGCACATCCACTTTTCAGATGAGAAAATCGAGGATCCTCAGAGCATTAATCCCACATTCCATCAGAGTCCCGCACTGTGACCCAAAGGCCAAATCCCTGGCTCTAAAAAGAGTTACCAGGTTTACTGATACACAGCCAGACCCATGTGGGTATGTCCCAGCCTATCCGGGCAGTTTTCGCGCTGAAGTGGCAGTGCTAAGAGGCTATCCCAGAGACTGTATGTCATGCAAAGCCAGAAATACGATCTCTGGCCCTCCACAGAAAGTCTCTGGATCCCTGTATTCCGGAAAAAAGCTTGGGAGCGGTGCAACTACAGCCCTGCTCTCCAAGGCTCAGTGCCCAGCAGCAGCTAAGGCTCTGCTAAGGTCTGTAGTAAAGCTCCTTGGCTATTCCCGTCTCTTAGGAGCACAAAACCTTTTTAGAGAAACATTTCTCTGCACGCCTTCTGATTTCTGGGAATAGACTCAAAATGCTGGCTTTGATGGAAGATGGAAGAGGGGGTGTCCCAACTAGTGTCACCCAAGAACTAGAGTGGATTAAAGCAAGTTCCGCTCATCCTTAACAGCTCACAATAAGGTACATTTCATCCTAACCAGGAAAGGCATACTTCAGCAAAACCGCTTTTAACTCTTTAGTTCTCAAACATGCTAAGTAAAAATACAAAGTTAGCACTTACGCAGCCCCAAGTGATCACATACTCTGTCACACGGCCGCAGTGGCACAAGTTAGAAGTCATAAAAACACAGCCTCCAACGGAGTCGCTGTCCCTTTACAAGTTGTTTCCACGAGATTTGAGAGTTAGAGGCTCACACCCAAACGTCAAGCAGGAGTGTGACTGTCCGCTGTACGAGTCAGTGTCCGAGCCGGCTGTACCGGGCGGCAGCCTGGGCAGGGTCTGTGCTTACGCGTCATCACCCATGTGCACCGTTCTGGCCCCACGGTCATCTGAAAGTCCTCACTTTCCTGACGCATGTACTGGGAAGCAAAATCGAAGCCTCCACAAAAGCTTGCACTTCCTTTTTAGCCAGAACTCAACCAGAGGGGAGAAGGAGCCCTGGAACACAGCCCGCTTCCCCCCGAGCTGGTGACGGACCTCCCCCAGAGACTCGCACCTGCCACATACTTCGAGCTCCTGAATCCATGATTCAAGCGAATCTCACGTTTATGGGTGTAGATTTACAAAATGAACACACACAACTATTGACTTGAATCATTCAGGTTTGGTTCTGGTTTTGCCGTCTGTGGTGTGACTTTGGGCAGATCACCTAGCTCAGTCTGGATCCTTACCTGGAAGCGGCAGGCCCCCTCACGGGGTGCTGCGAGGACCAGGCTGGGGGGTGGGGGGGACCACTGGAAGTAAAGCACTACACATACACGAAAGATCATCGTTTTGCTGTAAAAGGCACTTTGGTTGGTGACTGTATTTACTCTATACTTTCTTTAAATACAGTTTCCTTTGCATTTAAAAGGATTCACATCATAAAGTGTAACACAACTGCTTAAGAACACTTCAATAGCAAAGAATGAAATTGACGTGTGTTCAATTTTTGGAAGACAGTCTTAAAAAATTTTCAACTTACTAAATAGTCTATTTGTTGTATGTAAATCTGGCTTCAATAAAGCTGACCAAAAAAAAAAAAAAAGTCTACTGCTTGTTTGCCTGGATACGTATTTCTCCTTCACTGTTAAACCACGAATCCCTGCTGTTGAAATATACTAATATGTTGTTCTAATCAGGACATATGAAATAAAGAAGTTTCCCAAACACAAAGCTAACTACACACTGGAAACACAGCCCTACCTCTTACCACGGGAGCCATGGGAAGGAAGACTACATCTGGGAGAAAGCGTTGAGGGCTTCAGCGTAGAACAGGAAAATGCTACAACATCTCATAACGTTAAACGCTGTGCCGCTCCAGCGCTGGGGTTTGGGTGAGGTCAGCAGCACTATTTTTCCTTCTTCCTCTTGCTACCTTCCTTTGGCTAGTTCTGCATCACCTCTGCAACACTCCGTAGGAGCTTCCTTGACCTCCTCAGCCTTCAGAGACCCCCCCCCCCTCCAGCCTGTCATCAGTGGCAATGACAGTGAACAGAGATGCCACCTTACCTCACCAGCAGGTTTTACGCACACCCACGTCCCCCTGCTAGACTGCCAGCGCCCTGCAGGGAGCACCCTGGCAGGTAAGCTCCCCAGTGCCAGCCTGCCAGACTCACGCAGCGGACACTGACGGCGTCCCAGGCCAGTCCCCACACACACACGTACTGCATCATGGCAGTGCAAATCACTCCCGTTTCTCAGGCTACCCAGGCCTCCCCCTGCTGCTCCTAACCCCTCAGCTCTTCCCAAACTAAGAGCTCCCCTCACTCATTTTATCACAGACACAGGAAACACACCTTGCTCCGCCTGGCCAGATATTCCCCCGGGAACCTCAAAAACACATCCCCTAAGACCAGGTTGAATCTCTTTCTGCTTTCCCATCTAACCCAATGCCTTTACATCTTTGTATGTAATGGAATTCCTTTGGTCCTTTATTTGCTTAGTATATATCCTTAAGATGTCTGTCTCAGACTAGAAGTTATGGGAGATGAAGTTGTACCTCGTTTAACACACTCGGTGATGATCCCTTTCCTTGGCCCCCACGCTAACAGACTTGCACGATAACGTGGCGTGATGAATGTATAACCAAGGGGAATCAACATTAACTATGACCATGAACTTCAGTCTTTAAATGATTTAAATCAGAGCTATCAAAAACTTTTTTGTTCCACATTCGGAACAGAGCAAGCCCGCATGCCTTAGAAGGATCAAAACAAAAAAGGAAAGGGGGAAAATGTGGCCAAGAGGGAAAAATCCTTTCTGATAAACTGTGTTGTGACCAAGCAGCACATCAAGCAAGTATGTGGCCATCCAATAACAGATTTACCCAAAAGGCCATTCTTTGGGCTCCATCTTGGAAACCGCTGAACATATGTAGTTGGACAAGCCTTTCTGTGAAGTCTTGTGTTAGCAATTTGTCCCTCGATAGAAAACAAACTCTGCAACAACCTCAATCAACAACCGCAAAGCTGCAAAGCCATTCAAAACTTCCCAGCTTCAGAAGGCAAGCTTCAAAGCTGCACTTGCCTGGCATAATCTTTTACATTGTTAAAGACTTCACTAAAACATAGCAAGATTAATGAAGCAAAATCTGTTCTGCAGTAAAAGGTTGTTACCACATTTCTGACTTCAGAGAAGTTGAGCTGACAAAACAACTTTATTAGTAAAAAAGTATTACTAGTGACTTTCTCCTCACAAGAAACGTATCTATTCCCCTGCACCCCTGCATCATTTAACAAATTTTATTTAAACAAGACAAGAATCTCCTTACGGTGGATTTTTTTAAATCGTTTCTCTCACTTCTATGATAATATTCTAGGAATTGTATTAAAACTGAAGCCACAAAATTCAAGTTTTGTTTCAACAGCAGAACCAGACTTTTTAAACCATTACTAGAAAAACGCCAGTGGCCACAGAAACGCAGCAGTGTCTACGGCAAATCCGAAGGCATTGCTGCAGCAGTATAATTCAATTTGGACCCATTCATTATAAACTGATTTTCAGATGCTGCTACTCCGAGACCCTACTGGAGAAATGCAGGCTGCGCTGGAGACAGAATTGTTCGCAGCGGCGCACAAGTTTTACTGCAAAGAAGAGGCTCTGAAAGAGGAAATACAACTCGTTCATAACGCTACCATGAACCATCCCAGAAGAGCACAGAATTATTAAATGAATAGTAATTAAAATACTTTTCTTAGGCAACTGATGGGATGACCTCTGAATATTTTCAAGGACTGTTTCAAAAAACGTTTTATTGAACATTCTGGCAAAAAAATTTTTTTTTTCCTGGAGAAATCGCGATTCTGACATTCCTATGAGAATTTTTTTATGCATCTACACTGTAAAAGCCACAGCGGCTCAGATGGAGATTGTAGCCCAAGAGGATCTGCTTTTTACTTCATTTTCAGGTTATACTTCTGAAGTAAAACACACCACAGCAACTCTGAGGACGTCCCGCTCCCGAAGTTTGGGGTGGGGAAAACGTTATGACTTAAGGGATCTAACCACGAGAGTTTTCAAGAGAACTACTCAACGTTTTCCCAAGGAGCACATTCCAAGAAACTTCTAAGCCGTAACTCCCGGGCTGGCTTCCGCTGTGACGGCGCTGCGCACCGTGCTACTACTTCGGAAAAGATTTCGGGTGCCCCCCCAGCGGTGCACTTGCTCCGTCCCTACCCGAGAAACGTACCCTCCTGCTGTCATCCCTCCAGGCAGCCCCGCGGGCGCCGACGCACGGCGGCATTCGGGGGTGGCGCGCGGAATCCCCACGAAGCCCACCAGCCCGCTCCCCTTTACTTTTCCTCCGCCCAAGTACCGCCCGCCTTCGGCGCGCGGAGGGCGTCCCCAACTCCGGGCCGGCCGGGAGCGCCGGGGCAGGGCCGGCCTGCGCGGGCCCCGGCGCGGTCCGGCGCCAAACTTCCCCAC
>NC_043707.1:2933439-3064644 GCF_006229205.1 Suricata suricatta
GGCCTGGGCTGTGGCCTGGCTGCGAGCCGGGCCCCCAGGCGCGCAGTCGGCGCCGGGCCGGGCCCACTCGTCCCGCCGGCGACTCTGCCGGGTCCCGGCTCCCCGCGTTCCTGCCCGCGGCTCCCTTCCCCCAGTGACCACCCAGGCCACTTCCCCTCGCTGGATGCTAGCGATGAGTCGGGGTCCCTGCAGGTTACGGACACCCCGCGAGTATGTGCAAATGGGGAAACTGAGGCAGGAAGTGGCAGGGTGGGGACTCGAACTCACTCCCGCCAAGTGAGAGGGACAGGAGACTCCCTGATGCGACGGAGCTTCCAGGTGTGACACCCTCATCTGCACGGGAGGCAGTGAGCGCTACATCCCGGGCTGGTGCGCGCTCAGCCTGCTCCCAGGCCTGGAAGGCCTCTTAAATCAGGGCTTCGGGCCTCCGTGGGCCTCGGTGTCGAGGGGGGTGCGGAGCGTCCCCGCGCCGACAGCCACTTGGCACCCCGCAGGGAGACTCGCCTGAGGGGCCACTCCCTGCAGGACTGTTCACAGAACATTAAGGTGTTCACATCCGTGCCTTATCTGCTCCTCATACTTGCCCGCGCTTCGTCCTCAAGTCCTTATCTGAAAGGTATCACCAGCAGCCCCGTTTCCTAAGCCAGAAACCTGTGAGTCAGCGCAGACTCCTCCCTTCCTCTCCACGCAACCAGTCTCCCCACGTCCTTTACCTGCTCCTCCCCATGCCGCTGCCCCCGAGTCGTCCTGCATCCCACTTAAGTGTCCCTTGGGCTCCGCATTTCAACCCACACCGCACCAGAATTAACTTCCTGAAAAAAAGGGGGGAAAGAACTCTGTTTAAAGCAAATAGCTCCTACCCACAGAGGGGAAAAGAAAGATTGTACCTGTATAGTGTGTAAAGCAGACCAAAGCATGCATAGGTGTTTGAAATACAGTATATATACATGTGTATATGCCAAAAGGATTGTCATCTAGTGTCAAGACGAGTGATCTTTCTCCTTTTCTCTGCTTGTATTGTTCAAAATCTTGAGCTGCCCTCACCTTCCTGCCACATCTATCTGATCCACTTTCCCATCCATCTCTCCCCCATCACTCACTCCCTCGTATCCAGTCGTCCCCTAGGAAGTCCCATAATTCAGGCCTTTTCATACTTTTGCAAATGCCATTCCCTGTGCTGATAATACGAATGCTTAACTCCAGCTCATCCTCCAGGACCCTCTACAAATGTCGCCTTTCTTAGGAAGCCCTCCTAGCCCACTTCAGGACTCCCATGGCATTTCTGGGCATACATCTTTTTTTTATCCATTCATGTTTTTATTTCCATCAAATATCCCTTGGGAGTCTCCTCAGGGCATTGCCACCATGCTAATCTCTTGGGTAGAGAATAAAGAAGTCCCTATATATTCAAGGATGCCAAATAGCAAGCCCTAAAAACCATAAACAAGTATTCAAGAAGTCAGTTTGCACAGTAAGGCAGGAAGTGTATCAAGTCATAGGGTAACACAGGGCTGGCAGCATCCTATATCTGAATGTGCCAGTAGTGTCCCTCTTTCCATAAGTCTGTGGGTCCCTTGAGGGCAAGGGCCATGTCTTAGTCATAGTACACTGGCCTGTAGGAAAGAGGTTTGTAAAATTTGATGAATGAACAAATGAATGAATGAACCAATGCTGTTAGGTTCCTCTGAGTCCTAGAGGCCTCCAGGCCACTGAAAAGGATGGGCTCCACCTGAGGCAGTCCAGGCCACTCCTCCACAGAGGGCAAAATGTGTCAGGCCACCATGAGGCCTCAGCCAGGGCCTGCCTTGGGTCAGTAGGGACACCACCCAGCCTCTGAACCCCTCAATAAATGGTGTACACAGTACTGGGCACATGAGCTGGTGCCCTCCCCCCACCAGTGGGCAGCTATGGCATGGGTCATGCCCTATTTTACAGAGAAGAAATTGAGGGGACCCAGTCCTGGTAAATGACCAGGACATGTCAGGGCCAGGCCTGAAACATGTCTTCAAACTGTACACCCCACGCTCTTCTTGCCTTGCCCTGCTCAACCCTAAAATGTACCTGTTCTGCTTCCCCTTTTTCTAGTTCAGTTGTATCATTTTGATCAGTTCCTGTGGTACTTCCTGATATCTGTTTTTTCTTTCCTTTCTACTTCTTCTCCCCTAGGTCTGACTCTTGTCCAAGAACACTGTGCTCAGACATTGATGGGGGAATAGCAAGGAAGGTAGTATGGTTCCTGCCTGCACACTCTTAGCTGGGATCAAGGTCAACGCAGACGAAAGGGACACAACACTGTTAAGTGCCTTCTGTATCCCAGGCCACTCTGCCTCATACTGCACGCGGGTCAGCACTTCCCACATCCTAGAAGGGTCTATACCACTGTCCTCGTGATATAGGTGAAGAAAGAAGGCACAGCAGAGGGCCAGTCACCCAGCCACAAAGGTGCTTAACTAAGGTTTGCAAACCAAAAGCTGCCTGCTCTTTCCACAAACCTCACCGTCTCCAGTTTCAGAAGCCGTACGACCATGGAATCCCTATTTACAGAATGCTTAAGGGCTGAGAGAACAAGGTGGGGAGGGGGCGGAATTGCAGCAAGGGAAGATTTCCGGAGAAAAGTTCATTTGAAGCCGTCCACTGATGAGTGGATCAACAAAGCGTGTTAAGCTACACGATGGCATATTATTCTGCCATAAAAGGAATGAGGTACAGATACCACGGCATGGATGTCCCTTGAAAATGGTGTGCTCAGAGAAAGACGACAGCCTCCAAAGACCATGTATTATCTGACTCCACTTGTATAAAACGTCCAGAACAAGGCAAATGCAGAAACAGAAAGAACAGTGCTTGCTGGGAAGAGGGAGGAGATGGTGAATGGCAGCCAAAGGTCACGAGGTTTCTGTTTGGTGTGATGAAAATGTTTTAAAATTGATGGTGATGATGGTTGCACAACTCTGAACATACAAAAACCATGGAAATCTCCACTGTGAACGGGCGAATTGTATGGTCTGGGAATTGTATGTCAGCAAGGCTAGATTTTAATGTGTTGCCTTGGGAGGAAGGAAGACAGACAAGGAACGATGGAGGGAGGGAGGGACCCCCAGCAGAAGGAAAGAAGTCAGGGGTCCAGGTGGGAGAGCACAAAGATATCTGCTTCGTGGTCTGCCAAGACGAAGGGTCAGGGAGGGGGGCGCGGGGGGCTGAGGGATGAACCAGCAGGCAAAAACCGGGGACCAAGATCCACAGATGGAACAGAAAAGCAGAAATTGAAGGAGGGAGAGAGCTCCCCACTGGCTCAAGCTGCCTCCTACTCAGACCCCGGTGGACACCTCACATTCAGTGGGCACAGTCTTTTCCCCACACCAGCTGGTCCTCACGGGCTCCCAATCCCAGGAACAGCCTTGCCCTGTTGTCCATGGGCTTTGGCACAGCTTCCTTCCTCCCCTTTCCTGAACCTTTCACCGCTGCCCCCGTGTCTCCCTCCCCTCCCCACTACAGGGACTCCTTTTCAGTAAACATGGTCTCCACAGTTAACCCAGACAACTTATAGAAAATTAACAGTAGATGCTTCTGTCTATATGATTAAGGTCGGCAGTGCCAACATTTTGCCACATTGGCTTCAGATCTTTATTTTATTTATTTATTTCAATTGCTTCTCGGCCTTTTGGCTAAGATCGAATGTAGTATCTGTTCTGGTCAGCTTAATATTTATTTATTTCAGAAATAACATGTCAGAGAGAGAGCTAAAGCTACCTCTCCTGACCCTTCTTCCAAAGTCACCCCTCTCCTGGGGTTACCAGGCAAGGTGTGTATTTTTATTAGGTTTGAATTATATGAAATTGCCATACTTGACCGTTTTCACCCCTCCTGTGACAGATTTGTATGGTTCATCTAATATGACCTGTGCACACAACCATCAATAAAATTCATTTTGAATATTGAGATATTTTACATAAATAGCATATTGTAAAGTTCCTTGTGGAAATCTCTTTTTTACACCCAACATTTTGGTTTTTTAACAATTGTAAAATACATATAACATATAATTGACTCCCTTTTTTTAGTTTATTTATTTTGAGAGAGAGACTGGGGGAGAAGCAGAGAGAGAGGGGAACAGAGAATCCAAAGCAGGCTCTGTGCTGACAGCAGAGACCCTAATGCAGGGCTCAAACCACGAACTGTGAGATCCTGACCTGAGTCAAAGTTGGATGTTTAGGAGCCCCTAAAATTGACCATCTTCACCATTTTTAAGTGTACACTTCTATGGTATCAGGAACATTCATGTGGTACAACCATCATCACCATCTAGCTCCAGAACTTTCTCACCTCCCCCCCCTAAGCTGAAACTGTACCCATTCCTTGGGCAGAGAGAGGTAGACAGAGAATCCCAAGCAGGCTTCAATGCAGGGCTTGACCCCATGACCATGCGATCATGACCTGAGCCAAAATTAAGAGTCGATGCCAACTGAGCCACCCAGGCGCCCCCAGAGTTTCCTTCCCTTTTAAGGTTGAATAATATTCCGTTGTACGTCTATACCGCATCTTGTTTATCCATTCAGCCATCAATGGACACTTGGGTTGCCTCATCTTTTGGCTGTTGTGACTAGTGCTGCTGTGAGCATGGGTGTGCGAGCATCTCGCAGAGGGCCTGCTCGTCTGTCTGTTCTAACCAAATGCCACGGACTAGGTGACTTAGGAGCAGAAGCATAGTCCTCACAGTTCTGGAGGCTGAAGTCCGAGAGGGAGGTGCCAGTGAAGTTCATGTCCTGTGAGGCCTTCCTCCTTGGTTCCTTGATGGTGTCTTCTCAGCACGTACCTGGTGGAAGGGGCCAGGGAGCTCTCTGGGTTTGTTTTTTTTTTTTTAGTATTTTTAAAAGTTTATTTATTTATTTTGAGAGAAAGAGAGAGTACAAGCAGGGAAGGGACAGAGAGAGGGAGAGACCGAGAATCCCAAGCAGGGTCCACACTGTCGGCACAGAGCCCGACACTGGGCTCAGTCCCCCAGACCGTGAGATCCTGACCTGAGCCAAAACAAAGAGTCTGATGCTTAAGTGACTGAGCTGCCCAGGCATCCAAGCTCTCTGGGTCTTTCATGAGGGCACTGATCTCACTCGTGAGGGCCTCACCCTCACAACCTAATCACTTCTTAGGCCCCACCTCCTGATACTCTCACCCTGGGGACCAGGTTTCCACATAGGAATTTTGAGGGGACATAAACAGTCAATCCATAGCAATGGTGCACAAATATCTCCCTGAGACTCTGCTGTCAATCCTTCTGGGTGTGTACCCAGAGGTAGAATTGCTGGACCATGTGATAATTCTATTTTTAACTTTTTAAAGAACTGTTAGACTGTTTTTCCCATAGTGGCAGCACCATCTTACAGTCCCAGCAACAGTGCACAGTGGGTTCCAGCTTTCCACACCCTTGTCAACACTTACCATTTTCTGTTGGTTTTTATTTTTGTTTTCTTGATAGGAGCCATCCCAACAGACATGAGGCGGGATCTTCCGGTTCATTCCTTTTAACTTCTACATTGCATTCCATTCCGGGAACAAACCACATCATGTTTATCTCTTCTCTTCCTACAGGACAGGTAGATCACTTCTACTCTTTCTATTACAAACAGGGCTGCAATTCATATTCTTGTGCACCACCCCAGCCTGAGACCGCACCTTAGCGCATCTCCAGGGAGAACACTGAGAGGCAGACTCCTGGGTTCAAGGGTATTTCAGGCGGAATCCTGGCAGAAGGAGATGGCGCCTGTAGAAGAGACTATCTCGTGGAGGGTTTCCTAGAGGACCTACTTACAATGTGAGGACAGGTCACTAGGAAATCGTCAGGGACAGGGCAACACTTCGGGGGCTGGTAGCAGATGAGCTATTACCACTACGAAGACAAAGGGATATATGTGGAAAGGAATGCCTGCTAGAATTAGGAAAGAAAGAAACTGTGTAGAGATGGCCATCTTCAGAGAATTCAGCTGGCTGGGGGTGTCCCTGACCACTCTCCTTCTTTCTTTCACTCTCTTTTTTTTTAAGATTTAATTTTAAGTACTCTCTACACCCAACATGGGGCTCAAACTCCCAACCCCAGGATCAGGAACTGCACGCTCCTCCGACTGACCCAACCAGGTGCCCTTCTCTCCTTTCTGACCTCATGCCAGGCTGCCCGCTGGTGAACCCAAGCCCAAGGGCATCGCAGCCTGTTAAGCTCAACCCCCGGGGGCACAGGGCTGGCATATGAGAGATGCATGGCGCGTAAGGAACACCTGTCTTCAACTCTAGTGGGAATTTGCAATTCACTTTCCAAAAACAATTTTATCAGTTTACATGCCCACGGGCACGGTACTGTGACCCATAGTCCCACATCTTTGTCCAGACTGGCTATTGACCAGACTCAATAATTTCCCCCCTCGTCTTTAGGGATGAAATGATGCTCAGTATAATTTTCATATGCTGTTCCCTAATTACTGATGAGGCTGAGCATTTTTATATACTTATTAGTTGTTTGGAGTTCAATATGCTAAGAAATGACCTATATATTCTTTGCTTGTTTACTATTTGGTGGTTCATCTTTCTCTTCTTCATTAATAGGAGTTTCTTTCTTTTTTTTATTTTGGATGCCAATCCTCAAAAAAAAAAAAAAGTAAATTGAAGATGTTTTCTCTTGTCTGTGGCTTATCTTTGCACATTTGGTGTCTTTTATAGTCTCCTGTTTTTCTTCTAATAATTTTATAGCTTTGCCTTTTCACATCTACTCAACTTCTTTTTCCTTGCAGAAAGACGGTTTTATTTATTGAATGCTTCATCCTTTTCTCTTTGATTTGTAACATCAACTCTTGTCTCACTCGAACTTCCTCTTTATTCTGTTCAATCGGTCTATTTGGACTCCCCTGAACCACTGTTACAATGTTTCACATGTTTCAAATATAGAGCAGCTCTTGATACCTGGTAAGGACAGTGCCTCGCCTCCTTTTCCACTGTCTGGACTCTTCCTGGCCACTCACTCTTACTATAAATTTTAGGGTCAGTTTTTCTACAACCATAAAAAAAAAAAAAAGAAATCAAAAATTTTACTGGAATTTCATCAAATTTGTAGATTAATTTGAGTAAAATCACCATTTTAAAAGTAGTGAGTCTTGGGGGCGCCTGGGTGGCTTAGTCAGTTGAGGGTCCAACTCTTGATTTTGGCTTAGGTTATGATTCCAGGACCAGGGGATCGAGCCCCATGTTGGGCTCCAAGTTGAGCATGGATTCTCTCCCCCTCTGCCCTTCTTGTGTTAGAGTACATGCACGCGCTCTCTCTCTGTCTCAAATAAATTAAAGAAAAATAGTGAGTCTTTCTGACAATTAGCAAGCAAAATGAACATGTCACACAACACTATGGGATGTAATTTGCAAAATCCAAACTCTGGTAAGAGCTGTAAGAAACACAACTTGATTTTCCTTAACAAATTAATTTCAAAGAAAAAAATGACAAAGTAGATGAAAAGAGAACCTACAGATTAAGCAACTTAAGGAGTATAATAAGCAATTGCATGTTGTATGGACCCTGATTCCAGCAAATCAAAATGATGAGACAATTGGAAATTAAAATACTGACTGGCAGTCAGAGAAAGACAGATGTCATATGTTTTCACTCATATGGGATCTTGAGAAACTTAACAGAAGACCATGGGGGAAGGGAGGGGGAAAAATAGATACAAACAGAGAGGAAGGGAGGCAAACCACAAGAGACTCTTAAATACAGAGAGCAAACTGAGGGTGGATGGGAGGTGGGAGAGAGTGGGAAACGGGTGATGGGCATTGAGGAGGGCACTTCTTGGGATGAGCCCTGGGTGTTGGATATAAGCCAATTTAACAATAAACTATATTAAAAAAAAATAAAATAAAAGAGAATGTTCTTCACTTGAAAAAAAAATACTGACTGATATGGAATGATATTAAGAAACTGATGTTGGGGCACCTGGCCTGCTTAGTTGGAGAAGCATGTGACTCTTGATCTTGGGGGCCATGAGTTTGAGCCCCATGTTGGGTATAGAGATTACTTACTCATAAATAAATGAATTTTATTTTATTTTAAAAGTTTATTTCTTTTTGTTGAGAGACGGAAAGACAGAATCCCAGGCAGATTCCGTGCTATCAGCGTAGAGCCCAGCATGAGGCACGAGCTCACAAGAGCATCATCAAGAGATGATGACCTGAGCTGAAACCAAGAGTTGATGCTTAATAAACTGAGCCACTCAGGTGCCCTCAAATAAGCAGATTTTTAAAAAAGAAGTTGATGGTAATTTTTAATATGTGATAATAATATTGTAATTATATATTTTTAAAACAGTCCTTATATTTTAGAGGCATAGGCTGGAATGTCTATAGATGGGACACTATGATGTCTGGGAGAAGTAGATGGGAAACATGGGCCCAATCTCCCCAGAAACTGACAGTTACAGATACTGAGTGACGCACAAAGATTCGTCATATGGTTCTGTATATTGTATATTTTGAAATTTCCGTAGTAAAATGTTACTAAAATATTTTAAAAATTTTTAATGTTTATTTATTTTTGAGAGGCAGAGAGAGTGCAAGCAGGGGAGGAGCAAAAAGAGAGAGTGAGACACAGAATCTGAAGCAGGCTCCTGGCTCTGCTGATTCAAAGGGGCACATGCACCCCATGTTTATAGCAGCCCTACTGACAATAGTCAAAGTATGGAAGGAGCCCCAATGTCCATTGACAGATGAGTGGATAAGTGGGATGTGTGTATATGTGGTGTGTATACACACAATATATACTCATATATACACTACATACTCTCAGCAATGCAAAAGAATGAAACCTTGCCACTTGCAACATGGATGGAACTGGAGTATATTATGCGAAGCAAAATAAGTCAGTTAGAGAAAGGCAAGTATGATTTCACTCATATGTGGAATTTAAGATACAAAACAGATGAACGTAAGAGAAGGGAAGCAAAAATAATTTTAAAAAGTGAGGGAGACAAACCATAAGAGACTCTTAAATACAGAGAGCAATTTTAAATAAGATGATTGAGTCTGGGGTGCCAAGAAAATGATATTGGAGCAGAGACGTGCAGGAGGGAAGAGGTGAGTGTGTGAACTTCCAGGACCCAGGGCACTGTGAGCTTGCAGCCCCGTGGCATAGGTGCCCTCAGCCGCTTGCAAAGGAGAAAGGGGTCAAATGAGGCTGGGGTGGCTGGGACGGGCTAAGGTAGAAGGAAGGGAGCGGATGGGGGAGATGGACGGGCGGGAGCCCACGGCGGAGGTGCTGACTGCGTTCCTGGACCCCCTCCTTTTTGTTTAAGCTCATCCTCTATGCAGAGCATCCTGACTTCAACAATACTTAGATCCTCTGGAGACCTTCAACTGTGAGTTCTGTCTCTCCTCGTTGCTCCTCACCCCTGCAGGCTCTTCCTTTCCCCTCTTACCTACCTTAAGTTACGTGGTCACTGTTGGAAACACCATGCTGCACACAGGCTCCCTTTTTCTCTGAGGCATTGTTGTCACCCTTGCCGGGCAAGGCTACCACGGGGTTCACTCCACCCCCTGCCCACTCTTCATTAGCACGCAGGAACTGCAGTCTGGAAGAAAGCCAGTGACCACATGGCTGCTGTCCCCTTGGTGACCACAGACCTCGAATGGGTGCTCACTGCCACTGGGCAGTCATGCAGTTCCAAAGTGGCTGGCACAGTCCCCAAGACCCCAGTACAGCCTGCCCTGGTCCCCACCCTCCCTCCCGGCTGAAGGCGTTGTCCTGCTCCGCTGAGCCGTCGAACCCACCAAACCCGCCACACGTCCCAGGGCCCCAAGCACATCCTCCTAAGACTCTGCCTTCCTGTGGGACAGCCCCTCAGCCCCCCTGCCTTCCCCAAACCTGCCGAGCACTGACCTCCCAGAAATCTCCCCAGGCTATCACCTTCCCCCTCTCCGGTGAATCATCCCCTAAAGCATCTAAATGTGCTCGCTCTTCTCCCCTCTTAAAAAAGAAAAATATGGGCACCTGGTGACTCAGTCCGTCAAGCGTCCAGCCGACTCTTGATTTTGGCTCAGGACACGATCTCACAGTTCATGAGACCAAGAGCCACGTCAGGCTCTGCGCTGACAGCAAGGAGCCTGCTTGGGATTCTCTCCCTCTCCCTCTCTCTCTCTGCCCCTCCCCTGCTTGCATTCTCCTGTTGATAAAATAAATAAGTAAACTTAAACAACAACAACAAGAACAAAAACTCCACCCTTCTCTTATTACCTCCTCCTGTCCCAGCTCCGGTTTTGTTGCAAAACACCTTTTAAGAGTTGTCCACATGTTTATTTAAACGCGGTGTCCTGTTTTTTCCTCCAACTTAAAAAAAAAATTCCGTTACCCATCACCCTTCCCATATGATTGTCATATCTGTTCCTTCAACACGCATTAATAGCCCTCCTCTAACATTGTTATTATTACTTTAAATAGTTAATAGCGTTTAAGTAAGTTGTAAGAAGAAGGCGGAATCTTACTTACTGTTTCCGGTGCTCTTTATTTCCTCCTGGAGGTCCAAGCTCCCATCAAGGGTCATTTTCCTCCAGCCCAAAGCATGTCCTTGAGCATCCCTTAGCATTGCAGGATGGCTGGCAACAAATTCTCCCTGCTTTTGTTTGCCTGAAAATGAAATACATTCCACCCTCATTTTTTTTGTTTTTTTTCTTTTATAGTTTATTGTCAAGTTGGTTTCCATACAACACCCAGTGCCCATCCACACAAGTGCCCTCCTCCATGACCAGCACCCCCCCTCTCCTGCCCCCTCCCCCCTCAGCTCTCAGTTTGTTCTCAGTATTCAAGAGTCTCTCATGGTTTGCCTCCCTCCATCTCTCCAACTATTTTTCCCCCTTCTCCTCCCCCATGGTCCTCTGTTAAGTTTCTCCTGTTCCACTTATGAGTGAAAACATATGGTATCTGTCTTTCTCTGCCTGACTTATGACACTTAGCATGACACCCTCGAGTTCCATCCATGTTGTTACAAATGGCCAGATTTCATTGCCATGTAGTACTCCATTGTATATATACACCACATCTTCTTGATCCGCTCATCAGGTGATGGGCATTTAGGCTCTTTCCATGATTTGGCTATGGTAGAAAGTGCCGCTATGAACATTGGGGTACATGTGCCCCTATGCATCAGCACTTCTGTATCCTTTGGGTAAATCCCCAGCAGTGCTGTTGCTGGGTCATAGGGGAGTTCTATTGTTAATTTTTTGAGGAGCCTCCACACTGCTTTCCAGAGCACCTGCAAGAGTTTACATTCCCACCAGCAGTGCAGGAGGGTGCCCATCTCTCCACACCCTCGCCAGCATCTGTAGTCTCCTGATTTGTTCATTTTAGCCACTCTGACGGGTGTGAGGTGGTATCGCGTGTGGTTTTGATTTGTATTTCCCCGATGCTGAGTGACGCTGAGCATCATTTCATGTGCCTGTTGGCCATCTGGGTGTCCTCTTTGGTCCACCCTCATTTTGAAGGATGTTTTTATGGATATAAAATTGGGGCTGATGGTTTTTTTTCTTTCAACACCTTAGAGATGTCTTTGCACAGCCTTGCATAGCACTTTGGCCTCCATTATTACTATTAATCATTCAGCCTGCATTTGGAGTTCTGTTTCCAAATATGTCGTGTGTCTGTTCTCCGGACACACTCACGTTTTTTTTTCTTGGTCTCAGGTGTTCGCAGCGCGAGCGTGATGAGCCAGATGCGTTTCTCCTTCTGCTTATCCCCGCTCGGGGCAAGTGGAAGTTTATCCTGTAAGTTGGTATTTTCATCAAACCTGGAAAGTTTTCAGCCATACTTTTCTTGATTTTTTTTCTGCCTCAATATGATCGTCTTCTCTTTCTGGGATTCCAATTATACGGATGTCCAATTGCTTGATATTGTCCCTGAAGCTTTATTCATTTTTCTTGTGTCTTTTTCTCTCTTCTTCATAGAGAATAATTTCTATTGATGTGTTTTCATATTTACTGGCCCTCCTGCCATCTCCAGCCTATTGTTAAGGTTGTCCAGCGATTTTTGTTTTGTTTTGTTTTTCTTTCTTCCTTTTTTTTTTTTTTTTTTTTTTTTTTTGGGTCTTGGATCCTAGACCTTCCATTTAGTTTCCTTTCACATTTTTAATATCTCTGATGAAATGCTCTATTGATAAACTCTTTATGACTACATTTTGTTTTAATTATTGAGCATATTTCCCTTTAAAATATATTTGTAATAGCCCCTTTAAAATATTTACCTGCTAAGCCCAATATCTGTGCTATCTTTTGTTCAGTCTCTATTGACTGTTCTCTTTCTTTTCTTTTCTTTTCTTTTCTTTTCTTTTCTTTTCTTTTCTTTTCTTTTCTTTTCCTTTCTTTTCTTTTCTTCCTCCATTCCTTCCTTCCCTTCCTTCCTTCCCTTCCTCCCTCCCTCCCTCCCTTCCTTCCTTCCTTCCTTGACTCTGGATCATGGTTTCCTGTTTGTTTGTTTAGTGATTAAAAAATTTTTTTAATTTTAACGTTTATTTATTTTTGAGACAGAGAAAGACATCTTGAGCAAGGGAGGGGCAGAGAGAGAGGGAGACAAGGAATGTGAATCAGGCTCCAGACTGAGCTGTCAGTACAGAGCCCGACGTGGGGCTTGAATTCCTAGACTGTGAAATGGTGACCTGAGCTGAAGTCAGCTGCTTAACCGACTGAGCCACCCAGGTGCCCCTAAAAAAAATTTTTTTTAATGTTTATTCATTTTTGAGAGAAAGAGAAAGAGACAGAGAGAGGCAGGTTCAAGCAGAGAAGGGACAGAGAGAGAGCAGGACACAGAATCCGAAGCAGGCTTCAGGCTCTGAGCTGTCAGCACAGAGACCAACGTGGGGCTCAAACCCCACATCAATGATATCATGACCTGAGCCAAAGTCAGATGCCTAGCTGACAGAGCCACCCAGGTGTCCCATTGTTTGTTTGTGATTAAAAAATATTCTTTAACGTTTATTCATTTTTGAGAGACAAAGTATGAACAGGGGAGGGGCAGAGAGAGAGGAGGGGAGGCACAGTATCCAAAGCAGACTCCAGGCTCTGAGACATCAGCACAGAGCCCAGTGTGGGGGTCAAACTCATGAGCTATGAGTTCATGACCTGACCCAAAGTCAGACGCTTAACCGACTGAGCCACTTAGGCACCCCTGTTTCGTGATTTTTGATCGAATAAAAAATATTGTGGTTAACACATTGTAGAGATGATAAATTCTGTTATCTTCCTCTGAAAAGTATCAATTTTTATTCTAGCAAACAGTTCTAGCCCTGGCTGATGACCTTGAACTTCTATCGGCTTGTTTTCTTACTTGATAGTACGAACTCAGGGTTTTCTCCAGCCCTTCTGACTTGGGAGGATTCAGCCTTTAAACTCTGCTTTAACTATGGATCTTTTCATAGTTCAGTGTCAGATTTTTTAGAATGAGTCTAGAATACACCTTATTCTAGAGCGGGGTTTGGAACACTACAATCCCTGGGCCAAACCTTCCCATCATCTGTTTTCTGTTTTATTAGAACACATCTACATTTGTTCACCACATATGTCTGTGACTGCTGTCACACTCTAACAGCAGAGCTAGAGAGTTGTAGCAGAGATCAGAGAGACCACAAAGCTTAAAATGTGTAAAATCCAACTGACCTTTTCCAGAAGAAGCGTGCTGGTCCTGCTCCAGGGCATGGTCCTTACTTCTAAGTCCGGGCTCTCAGCTGGCCACCAGGAGTCCTGATGAGACATCAGTGCAGGTGCTGTGCTCGAGAAGGGCCAGAACTCCGATGCTCCTCTTCCTTTGGCTCTACTTGGCCCTCTTGTCAGGAGCAGCCGCCCTCTGGCAAGCCTGGGGCAGTGTCACCCTGCCCGCGTGCATCCTGTCCCCCGTGGGCTGACTCATAGGGGGCCTTCCCCCAAAGACTTAGGGGGCCCCTTCGCTTTAGAGCTTCCTCCTCTCCAATACCTCACCCCAGGGATTTCGCTACTTTGGGTTTGCCGAACCCAAATTCCTACCTCCTCATCTTAGTGTGGCCACTATGCCCTTTCAGAGCCCAGGTCTCAGACGGGCTAGCTTGAGAAACGGTCCTGAGGCAGAGAGCTGGGCAGCTGCGGGGCTCACGCATGGATTTCCCTTCCCTTGGGTGTGACCATCCTGCTGCACCCGATGCCCAATGCCTGAAAACAGCCGCCTCATATATTTCTCATTTTATTATCAGTTATGTTGGCTGGGCCAGCCCAGTAAACTCTGACTTCCTCATGGTGGGGACTGGAAGCTCTCCATTTGTTCTTAAACCCATTCCAGGTGGGCTTTCCCCCCCCCCCGCCATTCTACTGGAAACTTGTCTGGGACAACAGGGACCTCAAAGTGGCTGAATGCCACAGTCAGTCCTCGGTTCCCACCTCTCCTGACCTGTCAGTAGCATCAGACGCGGCTGAAGACTCCCTCTTTGTCGATCTACTTTCTTTACTTCACCCCCAGGACAACGCATCGTCCCAGCGCTCTGCCTGGCTCAGCTAGTCTCTCCTCGCTCTCCCTTGCTGGCTCCTCCTCCTCCGAGTTCTCGACGCTGGAATTCCACGGAGCTCAGCCATTTTCCTTTGTCTTCTCTGTCTTCACTCATTCTATTGGTGGTTTTATTTTGTCTCATGGCCTTAAATACCCCCCAACTACCCATGGCTTCCCAACTGATACCTCTATGCCGGTCCTCTCTCCTGAACTACAGAGACAGTTCTGACACAGATCTCAAAATTAACATATTCCAAACCTGACCTCCTGATATTCCTTCCACGTTACCTGTTCCACCCAGTGTCTTCTCCTTCTTGGTTGACCGCAACTCAGTTTTTCCCGTTATGTCAGGAAACTTGTAGTCATTCCTAATTCTTCTATTTCTCTTGCCCCAGACCCAACTCATGAAACAAAAAACCCTCTAGGATCCACTTGAGAAATATATGCAGAATCCAACCCCTTTCATCACTTCACTCCTACTTCACCTCCAGCTCTCCACCTCACTTCACTACAGACTATATACAACTTAATATTCACAACAATTTTTTGAAAATCTAAATCAAACCATGACGTGGTTCCTGGTTGGCTCAGTAGGATAAGAGTCTGACTTGGGCTCAGGTTATGATCTCATGGTTCATGAGTTCAAGCCCCATGTCAGGCTCTGTGCTGACAGCTTGAGGCCTGGAGCCTACTCTGGAGTCTATGTCTCCCTCTCTCTGCTCCTCCCCAACTCGTGCTGTCTCTCTCTCTCCCTCCCTCTCTTTCTCTCTCAAAAATAAATAAACATAAAAAATTAAATCAAACCATGACACTCCACTGTTCAAACTACCCATGGCCTTCCCCCTCCCACTTTCACTCATTCATTCATTTAAATCATTCATTCACATATTTAAAAAATATTTATTGTGGGGGTGCCTGGGTGTCTCAATCAGTTAAGTGTTTGGCTTTTTTTTTTTAAACATTTTTTAAAAGTTTATTTATTTTGAGAGAAGCAGAGACAGCACAAGTAGGAGAGGGGCCAAGAGAGAGGAGACAGAGAATCCCAAGCAGGCTGTGTACTACCAGCATGGAGCCTGACAAAGGGGCTCAAACCCATCACCATGAGATCATGACCTGAGCAGAAACCAAGAGTCAGACACTTAACTGACTGAGTCACCTAGGCGTCCCAACTGGCTGACTCTTGATCTCAGCCCAAGTTCAGCCATGTTAGGCTCCACACTGGGTGTGAAGTCTACTTAAAACACACACACTGAGCTCTCTATGGGCCAAGCACTGTTCTAGGAACGTGTAATACATCAGTGAACGTATCAGTAAAGAGTCTCTACCCTTATAGGGGGAGTCTAGCACTGGGAAACTCTGATAAATAATGAACCTAACAAATAAATTCTACAGTGAATTGGAAGAGGATAAATAGCCACTGAGAAAAGAGAGAGAGCAGGGTAAAACAGAATTGGGGATGTGGAAGCCAGGGTAAATGTTTTTTAACATTTATTTATTTATTTATTTATTTATTTTAAAATATGGTCAAGGACCTATATGGGGCTTGAACTCACAACCCCAAGATCAAGAATCGCATGCTCCATGACTGAGCCAGCCAGGTGTCCCGGACAGGGTAAATTTTAAGTAAGATTACCAAGGTAGACCTGATTGAGAAAGTAATATTTGAGCACAGCTGAAGAGGAGGTCAGCTGTGAGGGCTCCTGAAAGAATGGACCCCCAGTCAGTGGGAGCACGCAGAACAAAGGTCAAAGGCAGCAGCAGGCACAATGCATTCTAGGAAGAGCAAGCACGCAAGTGTCTGGGAAGGAGTGTGAGAATGGTGGAGAAGGAGGCAGCAGACATAATGGGGGACCTTGAAAAGGTCGTGCAGGGGAATCTAAGGACTCTGGCTTCTACTCTGAGTGATGTGGGAACCACCAGGAGATTCCAAAGCAAGGGATGAGGTGATTTGAATTGTTTTAAAGGGATCTTTTACTTGCAAACCATATATCAGATAAGTGACTTGTAACTGGAATACATAAAAACTATTATAGCTCCATATTAAAGGGTAAATATGGGCAAAGGATCTGAATGGTACTTCACAGAGCAAATGCAAATGGCCAATAAATACACCTGTACTCAGCATCATTAGTCATCAGGGACATACAAATCAAACCACGAAGAGATACCCCCTCCAGACCCACTAGAATAGCTATAATCAAAAAGACCAACACGTGTTGGGAAGGATGTGGAGACACTTGAACTCCCAGATATTGGTGGTGGAGATGCAAACTCATGCAACTACTGTAGAGCGTTTGGCAGTTTGTCAAAATGTTAAACATACAAGTATCATTTGAGCCACCAATTTCGCTCCTACATATAACCCCAAGAGAAATGAAAACCTAGGTCTACACAAACACTGTACGATACTGCTCACAGAAGCATTATTCAAAATAGCACCAAAGTGGAAAGAACCCAAATGTCCACCAACCGATGAACAGATAAATAAAATACGGTGTATTCATACCAGGTAATATGATTCAGCAATAAAAGGAATGAAGCCCCGATACCGGTTACAACATGGAAACAACGCTAAGTGAAAGAGGCCAGTCTCACAGGACGCATATTATCTGATTCTACTTACATGATATGTCCAGGCAAATCTATAGAGACAGAAAACAGATCAGTTACCTAGGGCTGTGAGGGATGGGGGATCTGGTGGTCCCTGTGTGCAGATTTCTTTCTGAGCAATTAAAATGTTTTAAAATCGATTGTGGCAGGGCACCTGGGTGGCACTCGGTTGAGCGCCTGAGTCTTGGTTTTGGCACAAGTCATGATTTCACAGTTCGTGGGTTCGAGCTCCACATTGGGCTCTGTGCAGAGCCTGCTTCAGATTCTCTCTCCTTCTCTTGCCACCCCTTCCTCCCTCCCTTTCTCTTTCTCAAAATAAATAAAAACACTTAAGGAAAAGTTTAAAATTGGTTGTGGCAATAGAAGCAGTGCTGTGAATACCCCAGGGGCCATTGAATTGTGTTCTTTAAACGGGTGACTTGTATTGTGAGTTATAGCTCAACAAAGCTGTTATTTATTTTTCAAAAATTTTTAATGTTTATATTTATTTTTGAGGGAGGGGGAGAGCTCATGGGTGAGTGAGTGGGTGAAGGGCAGAGAGAGTGTATCTTACACAGGCTCCATGCCCAGTGCAGAGCCCAATCTGAGGCTTGATCTCATGACCGTGAGATCATGACCTGAGCTGATATCAAGAGTCAGATGCTTAACTGATGGAGCCACCCAGGCTCCCCACCAAAGCTGTTTTTTTAAAAGAGGGTGTCTTTGATAAAACAAGCAAACAGAGGAAAATCGGAGAAAGACAAACCAAGGAACAGACTGAACCAGAGAGAAGAAAATGATGGTGACCAGAGGGGACATGAGTGAGGGGATAGTGAAATTCGTGATGGGGATTAAGAGCACACTTACCGTGGGACTCCTGGCGGGCTCAGTCGGAAGAGCGTGCAGCTCTTGATCCCAGGGTTGTGAGCTGGAGCCCCACGTTGGGTGTAGAGATTACTTAAAAACAAAACAAAACAAAATCTTAAAAGAAAAAAGAGTACACTTATCATGACGAGCACTGAGCAGTGTATAGAATTCCTGAGTCACTATACTGTACGTCTGAAACTAATATAAACCTGTGTGTTAACTACCCTAGAATTAAAAGTTTAAACTTCATACAAGAATAAAAATAAAAATAAAACAGGACGTCTTTGCTGCAGTGAGAATAGATGGGGGTGGGTCCAAAGTTGGAAACGAGAATTCCAGGAACGAGACTAACATGTCGGGTTACGTGGTAGAGGCTTGGACTAGTCTTCTCGTGGAGATGGTGAAACGTGATCAGAATCCAGACGTATTTGGAGGGCGGGACCAACCAGACGTCCTGATGCAGTGGGGAGGCAGGAGGGGGAAAGAGGGGGTCAGGCATGACTCCAAGTGTCAGTCTGAGCGTCCGGACAACTCGAGCGGCTGCTGACTAGGCTCCAGCAGATACACGTCTCCAGATTAGGGAGGCCACCCATGTCACCTCTGTGTATTGAGCTTTCAAAAGGAATGTTGAATTTCATCAGTTTTTTTGAATTGGAGGTGAATCGCTATATGTTTTCCTTTGATCTGTGAATGCAGCGAAATAAACTTGTGGATTTTTCCATGTTAAACCTTCATTCTATTCTGCAGACAAACCTTATGTGATCATAATGTGATTGAATTTATTTGTTTTCCCAACTGTTACCATTTTAAGTATGCTGCTGGACTTCATTTGTGAGCATTTCTCTAGGACTTTTGCGTCGAGGGTTATAAATCACATTGGCTTGTCATTTTCTCTATTCAAATTGTCCTTGTCTTGCAGAATCAGGTATGTTGCTTTCCCTCTTTCTTCTGTTCTCTTCTTTTCTGGAATAATTTGTATGAGATACAATATAATCATTCTTTGAATGGTCAGTAGAACTCACCTGTGAGACAAAAAGTGTGTGTGTGTGTGTGTGTGTGTGTGTGTGTGTGTGTGGTGGTGTTGTTGTCATTGTATTTGTTGTGTTTCTCTTATGAATAAGATATTACCCACTGAATCCATAATTTTTATGGTTAGGGGTTGCCTGGGTCATTCAGTCAGTTGAGCGTCTGACTCTTGATTTTGGCTTAAGTTATGATCTCGTTGTTTGGGAGGTCGAGCCTCATGACAGGCTCTGTGCTATCAGCCTGGGAGCCTGCTCAGGATTCTCTCTCTCTCTCTCTCTCTCTCTCTCTCTCTCCCCCTCTCTCTCTCTCTCTCCCTCTCTCTCTGCTCCTCCCCCACTCACACAAGCATGAACATGCACTCTCTCTCTCTCTCAAAAAAAAAAAAAAAAAAACCAGGGGCACCTGGGTGGCTCAGTCAGTTGAGCATCCGACTTTGGCTCAGGTGATGATCTCATGGTTTGTGGGTTCAAGCCCCACATTGGGCTCTGTGCTGACCACTAGCTCAGAGCCTGGAGCCTGCTTTGGATTCTGTATCTCTTTCTCTTTCTGCCCCTCCCCTGTTCACTCTCTGCCTCTCAAAAATAAATTAAAATGTTAAGCATTTTTTTAATAACCAAATTTAAAAAATGAATTTTTAGGATAATAGGTTAATACATGTATTAAGTCATTTTTCAAAACTCCCTATTTTATCTTTTTTTATTTAAAGTCAATAAATTTTTATTTAATAATTTAAACATATGATGGATTCCTTCCACTCCCAATCACTGTGGTTCCTGAGTCAGAATCATCATCTTCAAAATAGCCCTTTAAATAAGCTTATTTTTTTTAAATCCAGTTGTCACCATCAGTCCAGAGTTCTTTCCATTGGGCTTCTTTAATCTCCACTTGAATATGGACATACCTCAAGAATTCCAACCTGTAATCTCTGGGACCCGGTTTTTTTTTACGTTAGGGCCATGTATAGGGTCAGAGTAGACGATCTACCTGATTCTCAATTTCAAAATATCCTCTAAACTTGAATGAGTTCAAATCATATTCGCCCCTAAACTAGTACATCCTAGAACTGTACAGAGTCTTGGGATACTCCAATACCTAAGATTTAAAAAATGTGACCATTAGGTCTTCCAGTGTTTTAGCAGATAGATGTCTTGTAGCTCTTTCCTCAGATCTAACACATAGTTCTGTGAATAAAGGAAACCACGGACATACTCTATGAGGCGTTTCCACCGATGTAGGTCTACAGAAATTTTCTTTTTTTTAAAGTGCAGTTAGGGGCGCCTGGGTGGCTCAGTCGGTTGAGCATCCGGCTTCGGCTCAGGTCATGATCTCACAGTTTGAGCCCTATGTCAGGCTCTGTGCTGACATCTAGCTCAGAACCTGGAGCCTGTTTTCAAATTCTGTGTCTCCCTCTTTTTCTGACCCTCCCCTGCTCACTCGGTCTTTCTCTTTCTCTCAAAAATAAATAAAACATTTTTTAAAAGTTTTTTAAAGAAAGTAATTTGTTAAAAAAAAAAAGTGCGGTACAAAGTTGTCCACAAAACTCTGATTTTTAAAGAAACTGCCGAACCTGGAACAATACGGTTTATTTGCACTTCTCTATTTTTTGACTGTCCATCAGTCTCACTAGAGTTTTGTCTATTTTCTTTTTTTTAAGTTCATTTATTTATTTTGAGAGTGGGGAGAGGCAGAGAGGGAAGAGCAAGAATCCCAAGTAGGCTTTGCACTGTCAGGGTAGAGACTGATGCTGAGCTTGAACTCATGAACTGTGAGATCATGACCTGAGCTGAAACCAAGAGTCAGATGCTTAACTGACTGAGCCACCCAGGCGCCCCTTTATTTTTCTTTTTATAAAACAAATTTTTGCTTTTTTTTTAATCCACTATTTTGTTTTTGTTTTCATTTTCATTAATCTCTGCTGCACATTAATATCAATGTAAATGTCCTGAACTCCCCAATTAAAAGGAGGAAATTGTCATATTGGGTGAAAAAGCAAAATACAACTTTACACTATCTATAAGAAAATTAAAGTTGCTAATTTGTAATTACACTTAAGTTATAACAACAAAGATAGCTACAAGCGAAAGGACGGGGAAAGATCATGCTAATCAAAAGGAGGCCAGCGTGCCTATCTTCAGATCTGACAAAGGAGCTCTCCGCACCAGGATTATTACCAGGGAAAAAGCGGAACGTTTTATACTGATGAAGACACCAGTTAATTAAAAGTACATAATAAAACTATAAACATATGCACCTGATCGCATAGCTTCCAACATATGGAGCAAAGACTAGTAGAACTGCAAGAATAAATAGAAAAATCGGGGCGCCTGGGTGGCTTAGTCAGGTAAGCTTTTGACTCTTGATTTTGGCTCAGGTCATGATCTCACGGTTCATAAGAAGGAGCCCTGAACTGAGTGCAGAGCCTGCTTAAGATTTTCTCTCTCTCTCTCTCTCTCTCTGCCCCACCCCCCCTTAAAAAAAAGGAAGGAAGGAAGGAAGGAAGGAAGGAAGGAAGGAAGGAAGGAAGGAAGGAAGGGAGAAAAAATCCACAGGTAGACTTGGAGATCTCAACATTCCTTGATCAGGGCGGTAATTGATAGAGCAAGCAGACAGAGACACAACATGGATACAGACCTTGAATAACACGGTCAGCCAACTTGGCTAAATTAGCACTTAGAGAACACAGCACTAACAATTGTAGAACACACACTGTTTTAAAACACCTATGATGGGAGGCGCCTGGGTGGCTCAGTTGGTTAAGTGTCCTACTTCAGCTCAGGTCATGATGTCACAGTTCATGAGACTGAGCCCTGAGTTGGGCTCTGTGCTGACAGCAGGGAGCCTGCTAGGGATTCTCTCTTTCTCCCTCTGCCTCTGCTTCTCTCCTGCTAGTGCTCTTTCTCTTTCTCTAAAAACTAAATAAATAAACATAAAAAAAGAAAAAAGTCTCAAATCCACGATGTAAATTTACATGCTTAGAAACTAGAAACAAGGGAGCAAGTTAATACCAAAATAAGCAGAAAGAAGGAAATAAAGAGTGGAAATCAATGAAAGAAAAGAAAAAGAGAGAGAGAGAGAGAGAGAGAGAGAGAGAGAAAATCAATGATGCCAAAAGCTGGATCTTTGAAAATATCAATAAAATTGATAGACTTCTAGAAAAAAAGATTATAGTTTTCCAATATTAGAGATTAGAGAGGAGAAACTATATGTATCCCGACAGGAGGGATAATAAAAGAATCGTATGAATGGGTGGCTGGAAGGTTCAGGTGGTTAAGCATCTGACTCTTGACTTTGGCTCAGGTCATGAGCTCATGGTTCGGGAGATGGAGCCCGCACCCAGCTCTGTGCTGGCAGCACCGAGCCTACTGGAGATTCTCTCTATTCCTCTCTCTGCCCCTCCCCTACTTGTACTCTCTCCCTCTCAAGATAAATACAGAAATATTTTCTTTAAAAAATCCTATGAACAACTTTATGCCAACAATTCCAACACCTTGGATGAAATGGACAGGCTCCCTGTCACAGTCTACCAAAGCTCACTCCAGAGGAGATAGATTTCATGTCTATGTCAGTTGAAGACATTATGTTTGTTGTTAACCTTCCAACAAAGACTACTCCAGGCTCAGGCGGCCTTAATCATGAATGTGAGCAGGGACTTAATGGAGAAAAATGAAACTACATCCGCACAGGGTCTTCCAGAAAACAGAAGAGGATGGACAACTCATCATTTCATTTCATGAGGCCTGTATTCCTCTCCACCAATATCAGACAAAGATTACCCCAAAAACCCTGCCGAGTAATATTCCTAGTGAACGTGGACACAGAAGGCAAATTTAATACATCATGACCAAGTGGGGTTTATTCCAGAAATGTCAGATTTGTGTAACACCAGAAAACCAGTGATTACAACGGACCTCCGGAGCTGGGCGTGGTAGGCCTCCACACAGCTCCCCAGGATATCATGTCCAATCCCTGGGACCTGTAAAGTGACCTGATTTGGAAAAGGGGTCTTTAAAGATGTGACTAAACTAAGGAACTTGAGGTGAGGAGATGGTCCTGGGTCACCCTGCATCCAGTGATGACAAGTGTCCCTCTACAAGAAAGGCACAGGGATATTTGAGACAGATACAAGGGAACACAGCAGCATAGCCTGTGGAGACAGAAGCAGAGATGTGATTGATGCGCTACAAACCAAGGAGCGCCGGGAGTCTCTAGGAGCTGGAAGAAGCAAGGAATGGATCTTCCCCGGGAGACTTGAGGGGGAGGACAGCCCCGCCCGCACCTTGATTTAGGATTCCATCCTCCAGAACTATAGGAGGTTAACTTTCTGTTGTTTGAAAATGACTAACTTTGGGGGCATTTGTTACGGCAGCCTCAGGAAACTAACACAACTGACTCACAGAGGAAAATCTTACGGTCATCTCTTTTGAATAAAAATAATGGACAGGGGCGCCCGGGTGGCTCAGTTGGTTAAGTGTCTGTCTTAGGCTCAGGTTATGTTCTCATGGTTCGTGAGTTCCAGTCCTGTGTTGGGCTCTGTGCTGACAGCTTGGAGCCTGGAGCCTGCTCTGGATTCTGTGTCCCCCTCTCTCTCCGCCCCACCCCTGTGTGAGCTCTGTCTCCCTTTGTCTTTCAAAAATGAATAAACATTAAAAATTTTTTTAATTAAAAAAAGTTGACAAAATTTGATTAAAAAAAATCATGATTATAAAAAGAAAACAGAGAATGATCAAGCTCTGCAGGAAAACTCTGGTGGCTATTGGTCAAAGCTCACTTAGGTAAAGAAGGAACATAAAACAACTACCACAGGAGTAAAAGCTGTGCATTTATGGCAGTTGTAGAGCAGGGTGGTGGCGGGGCGGGGGGCAGTGAGCACACCCAGTAGGCTTGGTCGGTGGGAAATAGCATTGATTCTGACCACTCTTGGTCAGCTTCTTTCTCTCTTCTTTCTTCCCTCCTTTTCCTTCTCCTTTCCATTTTCCTGTCCCTTTCCCTCTCTCTTTCTTTCTACAAAATTTCGGGATACCTGGGTGGCTCAGTTGGTGAAGTGTCTGACTTCGGCTCAGGTCATGATCTTGGAGTTTGCAGGTTCGAGCCCCACGTCAGGCTCTGTGCTGACAGCTCAGAGCCTGGAGCCTGCTTTCGATTCTGTGTCTCCCTCTCTCTCTGCCCCTCCCCCACCCATGCTCTGTCTGTCTCTCTCTCTCTCTCTCAAAAATGAGTAAATATTAAAAAAAACTTTTGTTTTAAAAATTAGGAACCAATTTGACAATAAACTATTTAAAAAAGTTAGGGACACCTTGGGTGGCTCAGTCGGTCATGCCTCTGACTCCTGATCTCAAAGTTGTATGTTCAAACCCCACATAGGGCTCCACATTGGGTGTGAAAGTTACTTAAAAAAAATTAAATTAAAAAATTAAATTTAACAGTTTTGCATTACAAGCTTGTGATTCATGCTTCCTGTAAGGTGGAGGTTAAGGCTGTTTTAGAACTTCAAGCTCAGTAATTTTGAACACTGAAATATTCATCTGGGATGTAAGTATTGACCATCGCTGTTAAAACAACTTTTAGTTTTCCTAGTAGGACTGTGCCTAAGCAGCACGTGTGTGGAAGTTAGGACACTTGCACTTAAGTTAGATGCTGCTCTTACAGCACAATGTTCTGACAGCTTGAATACATGTTGAGAAATACGCTTTTCTGTAAAACTCAAACGTAGGAGGTATGTCTGTGATTGAGATGGAAAACACTTGACATGTTTGTTCATTCTAGCTGTTTGGTTTAATATTCTATAAGGCATGTAAGTGTACACTTGCCTTTTTTTTTTTTAAGATCTGGGACAAGTGTGAGCTGTAATACCAATGTGTTAGGAGTTTGGTCATGTTGTTCATATGAGATTCTGAGGCTTTGATTTAAATCTTTCCTTGTATTGTGATTTCCATTAGATGTATTGCACCAAATGAAATTTATTAAATAAACCTTTTTAAATCTGGGAAAAAAATACAAAAGGCAAGAACTCTCAGCAAACCAGAACAGAGGTAGAGGAACTAATTCAACCTGCTAAGAGGTGTGTACAGAAAACCTACAACTAACATCCCATTTAGTAGAGCAAGATTGTTATTTCCCCCTATGATGAACACGAGGCATCTTACCTAATATCATAAAGGCCAAATTACCCAGTGCCGCAAAGCACAGACAGGAACTAAAAGGCATATAGAAATAGCAAAGGAAGAAGTAAAACTCTTTTTTCACAGATGACATCATTGCCTCGGTATAAAAATCCTAAGGAATCTAGAAAAAAGTAGAAATTAAATATATGTGAGTTTATCAAGGTTACAGGATATCAGGTCAGTGTATAAAAGTATATCAAAGCCAGGGGCATTTGAGGCCACTGGGCAGCTCAGTCAGTTAAACTTCAGCCTTGATTTTGGCTCAGGTCATGATCTCGTGGTTCGTGGCCTCGAGCCCCATGTCAGGTTCTGCTAACAGCACAGAGCTTGCTTGGGATTCTCACTCACTCTCTCTGCCCCTCCCCTGATTGCCTGCACACTCTCAAAACAACAAACAAACCAATGAATAAACTTTATAGCATTTCTATAACTACAGTACCATTTCTAGTAACAAAATGCTACAGTAGCATTTCTTTTTTTTTTAATTTTTTAATGCTTTATTTATTTTTGATACAGAGAGAGACAGAGCATGAGAGGGGGAGGGACAGAGAGAGAAGGAGACACAGAACTGGAAGCAGGCTCCAGGCTCTGAGCTAGCTGTCAGCACAGAGACTGATGCGGGGCTTGAACCCACGAACGTGAGATCTGACCTGAGCCGAAGCTGGATGCTTAACTGACTGAGCCACCCAGGCGCCCCTACAGTAGCATTTCTAATAAGAGAAGATTAGAAATTGATACTAATTAACAACAATGTTTAAAACCAGAATTAAAGTGTGAAATGATTAGGAATAGATCTAGCAAAAGGTGTGCAAGACCCATATCCTATAAACCACAAAACACTTCTGAAAAACTAAAGGCCCAAATAAATAAACCAGGAGAGATTCTGCTGTGGTCTGAACCCTCCCCAAATCCGCCCCGTGAGAGCCCAGGGCTCAGCGCTATGTGATACTCGAGGTGGGGCCTCTGGAGGTGATTAGGACCTGAGGGTGTGGTCCTCATAAATGGGATTAGTGCCCTGATAAAGAGACCCCCAGAGAGCTGCTTGGGCCTTTCTTTTGAGAACACAATGAGAAGTCTGTGGCTTGGAAGTGGGCCTTGCTCTACCGTGTTGGCATCCTGATCTCAGACTTCAGCCTCCAGAGCTGTGAGAAACAAATTTCTGCTCCTTATTAGCCACCCAGTCTGTGGTATTTTGTGATAGCAGCCCAAGCGGACTGAGGCATATTATGTTCAAGAACTAGAAGTCTCAGGGCGCCTGGGTGGCTCAGTCAGTTAAGCATCTGACTTCGGCTCAAGTTCTCGCGGTTTGTGATTTCGAGCCCCGTGTCAGGATCTGTGCTGACAGCTCAGAATCCCTGCGTGGGATTCTGTCTCCCTGTCTCTACCCCTACCCCACTTGTGCTCTCCTGCTCTCTGTCTCTCAAAAAATAAATAAACATTAAAAAAAATTTTTAAGGGACTAAAAGGCTCAATATTGCTGGCATATCCATTTTCCCCCAAATTAATTTATGGATTTCATGTCACCCCAATCAACATCCCAGAAGGACTTTGTTTTTTAAAGTTTTAAAAAACATTTTTATTTATTTTGAGAGAGAGAGAGAGAGAGAGTGAGCAAGCAAGCAGGGGAGGGACAGGAGAAGAGAGAGAGAAAATTCCAACCAGGCTCCACACTGTCAGCACAACACCCAACATGGGGCTTGAACTCACAAACTGAGATCATGACCTAAGCTGAAGTCAGACGCTTAACCGACGAAGCCAACCAAGTGACCCCCTCTTCCCCAGTAGGGCTTTTTTTTTTTTAGAACCCCACAAGCTGCATGGAGAATGTATATGATGAGTAAGGGACCTAGAAGCACCAGGAGGAACACAGAAAGGATTGGAGGGACAAACCCAGAAGTAGGAAGGCCAATTCGGAGACTATTGTTTGATGATCCAGGCTAGAGAGGGGGGTAATAGAGGCAGTGAGGATGGGAAAAAATAGGCTCTTTGAGAGAGATTAAGTAAATAAAGACAGAGACATTTTGGAGTTTAACCACTGAGGTCTGGGATCAGGAATGGCTCTCAAATGGCTTCTGATTTGAGAAACTGGATGTATGGTGGGGGTATTCACTGTGATAGGGGACACAATAAAACTGGTTTGGGAGTTCCGGCTGCAGTCTTGCTGCTGTCGTGGTGGTTTAGACTGAGGCAGAGGAAGTGGAGGTAGAAACAGTCAGACTGATGCCAATGATACGTAGGACGTCTGCTCCGGAATTGGCCAGGAGCTCTTATGAGATCAACACTCCTGCAGACTGCAATTACACAATTTGGACCTAACTCCCCCAAAACAAGCAAACAAAAAAACAACCTTAAAGACCCCAGAGAGAAACCAAAAGGAATCCTGGAGGGGGATCAACACTTGGAAGAATGGAACTTCATTAGCTCTTTTGCATTTTCAGGGGCCTCTCACCCAAGGGAAGGCTGCAGTAAGTGCCACTCCAGATGGCTGAAACGCCAAAGCAGAACTCATAGCTTTGTTGGTTTGAAGTTTCAGAGGACTATCTGACAAGCAGAGCTGGTGGGAAGGAAGGAGGAAAAACTTAGAAAGAACAGAAACAGAGGCAGAGTGACCCAAGTTCTGTGCATAAACTGCACAAATCTCTGGCTGACTCATGAGCAATGTATACATATGGTACCAAGCCGGGGATAAAAGAACTGAGCTGAGGTTTCAGCTGCTGCCCACTATGAGGAAGACAGTGCAGCCAAATTGAATGCCTCCTAAAAAAAAAAACAAAAACAAAAACAAAACACCCAACACTCTTTGGAGGAAGATAACAGAATTCAGAGTCTCTGCAATATATGATTCACCACTCAATCTTACTAGACATGCAAGGACACAGGGAAATGTGACCTGCTCTCAAGTGAAGAGACAGCCAGTGGAGACTGACCTCAAGATAAACAAGACATTGGAGTTAGCAGACAGGGATGTTAGAGCAATGATTACAACTCATATTTGTCGTATTTTTAGGGATATCTACACTGGATGGTTTCAACCACTGACACATTTCACACACTTCTGGAGGCTGGAAGTCCAAGATCCAGGGGACAGCAGCCCTGGGTTGTCCTGAAATCTGTCTTTGATGGTGGCCATCTTCATACTGGGTTCTCACATGGCCTTTCTTCTGTGCACACACATACCTGGTGTCTCTCTTTTTATAAGGACACCAGTCATATGGGATTAAGACTCTAGCCTTATGATGTCATTTAACCTTATTTGCTTCTTTAAAGGTGTCCTCTCTCAACACAGTCACATGGGAGTTAGGGCTTTGAGATGAATGGGGGGCATAGCTGAGTCCATAACATAATTATTTTCAAGGACATTACATACATAAACATGTAGACATCAATACCGATGTAGATAGATCAATATCTATGGATAGAAATATGATATAGATCTCGATACAGACACATGATACACAGATATAGAAAGATATAGCTATAGATAGATACACAAAAACACATGAGCACACATATATGTGTTTAGGATACAAGAGGTCTCAGGACAGAGGACAGAAACAAAAACCAATTAAAAGAACTTATAGAAATTAAAAGAAATCCTAGGGGCACCTGGGTGGCTCAGTCAGTTAAGCATCAGACTTTAGCTCAGGTCATGATCTCAGAGTCCATGGGTTCGAGTCCCAGGTCAGGCTCTGTGCTGACAGCTCAGAGGCTGGAGCCTGATTCTGATTCTGTGTCTCCCTCTCTCTCTCTGCCCCTCCCCTGCTTGTGCTCTGTCTCTGTCTCTCAGAATAAAATAAAGACATAAAAAAAAGAAATTAAAAGAAATTATATAAAAATAAAACACCTTTAATAAAAAATTGATTGAAGGGGCTTAATAGCAGATTGGACACTGCAGAAGAAAAGATCAGCTAACTAGAAGAAAGGACAATAAAACTATCCAAACTTAAGCCTAGAGAGAAGAAACGCATGAAGGAGAGAGAGAAAAAAATGAACTAACTCTGCTGGTTGCCTTTTCACCTGAGAACAGGTCACATTTCCCTGTGTCCTTGTGCCTCTGGTAATACTGGGTGGTGAATGACATGTTACAATGACTCTGAATTCTGTTATCTCCCCTCAAAGAGTGTTGGGTGTTATTATTATTATTTATTTTTTACTTTTTTTTTTTTTAGCAGGCATTCCACTTGGCTGGACTTTCTTCCAAATTCTGTCTTCTCAGTAGTGGGCAGTGGCTGAAATCTCAAGTCCGTTCTTTTAGCATTAGCTCAGCCCCAAATGCTTATACCTTGTTCATGAGTCAGCCAGAGATTTGGGCAGCTTATATGCAGAACTGGGAGCCCTCCATCTCTGCTTCTGTTCTTTCTAGACTTTCCCTCAGTGACATGTGGGACAAGATTATGTGATCTAGGGTGTAAGGAATTAGAGTCCCAGAAGGAGAGGAGAAAGAGAACAGACAGAAAAAAACATATTTGAAGAAATAATGGATAGAATTCCCCCATATTTGGTGACATAGACTTAATAGAGTCAAGAAACTTAGAAAAGCCCAAGCCAGATAAACACAAAGAAAACTAGGCATTTCATAGTCAAACTGCTGAAAACCAAAGATAATCTTGAAAGCAAAGGAAGTGACACCATAGATACGGACAACAAGGACCTGGATGACACAGACTTGCGGGAAACAATGGCGGGCTGGAGAACAATGGGACGACATCTCCAAAGTTCTGAGAAAAAAAAAAATCTGCCAACCCCCAATTTTGTATCCAGTGAAAGTCTCCTTCGATAATTAAGGTGAAAAAGGCATTTTCAAATAAAAATAAGAGAATCTATTGCCAGTAAACCTTTGCCATAGAAATGCTAAATTTAACTTTTTCTTAACATTTATTTATTATTGACAGACAGAGAGAGACAGAGCACAAGCACGGGAAGGGCAGAGAGGGAAGGAGCCACAGAATCCAAAGCAGGCTCCAGGCTCTAAACTGTCAGCACAGAGCCCGACGCAGGGCTGAACCCGTGAAGTGCGAGATCATGACCTGAGCTGAAGTTGGTCACTCAACCGACTGAGCCACCCAGGCACCCCTGCCATAGAAATGCTAAATGAAGTCCTGGAGACTGAAGAAAAATTAAACTACCTGAAAATGGAATTTTCAGAAAGAAATGAACCATATTGAATACGATAAATATGCAGTAAATATAAAGAATATTTTTCCTGTTAATTTTGTTGAAATACATATATTTAAAGCAAAAGCCAAAGGATTGGATGGTAAGGCTTACCAAGGACATGGTTATAATATACATGACATCTACAGCAGAAAGGATGGAGGGGAGGGCATGGACTTGTATGAATTTTCTACATTTCAAGCACAGCCGTGTGACATTATCTCTAAGTAGATTGGGAAAAAATTAAGGATGTACATTGCTATCCTAAGAGCAATTACTAAAGAAATGTTACACAGCGGTATTGCTAAAAATATTCAATTAATGCAAAAGGAGGCAGGAAAGGGGAAACACTAGAACAAAGTAGATCAACAAATTAAATGGTAAAATGGTAAACCTCAATTCAATCATGGAAATAATTATTTTCTATATTAGTGAACTAAACACTCCAATTAAAAGGCAAAATGATCAACATGGATTTTTTTAAAAAAAACAAAATCCAATGACATGCTGTGTATGAAAGACTGATTTTATATAAAAAGATGTAGGTTGAAAATGGATGGAAAGATCTATCATACAAGCAGTACACCTAAGGCTATGTTAATATAGATAAAATTAATTTTTGAGACATAAATTATTACCAGAAAAGGAGGGACATTCCATGATTAAAGAGTCAACGCATCAGAAAACGTAACAATCATAAGTATGTGTGTATTCATTCAAGACTTCCATATGAAGATGCATTTAACTCCACTTCCTCAAAACACACTACTAAAACAATACTAAAGACCTATACTTACAAAGTGCCCGGGTGGCTCAGTCAGGTAAGCATCCAACTCTTGATTTTGGATCAGGTCATGATCTCAGGGTCATGAGTTCAGACCCTGTGTCAGACTCTACCCTGGGCATGAAGCCTACCTAAAACCAAAACCAAAAAATAAACATTAAAAAAAATTTTTTTTAAACAGGGACCTGGGTATCTCAGTCAGTTAGGCATCTGCCTTCAGCTTAGGTCCGACTTCAAGATCTCATGGTTCTTGGGTTCAAGCCCCACATCAGGCTCTGTGCTGACAGCTCAGAGGTTAGAGCCTACTTTGGATTCTGTGTCTCCCTCTCTCTCTGTCCCTCCCCCACATACTCTCTGTCTCTGTCTCTGTTTCTGTCTCTCTCTCTCTCTCTCTCTCTCTCTCTCTCTTTCAAAACTAAACATTAAAAAAATTAAAGCAGTACCTGAGTGCCTCAGTCGGTTAAGCGTCTGACTTCAGCTCAGGTCATGACCTGCTGGATCATGGGTTTGAGCCCCGTGTCAGGCTCTGTGCAGACAAGCTCAGAGCCTGGAGCCTGCTTCCGATTCTGTGTCTCCCTCTTTCTCTGCCCTCCTCTGTTTGTGCTCTGTCTCTCTCGCTCTTGAAAATAAAATTAAAATTAAAAACAAATTAAAAACAAAAAACAAACAAAAACAACAACTAGGAAAAAGATAAAAAGAAAGAAAATGGAAGGGTAGATCCACACTGGGAGGAAGTATTTCCAAAATACACGCCTGTTCACGGACTTATATCCAAAATATACAAAGAATTCTTACAACTAAACAGGAAGAGAAACAATCTAATTAAAAAAATGGGAAAAAGATTTGATTAGACATCTCACTAAAGAAAATATGCAAGTAGCAAATGAGCACATGAAAAGATACTAAAAATCATGAATCATGGAAATGCAAATTAAAGCCACAAAAAGATAATAACTCATACACACTAGAATGGCTACAGTAAAAAACAAAGAACAACAACAAAAGCCAGATAATAACAATTGTTGGCAAGAAATGTGGAGAAACAGGATGCACGCTTTGCGGATGGGAATATACAATGAGGCAGCCACTTTGGAAAAGCAGTTTGGCCATTTCATACAAAGTTAAACATACTCTCAGACATGACATCAGAAGCACAATCAACAGGGGGCACCTGGCTGGCTCAGTCGTAGAACAGGGGACTCTTGTTCTCAAGGTCATGAGTTCGAGCCCCACACTGGGCATGGAGCCTACTTACAATAAATAAATAATTAATTGATTAAAAAAAAAGAACTGCAATCAACTAAAAGAAAATATAGATAACTGAAAAACGTTATGCATATTATCGTATGAAAGGCAGGTATATGTAGGTGAAAGGCAACCTACAGATTGAGAGAAAATATTTGAAAATCATTTATCTAGTAAGCGATTAACATCCAGAACATAGAATGAAATCCTGACACTCAACAAGAAAACAACCCAGTTAAGAAATGGGCAAAGGACCTGAATAGTCATTTCTCCAAAGAAGATGCAAAACGAGACAATAAACACATGAAAATATGCTCCGTATCACTAGGAATTATCAAATACAAATCAAAACCACAATGAGACACCATTTCACACCCCATAGGATGGCACGCGTGCGCCCACACACACACACACACACACAAATGTTGGTGAGAATGTGAAGAAATCAGAAATTTTGCTCAATCTTGCTGCTAAGAATGTAAAATTGAGCAGCCACTGTGAAAAACAGTATGGTGTTTCTTCCAAAAATGCTTCATACAACTACCATATGATTGAGCATTCCGCTTCTGTGTATATACACAAAAAGAAGCCAAAGCAAGACTCGAACAGATATCTGCACACCCATTTCAGACCAGCATTAGTTCCAATAGCTAAAATGTGGAAGCAACCCAACGGCCACTGACGGATGGACAAGCAAACAGTGGCACACACACAATGGGATATTATTAAGTCTTTAAAAAGAATTAAGTTCTGAGCCACATACAGCATGGATGGACCTTGAATATTATGCTAAGTGACATAAGGCAGACACAAAGGACAGAGATGGTACTCTACTTACATGAGGTATCTAAGAGATCAAATTCGTAGATACAGAAAGTAGAATAGCGGTTACCAGGCTATGGGGAGGGGGGGTAGGGATTATTGTTTAATGGATACAGAATTTCAGTTTGGGATGATGAAAAAGTTCTGCATATGAATAGTAGTGAAGTGAAAACATGTATCTACACAGACTTGCATGCAAACACTGAGCAACATTATCCATAAGAAGCTTCTTAAAGGACCATCATTTGGACAAAATGGGTTGTAGCCATACAATGGAATACTATTTGACAATAAAAGAGAACGAACCTATTGATACACACTATGACATGAATAAAACTCAAAGATCATCGTAAGTCAAAGAAGCCAGATGCTGGATAGGGTCAAAAAGAGGGTCTCTGGATGAGAGAACGCCAAACCCAGGAAGGTCAAAGCTCCGATACTGAAAACAGAGGGACTAAGTGAAAGGTGACAAACCCAGCCTTCTCCCCCAACTCAAATCCCATGATGGTGGCAGTGGGCGTGGGCGCTCCAGGCAGAAGATGGAGAGGTGTTCTCAGGGGATCTGACCAGCCCAAGATTACAGACCTCAAGATGTTCACAGCTGGGTTCTGCCTGCAATAGTTCCAGCCAGGTCACTAACAATGAACGTGACAAAGCCCTCCCACATGCACAGAGCTTCCAGTCTGCCTTCTAGCAGCTCATGCCCAAATCACAGTGGGTGATCAGGGTAATCAGACATTGGAGAAAATCATCTTTTAATCACACCACTGCCCCAAGAAAAGCAAGCAAGCAAAGCGACAAAGAGAATCACTTGGAGGGAATACGGGGGGCCATGCAGAGAGAAGGAAAACTATAGCATGCAAACTGAAAAGAGGAGGTTGCATTTTAAAAAGGAACATTCAAAGAACACAAATGAATAATTTTAAATGGAAAGGTTGAATAAGGAAAAAACGGAAGGGAGGAAGGAAGTAAGGAAGGGAAAAAGGAAGGGATGGAAAAAGAGAGAAAGATGAGGGAGAGAGAGGAAGGAAGGGGGAGAGAAAGAAAGAAAAAGAAAGGAAGGAAGAAAAGAGGAAAGAAGGAAAAAAGGAAGGAAAGAAAGAAGGAAAGAAGGAAGAAAGAAAGGAAAAGAAGAGAGAAAATCTAAGAAAATTAGAGAACTTGCAGAGGAGGTCCAATATATATCTAATCAGAGCTCCAGAAGGAAAGAACATAGAAACTGGCAGAGAGAAAATCATCCAAGAAAAAACTCAGGGAAGTTTCCCAGAATGGACAGACATGAATTATCAGATGAGGACACCCCACTGCCCAGGGCCAAGCCCACTCCTGACACCTGCGGGGTCCGGGGCAGGGGTATATACAGAGGCCAATATATGTCTACATTTTTAAAGTTGTAAATGGAGCTAACAAACCAATAAGTAAAATATGTTCTATTCTCCTACCTTGACGAATATACCTACAGAACTACCGGGAGGTTCAGATCTGATGGAGAATGCTCAGGTCCCTTGGCGTTCTGCTCCAGAAGGTGGAAGTGTGGAGAGAGCTGGTCCCTGCTGACATCCCTCGCCCACTGCCTTTCTCTTCTAACTCTGTGGGACCTGTCCCACAGCAGGGGGAGCCTCACGTGCGTGTGCAGGGACATTCCAAGCTCCATCCCTGTCTCCCACAAAGCGCTGGCCCTTGGCTTCTCCGTAAGAGTAGGGATACGAACAACAGCAGCGTGGTCTGTCCTCAGGGCCCATGTAGGAAAGACGCCTGCATGGGTCCTGGAAGTGGGCTTTAGGCTCTTTGGGTGAGGAATCCCAGATATGTACCTCGGCCATTCTCGGGACATGGGTACTTAGTTGCCTGATGGGTGAAAAGACACCCACACTGAGGTGCATCATTGTGAAAATTTCGGACCACTGGGAGAATGAGAAGATGCTAAAAACTTGGGAGAGAGAGAGAAGGAATAGGTTTCATACAAAGAGCCAGCATTACAAGAATGACCATGGACATCTCAACAGTAATACTAGAAACTCGAAGACAAGAAAACGATACTTTCACACTTCTGGGGGAAGTGTCTTCTCACCTATAAATCTATAGCCAGCCAAGTTTTCAGTTAGGTGTTGAGTATTGAATAAAGGCAATTCCAGGCACATAAAACTTGCTCCCCTTGCACCTCTCTTTGGAAGCTTCTGGTGCACGTGCCACACCTAAACGAGAGAGTAAACCAGGAGGGAGACAGAGGATCCGGTGAAATGAGAGGCCCATTTCAGAGTGAAGTGAAGGTCCCCCAGACGGGTGTCCTCACTCTCTGTTACTGTGTAACACTTATTACAAACGGAAACAATGCCCACAGATCCGAAGCTGGTGGGGGGCGTGGCTGGGTTCTCTGGCGGGGGTCTTCCGAGGTTGAAACCAAGGTGTTGACTGAGGCGCAGTCTCACCTGGAGTGGCTGGGGAAGGAGGCGCTTCCAAGATCACTGAGGTCATCTGTGGAATCTGGCTCCTTGGAGTCATACAGCTGAAGTCTCACCGTCTTGCTGGCTGTTGTCAGCTCCTAGAGATCACTTTTCGGTCCTGGCCCTGTGACCCTCTCCATCTCGGCAACAGATAACTCCCCCAAAGGGAGACTCTACTTGTGATACTTCGGACACCAAGGGTGTTTTCCAAACCAAGCAATTCTCCAGTTCTCTGTGGACACCAACTGGGTGTCCTCCAATTTAACTCAAGTCTGACCCTGCCCACCGGGCAAACGCTCAGTCCTACAAGGTTGCCCCCACTTCTGATACTGGGCCAATCACAGATACTGGGTCCCCAAGTTACACATACTTCCATTCGACTGAGGCTACAAATTGGGGTTCCCACAACCCTCCTCCTTGGGGCTCATAAGGGCTCACTGAACTCAGGGAAACACTGCTTATCATAAAAGATACAAATAGCCAGATGAAGAGGTACACAGAGTGAGGTCTGTCCCCATGGAGTTCGGGGTGCACCACCCTCCCAGCACAAGGATGCATTCACCAGCTTGGAAGTTTGTTGGGGTTCTTATGGAGGCCATTGGGGATTAACTCCATCCCCAGCCCCGAGCCCACCCCCTCCCTGGAGGTCAGGGGATGGGGGCCCGAGGTTCCAACTCTCAAACCACATGGATGATTTCCCTGGGCGACCCCACCCTGAAATTACCTTGGTGCCCACCTAGAGTCAGTGCGGTAGCATAAACTCGGGTGTAGCTGAAAGGCCTTGTGAAGAGTAACAACGGATTCTCCTCGCACCTGTCGCCCAGGGTTCTGGAGCTCCGGGCCAGGACCCATGGAGGAAGACCACATACATATTTCTTAGTATATTATGAGCTCACAGTCCAGTACACTGAGCCCTTTCGCTCGGAGTCAGTCCGATTTCCTCTCCACCACCAGCCAAAGAAAAACACTCTGCATGGACGAGGTCAGTGTGATTAGGTGCGGCCCATCTGCAAAATCTCCCTATTTTAAGGTCAACTCCCTATTTTAAGCCTTCGTCACATCTGCCAATGTCCCCTTGATGTGTGACATAACATAGTCACTGGAGCGACATCTCGTCACAGCCACGGCTTCTGCCCCCTCGGGAGGGGACTGCACAAGGGCCAGGCTCACCGTGGTCACCCTCAGCATCCTGCCGCCAGGAGGAGAGCGGCAGCAGATCCCTCAGGGGCAGCCCGGCCGCCGGCACAGACGGAGGACAGGGAGATGGCTTCAGGACGAAATTGACTTTAAGCACTTGTTGAGGGCGCCTTGGTGGCTCGGTCGGTGAGGCATTCGACTCTCGGTTTCTGATCGGGTTATGATCTCATGGTTTGTGGGATCAAGACCCATGTCAGGCCCTGCTGGCGGCACGGAGCCTGTTTGGGATTCTGGCTTCTCCTCACTCTCTGCCCCTCCCCCACTAATGCGTGTTCGCATGGGCTTTCTCTCTCTCAAAATAAATAAATAAACTTAAAAAAAAATGTTTGAACATATTGAGAGATGTCTTTCCTACCTGGGAGAGTTTGCACTGTATCATGGATGCCATCAAAGAAAACTGAGCCAAAACACTAGACAACTGACATCTTCCCAGAAGACAAAATGTCACTGGGGAAGGAAAAGGGAACCGAGGTGGACGTGTGGCTCAGAGGTCGGAACAGTGCAACCTGGTCATGATCACGTGAAACTGGAGCATCGATCCAATCAAAACCCATCTGTTCTTGGAGGTTAAGGCAGAGCAAGCCTGTTGGAGGGCGAGCAGGACGCTCGTCTTCTCTGAAAGCCGAGAGTGAGGAGTGTGCACACATTCCCTACTGGCCGGGCCACACGTAGCGGGGAACACTCGGCTAACACGGTGAGAAGGGACACGTTTGGGCAGGGGAGGATTGTTGTTTTTTTTTGTAATGCGTCTTGTTAAATTCCTTGACTCTATGTATATCTTTGATGAAGATAAAAGTTTAAAGGGGGAGCTTTTTAAACTGCTTTTCAGCCTTTGGCTAAGGTCAAGTGTAGTGTCTGCTCTTACCAGTTTCATACCTGATACACCCTCTGTCCCAGGACAAGAGGGTAAGTGGGTTTCTGGAGCAGAGAGATGGAATAGGAGCTCTGTCCGTCCGTCTGCTCCACGCATCGACCTGGGATTGCAGTAGTAATGGTGCATCCCCGCTTTATATAAAATAAAAATACAAATGAGTAATAAATAAATAAACAAATACATAGGGAGCACTTTAGACAATGAACACACCCAGGCCTCTGAACATGCTCGCCTCTCCTTTATCCTCGGACACTCTCTCCTCCTGTGGCTTCATGTTGGCTTCTGCCTGCACAGCCACTCACTCGCGCCTCTGCCCCACAGCACCTCAGCGGCCCCCGCCCAGCCTGGCCACGCTCCCGGCCCCCAGCCTGCCTCTGTATTGTTCAGCTCAGGGCGTCCACGCAAGTGTTCAAGCCAGGGGCGGGGCAGCGGCCTTAGTTTCTCCCTTCAGGCCCCACATTGGGCTCTATGCTGACAGCTCAGAGCCTGAAGCCTGTTTGAGATTCTGTCTCCCTTTCTCTCTGCCCCTCCCCGCACAGGCTCTGTCTCTCTGACTCTCTCTCTCTCTCTCTCTTTTTAATGCCTTTTTTTTAATGCTCACAGCATGAGCAGGGGAGGGGCAGAGAGAGAAAGAGACACAGAATTGGAAGCAGGCTACGGGCTCTGAGCTAGCTGTCAGCACAGAGCCCGACACGGGGCTCAAACCCACAAACCGCGAGATCATGACCTGAGCCGGAGTCACACGCTCAACCGACTGAGCCACCCAGGAGCCCCTCTCTCTCTCTTCAAAATAAGTAAACATTAAAAAAATTCAAAGACGTTATTAAGAATGGCAAGACAGTGAAAGCAGACCATTACCCCAAGCCCGGGGCGCTCCTGAGAGCAGGTCACAGGCATTGGAAGCCGGGTTTTCCAGCCTCTATGAATCCATGCCTTCCCTTTGGTTAAGACAGCTTGGATGAGCTTTCTTTCGTTTGCAACTAAAAGAATCCTAATGGAAAAGGTTTTCCCAAACCCAGCATCTCCTTATTTCATTTCTCCAGCCAGCATTTTCAGCCAGGCTACACAATGAGGCGCTTTCTCTGATGCTGAGACAGGGGAGCGTGGGTGAGGGGGCTTCAGAGCACCCGCACTGACCAGGCTCACCCCCAGCCCACGCGGTGGAGCCCTCAGCTCCAATGCACACACTCACAGCGGTCTCTGCACTTGTCTGCCGCCTCATCTGATCCATTCCAGCCCACCCCATGCACCACTTCCAGAAAGATCCTATAAACCACAAATAACTAAAGAGAAATTGGGGTTTACAAAGCTTTCTGGCAAAAAAAAAAAATCCCCCCGGGTCTTCTAATTGCTTCCAGGACAAGATCTAAAACCTTAAGCACAGAACACAAGGCCCTGTCCACTTGTCTCCTGACATTCTCGAGCATCATCCCCTGGGTGTCAGCTTGGCATCAGTCCTGACCCAACTGCCTGCAGCCCCCCATCCACCGTGTCCCCCAAACTGTGCATTCCCTCCTCCACCTTCCTCAGCTGCAGTACCCGCCCTCCTCCCCACGTGCCCAACAAATGCTTGCTCTTCCCTGAAGGTTCAGGGTAGTGTCTGCACCTCTGTGAGGCAAACCCCATGGGGAGCACCAGGGGGCCAGGCCCCTATGCCCTGCCTCCAGGCCGCAGCCCCTCCAGTGCTCTGCAGGCCCCTTTCTCTTTTGGGAAAATCTTTTGCCTTAGAATTCTTTTAGTTACAAAGAAAAAGAAAGCTCATCCAAGCTGCCTTAACCAAAGGGAAGGTATGAGCTCATACAGGCTAGAAAATCTGACTTGTGGCGCCTGTGACCTGCTCTCAAACGGCTCTGGGTTTAGAGTAATGGTCCGCTTTCACTGTCTTGTCATTCTTTTTTTAAATTTTTTTTTATTATTTTTGATACAGAGAGAGACAGAGCATGAGAAGGGGAGGGGCAGAGAGAGAAGGAGACACAGAACTGGAAGCAGGCTCCAGGCTCTGAGCTGGCTGTCAGCACAGAGCCTGACGTGGGGCTCGAACCCACGAATGTGAGATCTGACCTGAGCCGAAGCCGGAGGCTTAACCGACTGAGCCACCCAGGCGCCCCTGTCTTGTCATTCTTAATAACATCTTTAAATTTTTTTAAACATTTACTTGTTTTTGAGAGAGAGACAGAGTCAGAGAGACAGAAACAGAGGCTGTGCGGGAGAGGGGCAGAGAGAGAGGGAGACACAGGATCTGAAAGCAGACTCCAGGCTCTGTGTTGTCAGCATATAGCCCAACAAAGGGCTCGAACTTATGAACCACGAGATCATGACCTGAGCCGAAGTCGGATGCTTAACCAACAGAGCCACAAAGTCTCCCCAATGTCTTTGAACTTGTGTTTTGTAAATGAAGTCTGGTGGGCAACAAAGCATGCATGAGGGCAGAGGAGGCACATATAAATGCGCCTACTGATCCTCGACCCTCGTGCACGTGAAGAGTGGGGATGGCCCGTGAGCACAGAATTCTGCAGGCCCACGATGTCCAGGAGTTCAGCAAGACTCCAAGTCAGCAGAAGGTAAGCATTTCACACATATGACTAAGCACTGCTGGGGTCTGACACCCCCGAGAGAACCTGAACTTGCTCAGCTGCAGAGGAAGGCAGTGGTGCTCAAAGAAACCAAAGAGCCAAGGAACCCGTCCCTCCCTTTCTCACCTGCGTGCACATCGCTGCCACCGTGAGCCAGTGACACGGACAAAACTGATGTGGAAGGAAACAGACCGTGCCACAGGGTGCTCTTGCTTCCACTCCTTTCTCACGCGGCAGTAAGTTCAAGGTCAAGTGTCAGTAGCATGTGCTCTGATCAAGAAGGGAAATCGAGACAGTGGAATTAACTCCGTGCACATTTCTGCTGTTCTGGTAAAAACAAAACATACACGCACATGCCACGCTATCCAACAGAAATTGTGGAACTTGACAATTCCGTGTATATAAGTTAAATGCCCCCGTATTTGAATTTAAAACTGTCCCTGCACATGAAAAAGTGGGCAGTGAAATTCAGACAAATAATTTACAACTTTAATTTCTCTTGACTTAGAATGTCATTAAATAGCAAATTTAAAAATGCCATGAGAAGTGGACAGAGGCCACAGAAGAGAGGGGGAAAAAAGCTTTCTATTTTAGTACCTTTAACAGCACTTTGCTCCTGCGTTTGGAACTAGGAGCCCCACAGGTGATGCAGCCAGGTCTGAGTCCACGAGTAGCTTCAGCTTCAGACATCTCAGGCTTCAAGATTTCAAATCCCACAGTCAAAACTTGGCTTCTCTAAAAAGATGCATTTGCCTATATACATAAAATGTGTTCACTCTCTCCCCAAGGGGAAACAACTCGAAGGTGTACCCGGTAAGGGGCAGTCATCTCTAGGAGATGTGCTGTCCCTCGGTTAGATGTGGGGTGCGGGTCCTCATGCTGACTGGTGAACTTGACTGGCTCCAGCGCACAAAAGAATAGGGTATTCTAGCAAGAGATCTGTAAATAACTCTATAAATAACCCCAGATGATTCTCACCTGGAGAGGGAAGATTGGGGAAGAGTGGCCGCCAGTCTAGGACATGTACATGCTGACATGCAGAAGAGCAAGAAGCCCTTGCCTGGCAGCAGCGCAAGGCGCCGGCCGCTCTGTGGGGCCCCACGACCCCCACTCTGCTCCATGTGAGGGGCCACCACGGCCTCTCTTCTCTCAGACTCCCCGTTGGGAGGCCTGTCGTGGTAACATCTGAGTTGAGTATTGGGGAGACTATCCCTTCTGGAGGCTGCATGCCTTCAACAGCCCACTTTTTTTTTTTAATTTTTTATGTTTATTGATTACTGAGACAGAAACAGAGCATGAGGGGAGGAGAGGCAGAGAGAGAGGGAGACACAGAATCTGAAGCAGGCTCCAGGCTCTGAGCTGTCAGCACAAAGCCTGTTATGGGGCTTGAACCCACGAACTCCAAGATCATGACCTGAGCTGAAGTCGGATGCTTAACCAACTGAGCCACCCAGGTGCCCCTCAACAGCCCACTTCTTACTGGCATAAGAGAGAGCATATAATATGCGTAATCACCTACTTTCCTTTGCCAAATCTGGGTTTTTCTGGCAACAGAGACCCTGAAGGCTCGGCTAGGCATTCTGTCTCCTTGCTCCTGCCTTTTCCACAGGCTAGATCCATAGAAGCCACAGAATCGATCACGTCAGAGTCTCTGGATAGGGCAGGTGGCCTGGGAATTTCTGCTTCCTGGCACCAGGCCCCCAGGTTTGGCCTCTGCCCCAGGAGCTCACGGTCACGGCGGCACGCTGGGCCAGTGTTGCCATCTTGGCTGCTGCCCACATGTGGGTTTCTGCTGTGGGGAAGGTGGAAACCATATCTTCCGAGGTGGACAGCACTGCTCTCTGCCCACAGGCTGCATGCCAGCCACGTCTTTACACAATTAAAGAGAGACCTTGCAGAGACCAATGCTGAGAAGAAACCCTGAGCCAAGGAGCGTGAGTCACTTAATCTTCTGTGCCTGGGTCAAAAAATGGAGCGGGGGAAAGATTAGCAACAAACATATTCATGTTGCATAATTTTAGAAAATGAAGGTCTTTAAAAATCATAAGAAAAACTCAATGACCAAAGAAACCATTGTCGTCAAGGATTACAACATACTGAAGAATGTCAGCCACATTAAGGAGGGGCCACGGGAGTCTCCAGACGCCTACTGAGACTCAGTGTTGGGGAGGCCTGCGGTGGGCTGATTAAAGATGCCAGGATGGGGCTGAGCTCTGTTCAGCCACCCTGGAACTCCAGAGGGCCCATGGAGCCATCGGCAGAAGTCCAGGGAACAGCGCTTTGCCTCACCTGACATTGAGAGCCGATGATGGTACCACACACGAGAGAGACAGCCACAGGGAAGTAGAGCTCTGTCTTCTGCAACAAGATTCTCCTGATGCCTCCTTCGTGCCACGCATAATCCTTGCTGTGATACGCTGCAAACGTGTGCAGTCAGCAATACTGTTGCCATGTCGACCAAGCATTACCATGGTCAACCATGGGGAGCGACTGGCTGTAGAGACCAGGAATTTGTGTGGGGGTGGTCCTCGTAAGTCCCTGTGACTATAACCAAGCGAGACCCAGGGAGGTGACCCCCTGAGCCTCATGCTGTCAGGCCCATCCTCACACACTGAGACAGGGTCAAGGTGAATGAATGCTGGGGTCTAGGTCATACTTGGATAAGGGCGAGGCAACCCTCTTCCCCTGCCCATTGTTGGCCTAAGGTGATCAGGGCTGCAAGAATGCTTCCATGAGTCTCCCCACTCTCATCTCCTTCAAGACTGAAGGACATGGTCCCAGCTGCCGGGAATGCTCTGGGGATTGCCCCTCGCTGAGAAGACTAGCCTCATCCAAGGTCATGGCCTCTTCCTGGAGGCCTGGCTCCAAGATGATAGCTTCAGGGGTAGGAGGCTCAGCCACCCACCCAACCCCACTCTGAGAGGCCACCCTGACACTGTAGCCTGAGTCCTCCCTGTCCTGTCCCCACAAGGACCCCCCCCCAGCCAGCCTCCCACATGCACACCTCCATCTCAGAGGCTGCTTTCCGGCAGCACAGGCTTCGACATAGCACTTGTGTGAATTTCCTGGAGCTGCCCCGCCGAATGACCACAGACCAGGCAGCTTAAAACAACAAATAAACTCTCACAGTCTGGAGGCCAGAGCCTGAAATAGGGGATGTGGGGCCCTGCAGCCTCCAGAGACTCGAGGGGAGGATCCCTCCCCACCTCCTCCATCTCCTGGTGGATCCAGACGTGCCTTGGCCTGCGTCCAGGTCACCCTAATCCTGGCCTCAGTCATGTCTTCACCTGGCCTCTCCCTGGGTGCCTCAGCTGTCCTTCTCCTCTCTTACAAGGACACTCGTCATTGGACTTAGGACACACTCAGATAATCCAAAAGGACCTCATCTTGAGACCCTTATTTTAATGCCGTCTACAGAAAGCCTCACTAGAGGTATGGTCACATTCTTAGATTCCAAGTGGACGTATATTTTGGGGGCCACAACCGAATGTACTGCATCAGCACAGGCTTCCATTTCTATGGCAACAGTAAGGGCAATGTGTGAGCTCCTGGGAGGACAGGGGTCTCCGCTGCATTTGTTTCGGCCTCCAGGGGCCCCTCAGAGGGGGAGACATCATGAACACAGCATCGGCCCTTGCCCCATAGAAGGGGTTCTGTGAACAACAGAGTGCGGGGGAGACGCAGCCCATCCCCCTGCCAGCACCCCCAGAGCTGCAGCTGGTGGGAAAACATTTGCCACCTGTCATACCACTCTAGCACAGGTGAGCAGGGGATGCCACCAGTGGTCAGAGGAGAGGGAGCAGGTGTGACAGCATGAACATCTTCTGAAACTTCCACTGAGAATGAGGGAAGAATAACCATTTTTCCATGGGAGCTGTTAGGATCAAAGCTGAGAAGGCTGTGGCGGGATCCAGGCCGGCCTCAGGGAATGCCCCCCCCCCAACCCCCCTGGTAACACGGCCCGGAGCGTTCCAGCTGGGAGACACACATTCTACTCTCCACAGAGCGGGGCATGTGCTACTTAAAGAAATTACCAGATACATCCAGTGATGCTCTTTTTTGTCCATCTCTACCTTGATTTTCCAACTGGGACCTACTTTGGGCAAGTCCTCATTTGGATTCTGGCCCTTCTGCTCTGGTCCAGGGAGCCCTGAGATGCTCAGAGGGCAACAAGAAGCAGAGATAGGAGATGATACCAGAGGCCTCTTGACCCGGTTCCTTCCAGGAAGCCAAAGGATGTGGCCCAGGGTCAACAGCCACAGGAGGTGAAATATGGGATCTCAAGAGGCAGCATCTGAGGGGGACAAGCCCCTTCAGAGAGAACACAAGATGACCTCAGAGAATAAGGTGCGATCTGGCGTGCGGACCAGGGGGCTCCCCAGAAAAGCCTTGTTTCTGGAGGTGTGAAGGTGTGAGGAGCTCCTGGAGAAATCGTGGGTTTCAGGGGTCTGGAGGGACCGTGGTGGGGAGTCTGAATTCAGCTCGGGACGCACAGCTCCTGGTCTGTTGGCTGAAGCCATTCCCACCATCCCTCCTTGGGTGGTCATGGTGTCATGGGGACCAGAGGAGGGGACAGAGTTGGGGCTTGGGGGCGCAGCAGCAGGAAGCTGAGCTCGGGCTCAGGCAGGGCTGGGCAGCCCCTCCGAAGCCAGGTGGTGCTGGGCGTGGGGAGTCTCAGAGGAGTGTCACGGAATGGGGGTCTTAGGAGCAATTTGCTTGGCGCCCGGCCACGGTGATGGCTCCACCTGTGAACTCCTCCCTCACGGAGGGACGCTGGCCACTCAGGGGCACATGGGATGGGTGGCCCTAGGATGCAGCGTGACCAGGTGCGGCCAGGAACCCACGAGGGAGGCGGTGACCATCGCCTCACTGTGTGTTTATGGTTTAGCTCACTCTGAGTTACACACAGAAGTGTCATGACACACCTCAGGCTCGCCCCAGCTCGAGCCGCGGAGTCCTGTCTACCGCAGGGCTCTAAATAAGGGGTGCCGTCACGCTTGGTACACATGACTCAGGACACACAGAAGCCTTTAAAATGCGGCACACGCGGTTTTGTGCGTTCGTACGTCCATTCACGGAGGCCTGGCCCGCCTGACTGCCCCACCTTTGCGTAAGGAGCAGCCAGTGCCGAGGGGCCGGGGTGTGGGGCTTGCTGGTGCTGCAGGGATCGGGAGCAGAGCTGAGCGGCTCCTTCTGGCGCAGGGAAGTAGAGGCTCTAGGGGCTTGGTTCTCTGCAGGGGGCGGGGGCAGGACGAGGACCCAGGGGCTCTGCGCCCTCAGGCACACGCTCTTCTACCTGGCAACCTCTTTTCCCCTTGCATCCTTCTGGTCCTCCGGCCACTTCTCTCTCCCCCCGCCACCTGTTCCAGCACATGTGTGCCCACCAGCCTGGGATGCATTTGTCCTGCCCCTCCTACTCTTAGCACTTGACACCAGCCCCCGGTAAACCATGACCTGCACTCACTTCCACGGGCAACAGGGGACTTGACCTGCTGCGACAGTGGGATGCCCCTTGGCACGCACGCGCTGTCCCAGGGCAGACACCGGTGGCCAGCCACCGAGACGTAGGTGGGCCAGGCCTCATCTGCTCTCTCAGGGCACAGGTGGGCCCCACTGTCTCATGACCCACGGAGGCTCCTGTCCTGCCCCCCTCCTCCTGCCCCATGCTCCCCTCCTCCCCCCACCCCTTGCTCAGGGGTGTGACTCACAGCATGCAAACTGGGAGCCAGTACTGATGAGGTCACGGTGTCCTTTGATTGGCCGCAGCACAGAGGGAGAGAAGGCCAGCATGTAAAAACCTACCTACGGCCGACATGGCGACACCAAGTGCTCGAGATGGGGCCGCCCTCTCAATGGTCACAATGAGCGCAGCTGAGGCCCACGAGCACTGACCTCGCACCGGGCACCCACTATGAGGCAGGCGCCTTCCGCACACTGGACTTCTTGTCCAGTCCTCTCAACACTCGCAGGAAGTGAATGCTATTATTATTACCTCCATTCTACAAACAGATCGCCTGGAGTCCAGAAGCTTATTCGAGGCCAAGCCAGGCCCGGCTGACCTGGAAATCGGAGTGTTTGGTCCTGTACTTCAGGGAGAGCGTGAATCTGCCCTTAATTGCATAGCTGGAGTGATCAAACAAGTTCTATCACATACCGTCACCGCAGTCCCCTCCGGCTCTTGGAAGACTCCATAAACACCTCTCGGTGATGGACGCAGGGCAGGGAGAGGAGAGGCGAGGAGGCCAGGGGGCACTGGGCCCGGCTTTGCTCTGCTGAGCACTCCGAGACACGTCCGTTGGGCCGAGCCCTCCAGGTCTGCAGCGGCCCTGAGCCAGCCACGCACGACCAGGGGGCGTCTGCCCGGCAAAGCCCGGCACACAGTCCCCCTGGCCCTGCCTCGGTTCCCCGGCAGGGAAACCCTAGATTCAGGCTTAGGCTGGGCCTATGGCTAGACTCACATATTTCTGGAAATGTAAGTTTGAGCTCAGGGGTCCTGCCTCTCCAGAAGCTAGCTGCAGAGGCCAAGGAGCTTCTGGGAGATAACTCACCTGAGGAAGGGACGAGCCAGGCCCAGCGTGTGGACCACAGCGATGACAGGCAGCTGTGTGGACGGCCTGGCAGCTGGAGAATCACATGCGGTTTGCAGAGAGCTGGGGGAGACGGAGGGACGTGTGGGTTGTAAATGCAAACAAATGGAGTTGGTCGACGCTATAAAACAGGACATGGGCATGACCCTGACAGTCAGGGCAGGCGCCATGCCCAGAGACAGCAACGAGGCCTGGAGACACCACTGTGGCCCATCTGTCTGAGCGTCCTCACTGACACTGAGGTCTCCTCAGGAACTATGATTAGGCCTGTGGTCTCCACTAGCGTGGCCGGTGGCTGGGCTCTGAGTACCTCCCTCAGCAGCCTGGCACCTCAGGCTCCAGAGACCCTGGTTCTAGTCTCCCTCCTGCCACTTCCTTGTAGTATGCCTCAGGGTGATTAATTAAAGACTCTCAACCTGGGATGGATGATTCCAAAATGTCCACAAATTCTCTTACACTCACTCCTCCCTTCAGGAGGTGGAGCCCAGTCCCCTACCTTTGAACCCAGGCCAGATTAGTGACTTGCTTCCGAGTAACAGAATTAAACAGAAGTGACAGTGTGCAGTCTCAGAGACCTGGTCCTAAGGGGCACTGTGGCTCCCTGCCTGTCCCCTCTCTTGCCCTTGGACCACTTGCTCTAAAGAAGCCAGCTGCCATGTCATGAAGGGACATGTCTGTGAAGAACCGAGGCCTCCCGACAACAGCGTGCTAGGGTGCCACCTGGGAACGGGGCCTCCAGCCTCACACAACCCCCACCTCCTGAGAAACTCTGGAGGGTAACCTCCGGCTTATGCTGCTCCTGAGTTCCTGACCCAAGGAGACTGTGAGGATAAGAAACGTTTGCTGTTTTAGGCCAGCGTATTTGGGGGGATCGTGTGTTACACGGCACTAGGTAACAGATACATACTCCCATCCGGAGGTCCTTGTCAGGATCTACTGACACGGGAGGGCTGGACGCCCCACCCCCTCTCTGGGGTTTCTGTGCTCCCACCCCAGGGGCTAAGGCTTGGATAGTGGCTTCTGCCCACTCAGAAGGCAGTCCTCCCCATTTCCCCCAGTCAGGCTCCTGGCTTCCTTCCCACATCCCCCAGTGTGCCTCCTGGCCTTGCCCAGAGACACTGTCACACAGGGGTGAGGGTGGGGCACCCTACTCTCTTCTTTCATACAAAGGATCAAAGAAATTCATTGGCAACCAGTTTATTCCAAATCCTGAGGCAACCCTGTGTATCAAGCTCTCTTTCCCGGCTCACCTTCTACACAGCACAGTCGAGATGTCCAAACTGTAAATCAGTTCACATCACTTCTTGCTTAAAAACCCTCCAGGGGGCACCTTTGAGTGTGCAGCACAGACACCGTGAGGAAACCTCACCCTCTGGAAGTGAAAAAAATGGTGGATAAGAAATTATCATTGAAATTAAATGGTGAAGACATGTCCAAGGACTGTTGTGAGGGTTCAATCCCTTCATGAGTCTTGTGATAGATAAGTGTGTGGAGACGGCCCCTAGTGGGCAACAGGAAGGACAGTATTAGAGTGGTGGTAATCTGAGGCGATAGTAGCCCCATGTTAGAAGCCTTGGAATGAGTATCAGCAATGGGTGTGTTCACCGGAAGAAACCAACTGCTCCCATATGTCCCCTCTCCAAGGCACCTGTTTTACTACAATATAAAAATCAGGTTGTGCATTTTCATCCTGAACTTTTTTTTAAATAAACTTTTATAATAGTAGAAACAACAACAACAACAACAACAAAACCACACACACAAAAATCTCAACTCATACCGTGGCCATAAGACCCATGACATGCTCCACCCTACTCTATGCTCTTTATTACACTGTCAGCTCCCTCTTCCTTATGACCCTCAACTATGCAAAGCCTCTGCACTGCGCGTCTTCCCTGTGGAGCATTCTCCCCCAAGACCTTCCCAAGGCTGCCTCCTCCTTGTCCATGTCACTTCCTTGGAGCCCCAGCCCTACCCAGCTCTTCACCACCACATTATCTTAGTTAACTCTTTTTATCACCAGCTAAAATGACCCATTGGCTTATTATTTGCCTGAAGCTCACTCTGGAGCACAGAGCTTTGCTGTGTTCTCCTCAGGGGCTAGAATGGTACTCAGCACCCAAGAGACACTTGAATGTCTGTGGGTCAGGTGGCTTTTTGAACACCAAATTCCCTTTTGAAAGCTTTGGAGCCAGCTTTTTTGATGGAGAACACTCTGGAAAATCCTTCCATAAAAGGAACAAAGTATTGTCAGACTTTCTTATAGCAGGTCGTACCTGTGTCATGACCATTTTAGTCCAGGAAGGGTCTTGTTGGGGATTTTGAAGCAAACACTACTGTTCTGAGGGTCGACAAATCATGGGGTCTATCGGTGCAGCTGTCCCTCCTTGGAGAGCAGGCTTCTGAAGTCCACATGGCCCTATGGTGCAAACCTATTCCCACCCACCAGGAAGGCTGGATGAGCAAGGGGAACATCAAGAAGTCAAAACTTTCTGAGGTCTTGGAGGTTAGAAGAGGGAAGGGAGAAAGGAGGAAGCAGGACATGGGAGGGGGCTCAGTGGGGGGCGCCAGGACTCAGCCAGAAGGAATGACTTCTTTGGCTATTGTTCAGCACCCAGGGCCAGTGGGGGAGGTGGCCGTGGCTTCCAGGGCCAACCACCCAGGACTCTGCTTTGCTCCTTCCTGCTGCCAGGACCTGGGGAGCTGTGCAGGCTCATGGAACACCTCAATGCTAACTGGCCTCCTTGCTTCTCATGGCACTTGAACACCAACGGAGTCATCTTCTATAGGTAAGGTAACATCAGTGCTCTGCTTGAGGTACTTTCCCTATTCTCAAGATAGACCCATCTCCACACAGAACCTGCACTCAGATCTGCCCACTCACCTCCCCCAAAACCCCTGTTCACCACACTCACTCTGTTCCCAACCTTGTTCTTCTATGTTCCCTGAGCTGAAAGACTGTTCCAACATGCCATCTGCTGAGACAGACAACCGGACCAGTCCAGTCCCATCCCGTTCATTGTCCCAAGGGGCAGAGCACTGCCACGCTTTCAGCTCTGATGAGTGTGCTTGCTTAATGCCCGTCTTCCTCGCTGCAACAGTCCCCCGAGAGCAGGGACTTGCCTGTCCTACTCACTACTGTGGCCTGAGGGGACAGCCTGGGGATTTCTTGGCACTCAGCAAATGTTCAGAACATACCTACTGAGTACAAGAAAGACTAGGAAACTCTACAGTCAAGGAGGCATTGCTGGAAATGCAATGAAAATGATGGTTGGGTCTGGAGAGCTGGGTGACAATGCAGGCACAGCCTGGCGGTGTCTCCTGGTGGGCAGGTGTGTGCAGAGATGCTGATGGGGCAGGTTGTGTCCAGTGTGTCCTTCTGGCTGGCAGGAAGGGGTGGGCCAGCTGGGGAAGCCCAGGACATGGTGCCAGGCTGATACCTAGCTCTGTCTCCAGTCCTTTGCCTAGAAAGTATGAGGGGAAGTATCCTGGGAAGGATGTGACTGATGGGGAAGGAGATCTTAGCCCAGGAGAAGTAGAGGAGCTGGGAACACCTAACATGGAGAGACTGAAGGTCAGGAAAAAGTGCTGTGACTTGACAGGTGCCCAGGGAAAGCAGCCAGTGAAGCTGCTTGCATCTGTGCAGCTGAGCACAGAGCATCCTGTGTGTCCCATTTTTGGGTGAGAGCAGCAGCTTCAGCTAAGAGACATGAGGTCACTGGCACTGGAGGGGAGACTTGGGACCAGCCCCAGGAGTGTGGGGCACTTGGGATCAGCCACACTTGTACCCAAGGGAGCAGAGGGACCAGAGAAGGTAAGATGTGGGCAGGACCAGCCAGAAGGGACCTTAGTATTCCAGAGGCTCCCCTCGGCCAGGTACACCCCTCTACTTGCTGGATTCAAGGAGGCCCAGGGGTCTCCCGGGAGAGGGCCAGAATTGGGTGGCAGGGAGGCCATGGAAGTATTCAGGCCTTAATGCCTGGAGCAGCTGTGCCAGAGAGTGCCAGCTGAAGTCAGCCTCAGCAAGTCTGGCCTTGTCTCCTGACTGGCCACATGCCTTTTCCATGTGGAGCCACCCAGATTTCCACTGACCCCTGGAGACACTGTGCTCCCTGGTGCTTTGGTGTCCAGTCTTTGTTCTCCCTAGAATTTCCATGGCCCCCCAAACCCAGCCTCATCCTTCTAAGTTCGGTTCAGCTCTCTCATCCTCATGGAGGTCTTCCTGAGCCCAAGGCTGGTCTAGGTCCCATGGTCCCCACCAAACACTCAGCCTTCCCAGGGCCTGACTTCTGGCATGTATTTCAGGCCATAATTCCATCCAGAGGGATGAGAGTTTCCCACTAAACTCAGCCCAGAGGCTCAGGGCTAGAAGAGATGTCTATCAACATCTCATTAAATATTTGCTGAATGGACGAGTAATTGAATGAATGGGTTGAAACTGCCCCCTCTCTTGTGGATCCCATCACCCCTTCCTTGGCTGTGGCAACAGCCACGATCGCTGGGGACAGGAAGATGTGGGTTCTGCAAGGATATTGGGACTGTTGTAGCAAAGAGAGCCCATATGGGCTGGCTGCACGGGACACGAGATCCCGGCAAAGAATACGAGGGCAAAGCTGCAACTTCCAGGGACCAGACCTTTCAAGTCTGAACCGAGTGCAGTGGAAGATTGTCCAGGATGTGCACCGCTGTGCTGGGGGATGTTTTCAGCACAGGCATGTCCTTGCCTGGCATCCATCTCAAACACACAGGCAAGATGCATGTGTTTGAAACATTGCTGGCATTGCCGTGGACCAAACAAACCACCCCGGACTCGACTTCTCTCCCCATTATGTTGATTATTCTGTCGGGATTCCCCCTCCCCCCCGACTTCTCAAAATACGTAATCTTTCTTGACTGGCTGGAAAGGTGGTAAAACCAACAAAAAGTGTAAAAAAGGAGTTTAATTAAAGGGCATGGGCTAAATAAAAACGCCATCACAGGGGCACCCGAGTGGCTCAGTGGGTTGAGCGTCTGACTGATATCGGCTCAGGTCATGATCTCGTGGTTCATGCGTTGGAGCCCTACTTCAGGCTCTGCGCTGATGCCACCGAGCCTGGTTGGGACTCCCTCCCTCCCCCCACCCCCCATCTCTCCCACAAAAAGAAAAACAGCTGTCATATTTCATACTTTCCTTGGCACCATTCTAAGAGTAATGGGTGAGCATGAGATGTCTGATCTTCTGCCATTCGCTTCTTCCAATTCTTCTTCGGTTTTCTAAACTGAAGAGGGACCTGCCAGATGTCTCCCAGGACGGATCTTGCAGGAGCCAGGAGGGCAATGCAATTCTGTTGGGGGAGGGATGCTCACGCTCGTTCCTTCCCATGAACAGACAGCAGTGCGGGGTGACCCTTACCTGTCCAGGTGTGTGGCAGGGGGGAGGGTCCCCCGGCCACACAGCCCTGGGCAGAGCCACTGAGTCTGCAGGCTGCCCATCAGCTCATGGGAAGTCTGCTGGCTGGCCAGACCCCCTGCATTGAGGCCTGGGTCTGGCAGGAAGGTTTTCTAAACTGCATAGACACTGGGTAAGGTGCACTTGTTTGAGAGATGAGAAATGAGAGTCTGTTAAAGAACAACAACACCCGCCAAGGAGGGAGAATTCTAACAAAGATGGAGTTAGGCATGTGCGGGTCCGCCTCCTGGGCGGATCCAGGTGACGCGGAGGAGCTCACAGCGGAAACAAGGGTGTTACCCTCTTCCAGGCGGGTGAAACTGACGGCACGTGACTGAACGGCAAGTCACAGCTGCAGTGAGTGACCTCCTCCTACCCACGGGGATGGCTGGAGTCAGACACACAGGGAACAGCAAGGCTTGACAAGGATGTGGAGACACTGGCGCCCTCACTGCTGGTGGAAATATAAAATCCAGCCACGTTAGAAAACAGTCTGGCAGCTCCTCAGAGGGGGAAACCTAGAGTCTCCCTATGGCCCTCCTAGGTATCTCCCCGAGAGAAATGAAGACTGTGAATGCATGCAAAATCCTGTACACAAATGTAGACCCACTATTCATAAGAGCCCAAAGTGGGAAAAAATGGAAACGTCCACAGGCTGCTGTGTGGATAAACAATGTGGTCCATCCATAAGGGAACAGTATTCAAGTTCAAGCTCCGTGTTAGGCTCCGTGCTGACAGCTCATAAAGGGAACAGTATTCAGCCAGAAGGCAAGAGGGAGGCACGGACACCTGCCACAACCTGGATGGATCTTGAAGACGTGCTGCTCAGTGAGAGAAGCCAGACACACAGGACCACATACTCTGTGATTCCATTTCTCCGAAATGTCCAGAACAGGCAGAGCGATGAAGGCAGAAAGCAGACGAGAGGTTGCTGGAGAGCGGCCGGGGATGGTGTGCTAACACTGATGATGGCGCTGACCACACCCCAGGAGCACGCGAACTGGATGCGCTCAGTGTGAGTGAGCTGTACGTATGAATGGTATCTCCGCGAAGCCACCCTGATGGGCCAGGAAGTCTCTTCCCAGTCAGTCAGGGGAATCTCCCATAATCCCTCAAGCCACCACTGGCTTTGTGAAATGACAGACCGGAGCCAGGCAGGGCCAGCAATAAAGAAAGTTCTTATTTTAATAGGTGCGTAAGGTAAGGGGTTTGGATTCCACCCCGAGGCAACCGTAGATGTGAGGATTAGAAAAGAAAATGGCACCATGAAGATTAAGAACTAACACGGGCCAACACGTAACTGTGGCCATCTTCAGCACTATAAGAGAGCGGGGCTTGTTTTGCAAGGCTCTGATAAGTGCACCGCGTGTTTGAGGAGCCTTTATAGGCTCTTGTGCTCCCTGAGTGTCATCACACTGTCGCCACATGCCCCAGTCTCTGGCTTGTGGATAAAGTGAACACAAGGTATCTTCCCTTGGAGGTTCTGGGCTCCTTTGGGATAGAAATCTCTTGTTTATTCTTCTTCAAATACTTGATGTCTCCAAAACAGTAACAGTAAATATTTGCTTTAAAAAAATGTTCGGTGGGTACCTCTACTTGGAATAATGGAAATCAAGGTGACTGGGCCCAACCTGCCCAGTGGCAACAACTAAAACTGCTGGGAAAACAGAGAAAGCAATGAAGAGTGAGCACAGCCATGAGCATCACTAGGCCAGCATCCGGGCGGGCAGACCTCAAGCGGAGAGCCTAGCCCTGGGCCCGCTCATATGCAGGGGCGACTTGCGGGTCTGGAGACCGCTGAGAAGCTGAGCTGGGTGTGCTCCAGCTTTGTGGGGCTGTGGGGAAAAGTTCGTACTGGTGGAGGCCCTGGGGAACCACCCCTGGTTTGCGCTCTGATTTCAAAGAGTGGCACATTAGGAGAAAGGGTGACCCAGGAGTAAGGAGCTGCTGTATGACCACAGCCCAGCTGCACGTCACCAGGTGCGCCAGACAACACGCAGCCCGGAAATAGGATTAAGGATGTCCCACATTGCTAATGTCTCCAAGTACCTGGCAGAAGAAAATTGAGTCCTTTCTGGAGCAAGATACCGTATTCCAGGCCTCAGATTATCCTGTAAATATAAATCCAGCACAGAGATAATCAGGCTTATGAGGAAGGTTGATAGTAAATAATAGGAACCACAGAAATAGCTCCGGGGGGGTTCCCAGACATTAGGCTAAAACATAGACTATAAAAATAATTCTGCTTGCTATATTCAAGAAGATAAAAACTAACCTTGAAAATTTTGGCAGGGAAGTGGAAATTACATTTTGAAGAGCTGTGAAAGTTTTGGGAAAAAAATCCAATAGGCATTTTAGAACTAAAATAATATATGATGATCAGAATTAAAAATTCAATGGAAAATTAGACACAGCTAAAGAGAGAATTAATAAAATAAAAGTTCTGAGGGCTGTGTATGATTAGTATAAGAATTTTGTGAAGTTTGTTTCATTTTCCTTCAAAAGTAAATTTCTTTTGGGGTGCCTGGGTGGCTCTCTCTCCAGGCACCCACCCAAAAAATAAAATTAAAAAAATTTTACAAAGTGAACTTCTTTTGATAGTGTTTTCATCTCACTTTGTTATACTATAAACACCTTGTTCTTTTAAAAAATGTCATAAATATGTTTATGTGAAACTTGTTTTGAACATGGTCCTCTTGGGAAAACTTTTTAATAAAGGAAAATATGTTTATACATGAAAAATTAATGTAAAAAAGCAGTTTGCCTCTGAAAGAAAGCCTGAAGTGGCGACAAAAACAAAAAAATAAAACAACAAACCTATGCCAATACTCCTGGTTAATATAACCTCCAACCTCCTAATAGAAATGTTAGCATAAAATCGTGGCCCACTCTAATGCCACTGGGCACTAAGCAGCAATCTCCCTGCACCTCTCTGGAGAACTCTGAACTCTGAACTGGTTTTCGGTTTTTGTTTTGTTTTGTTTTGTTTTTTTGCAGGTTACAGAACACAGACAAGGAGGAGACTTGAACTTATGGTTTGAAGAAGGAAGTGTTACTAGCAGAGGTCACAGATGCCCTCCTTGAGAGTCAGCAGTGGCTGAAGGGGAAGACTGAACAATGCCGATAAGGTCATGTGCACCTGCCTGTTACCTTGTCTGCCTCCCACTGACTTGCTCCCTGCTTGGGTAAAAGGTGTGTGTGTGTGTGTGTGTGTGTGTGTGTGTGTGTGTGGGTGGGTGAGTGTGTCTCTGGGTGTGTGTGTGTGTGTGTGTGTGTGTCTGTGATCAGTAACTTCTCTCTGTACACACTAAATTTATGTTTTTATGACTAAGCCTGAGTTAGCACTCAGAAGAAAACAATCTAGAGTAAACTATGAAGAGACAAAAGAACAGAACAGAAAGTATAGTAAAATAAGATATATGTTATATGGAAAGAATATCAAACTGTTTATTTGGAGTTTTAGGAAGGAAGGAGAAAAAGAATGAGGGAGAAGCAATATTTGAATGCATAAGCTAAGGATTTTCCATAATTGATGAAACACAGCAATCTACAAATTAAAGAAGTTAAATAAATCTCAAGCAGGATAAATAAAGAGAAATCCACCCCTAGTACAGAAACTCCAAGAACAAAGAATTTTAAAAGTAGCCAAAGAAAAACATGATTTTCAAAAGTGCAAGTTTTGTTGACTTTTCAATAGCAAAACTAGAAGCCAGAATAGTAGAATTATACCTTCAATATGTTGGAAGGAAAACAAAACAAAACCAAACTTGCCAACCTAGACTTCTATCCAATAAAAAAAGAAGAAAAAATCCTTCACCAAAGGGAATTCTAGGCTGTACTTCAAACAGGAAGAAAAAAAAAAAAGTAGGGGCACCTGGGTGGCTCAGTCGGTTAAGTATCCGACTTTGGCTCAGGTCATGATCTCACAGTTGAGTTCGAGCCCCGCACCGGGCTCTGTGCTGACAGCTAGCTCAGAGCCTGGAGCCTGTCTTCGGATTCTGTGTCTCCCTCTCTCTCAAACCCTCCCCTCCTCATGCTGTCTCTCTCTGTCTCTCAAAAGTAAATAAAACATTAAAAAAATTTTTTTAATTTTTTTCTATTTATTTATTTTGTTAACATATGCAATTATTTTCCATCATTTACACTACAGTAGTTACAATTACACTCCAAACAGAAAAGCAAAGTAAAAAATCAGAACCCCAACTTCTATTTCATGTAATTAGACTTATACAGAAATTAGAAGGTTATGTAACAACTAGTTAATCACCTAATTTCACAGCTATCTGAAGTGGCGATCGTTATAAAAAATTTTTTTTAAAAGAAAATAAATTCTCCCAGAAGGGAGGGGTTAGGATAGACATAAAAAATGAAATGTCAAATGTGAGGGTAAATCCAAATGAACACCGACCGTATAATATCTTATTGGGCTTAGGATACAGAGAGAATGAAAGTTCAAGACAAGAAAAGCATCTAATGTGAGAGAAATGTAAATATTCTAAATTCCTTGATTTCACTAGGAGAGCTTCCTATTTGATGGTGATAAGTCAAGGTTGCATACTGTAATTTCTAGAACATCTGTAAAAACAATGGTAAAAGCCTGAATAATTAACAAACTAACGAGGAATGAAAGGAGATATGAAAAACGTAACCAAACGAAACCAAGATAAGGGAATAAAGAGCAGGTGAGAGGAACAGAAAGTCTATCTGAAGTGAGATGATGATGATAAGGTCAATAATTACATTAATGATTTGAGGGTCAACTGCTCCAGCTAGAAGATGGTCATGGTATAAAGAAACAAAATCCTCTACATGCTAAGTTCAAGAGACACATCTGAAACATCAGCATAAAGAAAAGCTGAAAGGAAATTGATGAAAAGTTACATACCATTGAAATACTAGTAGAACAGTTGATGTAGAGATTTTAAACCAAACAAACATCCTTTAAAAAGTATAATTAGAATTAAGGGTTACTCCATAATAATAAAAGATCATTATAAACTTGTATGAACTTAATAACATGATACATAGAGCAAATGTGGACAGAACTATATGGAGAGTTAGACAAGTCCATATTCACAGTAGGATATTAGGCTGTACTTTTTCCATTAGTTAATGGAACAAGCAGAAAAGAAATAACTCTAAAACAAGGTGAATAAACTTAGCTTCATAGACATAAAGAACAGTGCACCCAATAACTGTGGAATACATTATTTTCACAAGATATAATCAGTAAAAAATTTTTACTCTGTGCTGGGCCAAAATTCAAGTTCTAATAACTTTCAAAGAATGGATATGAAACAAATAATGTTCTCTAACCACACTATAAATGGGTTAAGCATCATTAACAAGAATATAATTGGGAAAAACTCTATATCATTGAAAACTATACTTTTCAATATTTTCCAAAATACCCTTCAAAACAAAGAAATAAAAATGGAAATTAGAAATTATTTTGAAATACATTACATGTAATGGGAACAAACGACACAACAAACTTTGTAGACTAAAGCCAATGCAGGGTTTGGAGGGAAATTCATAGCCTTGATTGCATATTTTATGGAAGAAAAAGTCTGAGATATGAGCTGAGTATCTCGAATATTTCAAGAAGTTAGAAAAAGAAAAGAAAAGAAACCCAACAAAAGTAGATGGAAGGAAATCATTTAGAAGTATAAACAAATATAAAAAGAAAACATAACAGAGAGAATGAGCAAAGCCAAAATTGAAAAGACTAATGAACCACTAACCCCCCGGTGAGAATGATCAGTCCGAAGAAAGAAGGCACAAACAGCAAGTATAAGAAATGAAAGAGAGACTTCACCACACAAGTAAAAGGATATTATGATTAACTTTATGCCAATAAATTAGGAAATTTAGATGAGATGGACAAATGCACATAAAAACGCAATCTAACTGACACACACAAAAATTGAAAATCTTAGTCCTATATAACTATTAAATAAATTAAATCTATAATCGAAAAATATCTGATGATGAAATTTCAAGACCCAAATGGCTTCACTGGGAATCCTACCGAACATTGCAGAAAGAAAAAATGCTTACTCATTTGCCTCTACTGGAAAGTAGAAAAAGAAACACTAGCTAATTTTGGGAGGCTAGTAACTTTCTACTAAAACTCAGCAAGAACAATACTAGAAAGAAGACACAAGCCAATTCCATTCATGAATTTACCCTAGATTTAATGCTGGGAAATCAATTAATGGAGTTTACCACATTCATAGATTAAAAGGGAACATTCATGTTCATCTCAGGTCTTGCAGGAGAAATGTTTGCTGAAACTTGGAATTCATATCCAATAAAAACTCATGGGAAAGAGTGAAACCTCCTGAATCTGATAAAGGACATCAATAAAAAATCTACAGCAAACATCATGCTTGGGATAAACCTGATTACTTTCTTTTTGAGATAAGAAAGTTCACTACCATCATTTCTATTCAGCATTGTACTGGAGGCATTAGCCAGTGGTGTAAGCAAGAAAGAATAAAAGTTTTAAGGTCAGGAAAGGGAAAAAAAATCTAAGACAGCCATTAATCTCCGATAAAGATTCTATATGAAGCGAATGCAAAAGATTCTACATATTAGAAATAATAAAGGATTTTAACACAGTTACTGGGTGTAGAGTCAATATGGAGAAATCAAGCAATGTTCCAGCAGTAAACAGAAAAATAAATTTAAGGGGCGCCTGGGTGGCTCAGTCGGTTAAGCGTCCAGATTCAGCTCAGGTCATGATCTCACGGTTTGTGGGTTCGAGCCCCGCGTCAGGCTCTGTGCTGACAGCTCAGAGCCTGGAGCCTGCCTCAGATTCTGTGTCTCCCCCTCTCTCTGACCCTCCTCTGCTCACACTGTCTCTGTCTCTCAAAAATAAATTAAAAAACATAAAAAAATGTTTAAAACAATTTTAAAGGTAGTATCTACTTGGGCTTAAAATAACAACCAATGTCTAAAGAAAAAAAAAACTAGGGAAAGATATGCAAAGATCTCTGAATGGAAAACTACTTAAAACACTGAGAAGACAAAAAATTACTGCCAGGAACTTAAAAAGACCTCCTCAGTAAATGGAGAGACATAATACATTCATGGATAAGAAGATCCAATAATGTAACTACGTCAGTTCTGAAACTGATCTGAAACTCCATCCTATTCAAAATCTCAAAGGTTTTAAAAAAATAGAACTTTTCAAACTGACTCCAAACACAGACAATTCTGAAGTCTACCAACAGTACAAAGGATAAATAAACTGTGGTGTAGTCAGAGGGCAGAATGACAATGAATCAACGATGTACGATGACATGCATGACTGTCACACACTCACAGCGCCATAGGATTTAGGAATGCGTGTTTTGATGGGAAATTATAGGCAAGCACAAGGAAGCGATCAAATAAAAATGAGAAAGGAGTGGAGAAGGTTTGTGGCAGGAGGGGGCAGGTGGTGGGTTAGGACTTGGGTAGTGGTCATACAGCTGTTTGCTTTATGCTTCACCACCAAGCAGTCCATCTCTCGGTCTGTTTAGCGCCCTCTTCTGTATGGGTGTCCTATTTCACGCTCATGTTTGAAAGCCGTAGGATGTCTGCTGCCCGCACTTCAGAATCAGGGCGTCTAGGTCCCCACCAGGGAGACCAAATGAAAGCAAACTGCAACCCGCAGTTGTTGAATGGACGACAACATGACAAAGGCCACAAGAGAAGACAGTGATCTGGACTCAGTCTAGGAAAAAATACTGCCCGAGGCAAAGCATTTGCTGTACCAACAACAGGAGAGGGACACTCTGACTGGTACCGGGTCACCGGCCAGGGACAGGGATGACCCTGTGCCCCACCTCAGCCTGCGCAGCATAAACACCACTACCCGGCCCCCAGGGCTCTGTGCTAAGAAGTCTCCACTTGGCTAATCTGTTTTCTTCAGTATCTAGAGACCAAGACAAGGAGGTGTTCTTGAATAAAAGTACGAATTTTCAGATATTAGGAAAAGCCTACTTCCATTATCCATTAATAAGATGACATTCTGACCCAGCTGCTTCACCTCTCTGGGCTCCTAGAGGAGGAAGCAGTCCCCTCGGAGACTGTCACCCTTGGGTGACCTGAGAAAACTGACTTCTTGAACCTGGAGACGAGACGCTCAGACCTCGGTCCCGGCTTCTGTCAAACGTACGTCCTGGGAGACCCAGCTGGGACTGCCGGCCTGCTCGCGTCATGTCATCTCACCCACACCGGCCGCTTGTCACTCAGGCCACGCCTGGGGACAGGGCCTCCTTGCGGGGGACCTGGGCTTGGAAATAATCTCTATGGGAAGACTTCCCCAGCCCTTATAGCTTCTTTAAGGAGAAAGTAGGGCTCTGTAATAAAGATGTGTGTGAGTGTGTGTGTGTGTGTGTGTGTGTCTGTGTCTGTGTGTGTCTGTGTGTGTGTGTCTGTGTGTGTGTGTGTGTACAGGCCAACATGCCTCATGAACACAGGCATGAAATTCTTCAACAGAACGACAGCACATAAAATCCAGCAATATATTTAAAGGATCATGACCTCGTGGGGTTTATCCCAAGAAATGTAAAGTTAGTTTAACATTTGAAAACCAGCCCATTCAGAATACAACAGAATAAAGGGGGAAGTCACATGATCCTCTCAATAAATGCAGAGGAAAGCACTTGAAAAAATTCATCATGCATTCATGAGAAAAAGTCTCTGCCAACTAAGAACGGAATAGAACTTTCTCAAAATGATAAGGAGCATCTATGAAAACCTACAATGGATATCAAACTTAGCAGTGGAACACTGAATCCTTTCCTCCTAAAATGGGGAGCAGGATGAGGATGTTCAGTTTCACCATTTCTAGTCAACACTGTACTGAGGGGCCTCGCCACCATAATAAGGCACAGAAAAGAAACAGAATGAATACAGACTAGAAAGGAAGAAAATCGCAAAGCTAATTAACAGAGGGGTTCCATATGTCCTTTACCCAGTTTTCCCCAATGGTGACCTCTTATATAATATCAAAACCAATGGGGCTCCTGGGGGGCTCAGTCAGTTAAGAATTAAGTGTCTGACTCTTGATTTTGGCTCAGGTCATGATCTCAGGCTTCATGGGTTTGAGCCCCATATCGGGCTGTTTGGGATTCTCTGTCTCCCTCTTCCCTGCTCCCACATGCGCTTGCGCTTGCTCGCTCTCTCTCTCTCTCTCTCTCTCTCTCTCTCTCTCTCTCAGAATAAATAAGCATAAAAAGCTGTTGTTGTTTTTTTTTTAAATAACATCAAAACCAAGAAATTGGCATTTGTGCAATGTCAGTAAATTGATTTTTTTAAAAGAGTGTGCCAAAGCAATTCAGTGGGGAGTCTTTTCAATAAATGGTGCTGAACCTAGTGGATATCCGAAAGATATTCAGAATGGGGGTGCCTGGGTGCTTCCATTGGTTAAGCATCTGACTCTTGATTTTAGCTCAAGTCATGATCTCAAGATTTGTGAGACGGAGCCCCACATCAGTCTCTGTGTTGACAGCGTGGAGCCTGCATGGGAGTCTCTCTCTGCTCCTCCCCTGCCCATGTGTGTACACACTCTCTCTCCAAATACATAAATAAACGTAAGAAAAAAGTTAATTCAAATGGGTCATTTTAGCTAAACTATAAAACTGCCAGGAGAAAAATCTTGGGGTTAACAAAAATTTCTTAGGACACATAGATTTCTTAGGAGTCTCTGTAAAAGAAAAAAAAAAAGGTAAAATGGACTTAATAAAAAATTTCATCTTCTGCTCTTCAAAAATACCATAAAGAAGATGAAAATGATTGGAATGCCTGGGGGGCTCAATCAGTTAAGCATCCGACTTCGGCTCAGGTCATGATCTTATGGTTCAGGAGTTTGAGCCCCGCGTCGGGCTCTGTGCTGACAGACATTTAAAAACATAAATAAACATTAAAAATTTAAAAAATCGGTACACGGTTTCTTTTTGGAGTGACAGACATGTTTTGGAATTAGTGGTAAAGGTTGCACAACACAGTGAGAATAGTAAAAGCCACTGAAGGTTACGCTTTAAAATGGTGAATTTTGTTAGGTGACGTATATCTCAACTTTTTAAAAAATGCTCTAAAAATGGGGAAAAGATCTGAACAGACCCTTCAGAAAAGAAGATCTGTGGGTAGAGACCATGCAGTTCATATATCAGCTTTTCATAAGGTGCTGAAGAGCACCGGTCCTGAATGCCAGGGACATGCCGGTTAAAGCCATGGTGAGCACCGCACCACTCCCACGGGTGACACGGATGGTGTTCTGAATCCCAGTGCCACACGTGCTGAGGTCCCCAGAGCCTCCAGCACCGTCGCTAAGAGTGTGAAGGGGTGCAAGCGCTTGGGAAAAGGTCTGACCGTTTCTTGTATTTTTTAATGTTTGTTTATTTTTGAGAGAGACCGAGTGCCAGCAGGGCAGAGACGGAGAGAGAGAGAGGGAGATGCAGAATCCGAAGCAGGCTCCAGGCTCTGAGCTGTCAGTACAGAGCCCGATGTGGGGCTCGAACCCACGGACTGTGAGACCAGGCCCTGAGCCGAAGTTGGACGCTCACCTGACTGAGTCACCCAGGCACCCCATCATCATCTTAGAAATAAGTGGATCTCAGATATTAGGTTGATCAAAAGAAAACAGTGCACTTGGCATGGTTGTAGTTACACAGAGTTCTGGAATAAACAACAGAAATCGGATCAGTAATTGCCTGAAGTGGGGGTGGGGGTTAGGGAACTGACTATAAAGAAGAATATGGGAACTTTCTGGAAGTAAACTGTATATTTCAATTGTGAGGGTAGATGTACACATCTGTCAAAATTCAAAATTCATCTGAATATACACTTAAAACCTATGCACTTTAATTGTAGGTTTATTATACATATTACTAGTTAAAATGTAATTAAATATACATATATGTATGTATATTCCACCTCAGTAAACTTGACTAAATAAACTAAGAAGAGCATGGGGGTGCGCCCGGGTGGCTTAGTTGGATTCCACTCAGGTCATGATCCCACAGTTTGTGAGTTTAAGCCCCGAGGTGGGCTCTGGGCTGAATGTGCAGAGCCTGCTTGGCATTCTCTCTCTCCTCTCTCTCTGACCCTCCCCTCACTTGTGCTCTCTTTCTCTTCCTCTCAAAATAAATAAATAAGCTTTAAAAAGAACTTCAAAGAAGAAAGAAAGAAAGAGCGTGGGACCCAGAAACAAACCACGTGGGCCTGACTGTTTCGTCCTGGCTCTCTGGTTCGAAAGCTGTGTGCCCCAGGAAAAGCTGCATATCCTTTCTGAGACTCAGTTTCCTCATCTGCCATCCAGAAGCAGGGAGGGGAACACTTCCGGCTGTGGCTGGTGTCACGTGTGCAAGAACGGCCCTGTGCCTACCACGCGCCAGGTGCTCTGCAGAACAAGGGCAAGGGACCGGACGGGAAGAAAGAGCGTGCCCCGTCCTGGCTCCTGTTCACCCTTGAACTCTGGGGGTGGGTGGGGGGGGAGAGGTTAGTTGGCTAGAGCCGTCATGACCAATTCCCACAGATTGGGTTCCTTAAACAACAGAAGTCTATTTCCCACAGTTCTGGAAGCTGGAAGTCCAAGGTCACTGTGCTGGTAGGTTTGATTTCTCCCGGGAGCCTGTCCCCTTGGCTTCAGAGGCCCCTTCTCACTGTTCTGTCCTCTTTCCTCACTGCGTGTGCATCCCTGTGTCTCATGTTCTTTTTGTAAGGACTCTAGTCATATTGGATAAGGACATACCTAAAGTTTCATTTTGAATTAACATCTCTTTCTCTCTTTTTTTTTTTTTTTTAAGTAGGCTCTGTGCCCAACAGGGACTTGAACTCATGACTCTGAGATCAAGAGTCATGTGCTCTACGACTGAGCCAGCCAGGGGCCCCTGAATTAACTGTAAGATCCTCTCTCTAAATGCAGTCACACTGTGAGGTGTTGGGGGTTAGGGCTTCAGCATTTGAACGAGGGAGGGAGGAGAACACAGTTAAGCCCATAACAGGGGATGAATCCAGATTTGAACCCATCCTGGGCAGGAAGGTCTAAGAACAGGGCCTTTATCCTTGACTAGTTGAGACGGAGCTCAGAACAATCAACCATAAAGATCAGTTAGCTATGTTGCCATTTCCTAGCTGCATAACTGATGCACTTGAAAGTCTCTGAACTTGGCAGCCTTACCCCCACGCCTGAGAGGGAGACGGTCTTATTTCACAGGGCTGTTGGGAACAGTGTGGACTGACACCATTAATGAGGAATGAACTAGACCAGCTGTGCCTGGGCGGTGGCCCGACACACAGCCGTTAAAATGATAGGGTGATTATCTCAAAGTAGAAAGTTAAGAAAATGATGGCAGGGCGCCTGGGGGGCTCAGTCGTTTGAGCGTCCGGCTTCGGCTCAGGTCATGATCTCAGCCCTGTGTCGGGCTCTGCGCTGACAGCTAGCTCAGAGCCTGGAGCCTGTCTTCGGATTCTGTATCTCCCTCTCTCTGACCCTCCCCTGCTCGCGCTGTCTCTGTCTCTCTCTCTCTCTCAAAAATAAATAAAACATTTTTTAAAACCGATAGAGAGGACCTGCAGATATCTGCGTGTATCTGCCCGTAAAGAAGAAACTCCATGAAATATGACGGAATGGCCGAAGCAAAGCCCGGCGCGGCCTCCGCGGCCTCAGCTCTCCTGGATCAAGGCCGCTGCGGATTCTCCCTGAACTGTTCTGGAGTGGACCCAGGCACCAGTATTTAAAAACAAATTAACTAAAAGCAAACAAAGGTTTTTCTCACACGCAGCCCAGGGCTGAGAGCCACTGATAATAAGAAGAGCTATTATTTTGTCCAGACTCTGCAGCAGATGCTATTTGAAGCACTTTGAGTAAATGAACTCACTGAATCAGCACAGCTGCTCCATTTCACAGATGAGAAAAGTGAACTTTCTTCCTGATCACGCGGCTGGTCGATGGTGGAGGGATCATTGGAACCCAGGCAGAGTGGTCCCAACGATGAAACAGAATTCCATGAGGTGAAGGGAGGCAGGGCAACAGAATTTAGGAATTTTCAGTTTCAGGCTGTAGGGGAAGAGGCCCAAGAGTACCATTATCAGCCAGGTTTGGAAACCCAGAGCAGAGGTTCCCAGGTCCCTGATAAAAACTGCCCTGGGGGAACTCTTTAAATACAGAGATTCCCGGGGCACCTGGGTGACTCAGTCGGTTAAGCGTCCGGCTTCGGCTCAGGTCATGATCTCACAGTTTGTGGGTTCAAGCCCCGCGTTGAACTCCGTGCTGACAGCTCAGAGCCTGGAGCCTGCTTCAGATTCTGTGTCTCCCTCTCTCTCTGACCTTGCCCTGCTCACATTGCTCTCAAAACTAAATTAAAAAAAACATAAAAATAAATAAACATTAAATATAGAGATTCTGAATGTCTTTCCTGGAGGTTCTGATTCCCCGGGTCGGGAGCAGGACCCACGTTTGGCCAGGCGGGAGCAACTTCAGGGGCCTGTGGTCTGTGCCAGTACACAGGGCTGTGTGCTCAAGAGAGCGCATGCTTGGTTCAAAGTTCTGCTGTCAACAGCTTCAAGTTCCTAATAGCTTTATCTCTGACCTCATGTTGTGCAGGCGAGAGCACACCACCTCGAGTCCTGGGGGCTCAGAGCCTCTGCTTCCTTGTCACCTCGCCTGCCACCACTTCTCTGCCTCCCTGGGATGGGACCTCTGCTGCCAGAGCCCTCATACCCTGTTGCTCCCGGCTCAGCTCGGTTGCCCCTCCCTGCTCCTGCCCAGTGACCACTGTCTCCTCTGCCCTTCACCCTCCAGTCCTGATTCTGCTCTGGTTCTGTCTGCACAAAGGCAGGTTACTGCTTCTATGCCCTCACTCCTGCCACATGTCCAGCATCCGGGGGACAGGAGAGCACAGGATGGGACAGCAGCATGGTTGCATGCCAGTGTCTGCTGTTCAGGGTCGGTGAACTCAAGGAGGTGATATTTGGGTAAAAGGCAGTAAAGGAGCTCAAGAAGCAAAGGAGGGCGATGCAGGGGTGCACGCCAGCTCACTGCAGATGTGAGGTTGTGTTCTCAACCCTTAGTCGAGAACCGTCTTGCAAAAGTGGAAAACGCTGATGCCCAGACCCTCTCCCCACTAGTTCAATTGGTCTGGGGTGGGGTCCACATACTTGTCCTTTAAGATGGTCTCCTGTGATTCCAGTGACCCACGAAGGGTCAGGGACCGAAGGAGCCTCCGTCGGTTTCCACGGATGTACTAGGGAGTACGGGAGCCTGGGCTCTTGGATCGTTTTTCCAGAGGTGGGGGCACCCCCATGTGCTCGGAGCCACTCCCGCCTGCTGCTACACTGAAGGAACGAATGCCCGGACAATCGAGACGGGACAGGGCCCTGTCCTCGCTCCCAGTCCGGGGACCTGGCCGTTCCCAGGGACCCCGACGCCAGAAGCCCCGAATGGAGCTCGCCTCAACCCCTTGCAGGATGCCACAAAATCCAGGGGTCCCTCCTGCTTTGCTTTGTGTGGGGACCGGGACTCTGGTGCCTATCGTGGACGGAGGGGCGGCTCTGCGCGCGGCCAACGCTAGGTGGAGCCCGAGAACCAGGCCTGCCCCGCTCCCGGGGTCCGGGGTCGGGGTCCCCAGGTCCGCTGTGGGGCAGCAGAGCCCCGAGCCCCGCGTGGCCCCGTTTCCTCGCCTCTTTCGCGGGACTGTGGGGGCGGATTACGGGCAATAACCTCTCCAGACTTAGCCCTTGCCTGGCCCCTGGAGACGGAGTCCACGTTCCCTCCCTCCCTCTTGCCTTGTCTCCCTAGGGAGGTCTGTGTTCTCAGGTGAGTTGCTCATCTCTGGTAGCACATCTGGAAGATTCTTCACAGGTTTCCAGCTCCGTGCATGCCTTAGAGGACTGTCCATTGGCAAGAAAATCACCTTTTTTAAAAACAGGAAATTTATCAGAACAAAGAACGCATTTCCTACACTAATGGGATGGGAGAGGAGAGTCAGTCACATCGAGCACCCTGACTCTCTAAAAGTCCCCACTCTGAAAGCATCTAGTGTTGCTCCGCGTTATTTTCATGTAAAGTGTTAAGTATTTTATAACAATTTTAGAACCAAAGACCCATCACTAAGGTTGCTACTAATGGTAACCCTCCCTAACACAGAATGTCTCAAAGAACCCAACAGACGAAAAGCATTTTGAAGTCAGGTGTCATCTTGCAGCTCTGAGTACTTAAAATATTTCCTTTTGAGAAGCTTGAGTTAGCGTTTGCAAAATGGTGTTTCCTGTGTTACTGGTTTTCTTTTTCTTGCTCCCCATTTTATTTAAAACAAGTTCTTCAACTAACATTTATTTGCCAGTCTCTGGATTAAACAAAGTTCCAGGGCCACCTGGATGGCTCATTTGGTTTAACGTCTGACTTCGGCTCAGGTCATGATCTTACTGTTCCTGAGTTTGAGCACCGCATGGGGCTCTGTGCTGACAGCTCAGAGCCTGGGGCCTGCTTCTGATTCTGTGTCTCCCTCTCTCTCTACCCCTCCCCCTCTCTCAAAAATAAACATTAAAAAAAAATTTAAGCCCCCAAAAAGTCTCCCCTCAAAAAGAAAAAAGCCCTCCAATAAATAATAGGAAACCACCCCCTACTCCATCTAACAGGAAGAAAGGAAGGTAGTTTAATAATGCCGACCCAGGGGATTTTGTGGAAATGTGTGTTTAGAGGAAGCACAAAGGAGCAATTCGTTACTTTTTAAACTTTGTGTTACAAAAATTTCCCAATATAAATGAAACTCAAAGGAATAGTCAAGTGAATCCTGTCTACCTGTCAGCCAGCTTACAAAACTATCAACCTATCACTAATCTTGCTTCATCCATACCTCACATACCATAAACCTCACCCACTGTAAATGTACAACTAAATGATTTTTAGTAAGTTTATACAAATAAACATATATGGTTGTGTGACCGTCATCCCAAAGCAATTTTAGAATGTTTCTACTATCACCAAAAATTTTAAAACAGCTTTTTAATGTTTATTTTTGAGAGAGAAAGAGTGTGAGTGGGGGAGGGGCAGAGAGAGAGAGGGAGACACAGAATCCAAAGCAGCTCCAGGCTCTGAGCTGTCAGCACAGAGCCCGACACGAGGCTCAAACCCATGAACCGTGAGATCACGACCTGAGCCGAAGTCAGAAGCTTAACTGGCTGAGCCCCCCAGGTGCCCCTATGACCGAAATCTTGTGACAATTTGCAGTCCGTCCTTGCTCTCATCCCTAGATGTAGGCAACCATTAATCTGTCTCTATTGGTTTGCCTTTTCTGGATAGAGTGGAAATATAAATATGTAGTCTTTTGCATCTGGCTTCGTTTGCTGAGCATCATGTTTTCAAGATTCATCCGTCTTGAGACATTAATCAGACCTTCGTTCCTTTTTACTGCTGAGCGATATTCCGTTGGGTGAAGAGACCAAGTGTATTTATGCATTATTACTTGGTGGCCCATTTGGGTTATTTCCACTTTTTGGCTGTTATCAATGCCATGCCATTGAATGTTCACAGTCCAGTCATGGTGTTTCCCTGTCTCTTTGGTCGGGGTCTAATATGGGAATTACTGGATATTATGGTAAGTGGAACATTTGAAGATTCTTGTGCCAAACCTTTGTTTTCTGATGTGGCCGTGCCACTTTAAATTCCTGTTGGCAATGGAGAAGGACTCCAGTTTCTCCGCATCCGTGCCAACACTTGTTATTTCTTTTTGATTTTAGCCCTTCCAGTGGGTGTAAAGTGGAATCTAATTATAGTGCTAACTTACATCTTTTCATGTGGTTACAGGCCACTTGTATATCTTTGTGGAAATGTCCATTCAAACCTTTTGTCCAATTTTTCTTTTTTGTTTTTTAAGTGTATTGTTTATTTATTTTGAGAGAGACAGAATGAGCAGGGGGAGGGGGAGAGAGAGAGAGAGAGAGAGAGAGAGAGAGAGAGAGAGAGAGAGAGAGAGAGAATCCCAAGCAGGCTCCGCACTGTCAGTGATGTGGGGCTCGAACTCACAAACTGTGAGATCATGACCTGAGCTGAAGCCAAGAGTCAGACACTTAACCAACTGAGCTACCCAGGGGCCCTTGTCTCATTGTTAAAACAAACTGTTTAACTTTAGTATAGATTCACGGGAAGACTGTGGAGGAGAGAGAGACCTTCACATCCCTCACACTGGCCCTCCTGTTGTTACCATCTGACGTGAGTGGAATACGTTTGTCACAATTAACTTTAGCCCACCCCTGGTCCAGATTGCCTTTTCGGTTTTTACCTAATCCTTTTTCCCGTCCAGGGTCTCACCCAGGACTACCATCACATTTAGTTGTCGTGTCTCCTCGGGCCCCCCTTGACCAGGACAGTTCCTCGGACTTTTTATTTTTTTTTATTTTTACCTTAACCTTTGATAATCTTCGTAGTTTTGAGGAAGACTGGTCAGGTATTTTGTAGAATGTCCCTTAATTGGGCCTTGGCCGATGCTTCTGTCAGCATCACTAAGGAGCTGTGGGTTTTTGAGAGGAAGCTGCAGAGGTAAAGGGCCATGTTAGGTGATTGGCTCGGGCTGCCATACCAGTACCACAGAGCAGGCAGCTTCACCAACAGAAATTTCTTCTCCCTCAGCTCTGGAGGCTGGGAGTCCGGGACCACGGTGCCAGGGGAGCTGGTTTCTTCTGAGGCTTACAGATGGCCATCGTCTCCCTGTGTCCTTGCTCCAAGTCCTCATCTCCTGTTCTTATGGGGACACGGGTTCCATGGAATCAGGGCTCACCCCTGTGATCTCATTTAACATTAATTACCTCTTTTAAGATCCTGTCCCCAAATATAGTCACATTCTGAGGTGCTGGGAGTTAGGACCTCCACATATAAACTTGTGGGGGGGGGGGAATGTCATAATTTGGCCCATAAAAGTGTCATCTGATCCAGGGTCCATGCTATTGACATGACTTATCACTATTGATGTTGACCTTGGTCACCTGGCTGAGGCATGTTTGTGGCGTTTCTCAACTGTAAAGTTACTCCTTTCTTTCCTGCTCCCATACTGTGCTCTTTGGGGAGAAGTCACGATGTGCAGCCCACATCATAGGTTTTATCTCACTGAAGGGATTATGTTCCATGTATTTTGTAAAACTCTTAGGAGAAATATAGGGGTAAATCTTTGTGACCTTGGTTTTGGCAATGGAATCTCATTTAAAAAATTTTTTTAATGTTTTATTTATTTTTGATACAGAGAGAGACAGAGCATGAGAGGGGGGAGGGGCAGAGAGAGAAGGAGACACAGACCCAAAAGCAGGCTCCAGACTCTGAGCTGTCAGCACAGAGCGTGATGCAGGGCTTGAACCCACAAACATGAGATCTGACCTGAGCCAAAGCCGGAGGCTTAACCGACTGAGCCACCCAGGCGCCCCGGCAATGGAATCTTAGATACGACACTAAAGGCATAGGCAACAAAAGAAAAAATAGATAAACTGGATCTCATCAAAATTTTAAAAACTCTGTATCAAGGGACATCATCAAGAAAGTGAAAAGACAACCTACAGGAGAAAATATTTGTAAATTATACATCTAATGAGGGTCTAGTATCCAGAATATATAAAGAACACTTACAACTTAACAACGAAAAGACAAAACTCTACCATTTATAAATAAATGCTATACTGAAGACCCTTGTACATAAGATACTTGGAATGTTTGAACCCATCTATAGAATAAATTCCCAGAAGAGTGTGTGCTTTTCTAATTTTGACAGATATTTCCAAATTGCCCTCCATTGAGGGTATATAAGTTTAGATCCCTCTAGAACTTATTTCCAAACCTACCCTGAAATATGCCAACACTGGCGAGAATGTTCATGACGGCATTAGTCATAATACCTCCCAACTGGGAAGAACCCAGTGCCCTTCAGCACGCGAGTGGACGGACACAGCACGGCCTCACCACACCACAGAACGCTACAGAGCAATGAGAAAGGACAAAATTCTGCTACACACCACGCAGAGGAGTCTCACAGGCATGTCAAGTAGTAAAGGAAGCCACAAAACAGTACTTACTGCAGGACTCCTGTCAGGTGGCTCAATCAGGAAGCTAAGGGAAGAAGAAATCTATGAGATCCAAACCTCGGTTAGCCTTGGATGGAGGGGTACTGACCACTCAGGCTTGAGAGAGTCCTCCCCTCCCCCACCAGGTGCTCAGAGTGTCCTACAATTTGATCTGGGTGATTGTTACGTAGGTGAGTAATACATAAAAACTCACTGAGCTACATGTGCTCCATCGATGTAAGTTATTATCTCAATAAAAAGTAAAAAGGTTAAAAAAAACCATGTGCTGACCATGTGGCCATGGTAGCAGGCGATCTCCTTGGTTAGGAAGAGTCAGATGGCAGACGCTGTGTTCCTTCTGATCAGTCTTGAGCCAGCTATGGGATCCAGGTGGAAGGAGGGGGTGTGTAGCAGGGGAGGGGTCTGTTAGGATTCCTCTCACGCACCCAAAGGTGCTCCGGGGAAGGCAGCTCTCTGGCGGCACCCTTGCCCAAGCCATCCTCTGCTAGACCATTCTTTGCACTAGCAGCTGCCTGCTTATTTATAGCCCTGGGGCTCTGCATGAAAAGTGCCTCATGTAAGGGCTCCTTTCTCCGGCCATTGACCTTGCTCCTGAGCCCCCTCTCCCCACCCACCCTAGGCTTTAAGGTTTCTGGAACATTCCAGGTCCTACTGCTCGGCTACATGTTGCTATGGCGAGGGGTCTCTTCTGCAGAGCCAATTCCTTAAGTTTAGAAAGGGCGTTTGGACAATGTGGGGAGAGCATATTTCTCATCAGACTCTGAGGCCAGGCCCCAGGATCCTGGGCACCCAGCTCCCCTGCCACCTCTCTCTAGGGGAAGTAACACCCACTTGCAGCTTCAGGAGGAGGACTGAGTCCCCTCCTGGGAAGCTTGATGGTGGCCTTGATCTCTCTTCTTCAGGATCTCATGGGCCTCTGGCTAAAGAGGCTGGTCAGCCTCCATCCGTGTGCCCGCCCTGTGGCTGGTGCAGGCCTTCTGGAGAGCCGGCTGTCTCCTGCCCGTCCCATCCGCGGGGGTTCCCAGTTCTGAGGCCAACCCCCTCCAGGACAGCTTGGCAAGGGGCTGAACTCTAGCCCCTCACCCCCACCCCTCTTCTGGTGAGGCCCAATGGCAGCGTCCTCAAGAGCCTTGAATCTTCTAAGCCCTGTTTGGCCCCTCATTCATCTTGTTCCTCATTTTGGAAAACCAGGATGCTTCCACGCCCACCCCACATCAGAAGGGTGGTTGGCTGCCCACTTTGCCAGCGGTGGAGGAAACGCACCGAACCCCAGTGTTTTCCATTGTTCAGCTTAAAACTCCAGAGGAGCCTCCTCCCCTCGACCTTTCTGCAGGAGCGGCGTTCTGAAAACGTGATCTAGAGGTGGATTCGAAAAATCAAATCCATTTTAAAAGTAGTAAAGGCATTTGCCTGCCTCTCTCTCTCCCACCCCCTCCTTCCCTCTCTTCTTCTTTTCCCTTCCCTTTCTCTCTCTCCTCCCTCCCTTGGTCAAGTGGAAGGTCTCTCTGGGGAGGAAGACCAGACTTAAATGGACTTCACTGGGTTGGCGTGAGGTAATAGGCCCATGTTCTCTGCGCAGCGACTGGCCTGAGTGAGCTGACCGCCCCCTGGGTGGTGGGATCGCCCCACTTCTGTGCGCTAGGAGGGGGGACGAGGGGGCAAGCAGTTCATCCAGGAGCAGGGGGAGTTCACTTTGCTATCACACATCAGCTTCTCCGCTGAGGGCTCTCGGTGGTCCGCGTGTGGCTGACTTGCAGAATCCCTGCCTCGGGCCCTGGGTGCACGGAGCCTGTGGGGACCGAGGAGTTACTGACAGAAAAGCAAAAGCAGAATGCGTTTTCGCCCTTTGAGTCTGTGGCTGCCTGCCAAAGTCTCCTTCAAATACGAACATTCCTGATTTCATTCTGGCACTTTTTGTCAGGTTATTGCAAATGGAAGGGTGAGCAGACAGAAACGAAATGACATTTGCTGAGTTGGTGGGATTGTTTCTAAATCTATTCTCAAGAGCACACCAATGAATGTATGCTGGGGGCGGGGGGCCCTCTCCTCCGTGGGGGCTTGAATTCAAGTCAGAGCCGGCCTCATTTTACAGCCGGTCTCCTCCAGTCTCAAAGCATCGCCGTTTCCATGCGTGCAGAAGAAGGAGGCCAGTACGTAGTGAGGACCATGGTCAGCCACCCTGGAAACATATGCAAGACAGATGGGCACTAGATCCACAAGATAATGGAGGATCCTAATAAATTTCATCAGCATCGAATTTTTATGTTCCTGTAAACCTACGAAAACCTTGAAATTAAAGTTATTGCCTCCCAACACTAGCAGGGTGACTAATTTTAACTGAAAAATGAAACAAAACCATTCCAGAAAAACTGATAATTAAAACCAAAACTCACACCTCTTCAAAACTTGAGTGATATCCTCAAATGCTGACCTTTGCTTCCAGGTCCCTCTGGCTGGAAGGATTTGTCATACAAGGTACTTGCTTGCTTTTCCAACAATGGTACAGCCTTGGCACGCTAGCGGCAGCAAGCGAGGGGTCTCCTGGACAAGGAGCGGCTGGTCTCTAACCTCACCGGGAAGCTCTGAGCAGCCACCGGGGAGGGCTGTTTGAGTCTCCGGGGAGCCCCTGGGCTGAAAAGGGGTCCCTTCCGGGGCATGATTCTATTCCAACAGATGCTTTCTTATTTTTGCATGATCTTGGTAACTGGAAGAAAAGAACGTGGGCAACATTACCTTCACAGACCCCCCCCCCCGCCAAATACAAAAGCCACGGGGCATCTGTTAATCCGCACATCTAAAGACTTTTCCCTCACCTCCTTTGCGTGACACCAAGCGTCCAGGAGAGCAAGCCTTTTCTCTTTCTGGATAGTTGGGCTGGATTTCAAAACAAAAATGAAAGCAAGCCCAGTCTCCTCCAGGAAGGTTACCAAGCTCCTCTTGGTATTGCGTTTGCAAACCAGCTTCATACACGTGTTTGCCCAACGGCAGCCAACAAAGTCCTGGGGAGCACTGACCTAGCAGTCCGCCCGGGAAGCCGCCCCAACCACAGGCGGGAAGAGCTTTCTATGACACCCGGGCACCAAAGCCTGACGGCTCGTTTTCAGCATATTCTTACAACTCAGGGAATCAGCGGTCACACTTCTAAGTGAAAATATTGGGAGGCTGGATCAGTGAATAAATGCTTGCTTTGGATCTGTACTATTGACTTAAAAAAATCACTGGAAAAAATGAGCCCCTTTCTTCTATTTCTGCTCAGAGCAGTCCAAAGAAAACAAGTTTTGGTTCACTCCTGTCTGCAAGCTCAGCTCGGTGTCGAAACAAGCTCCAGAGAATTCACAGAGAAAATCTCCAGCCAGACGTGCAGGAGGGCATCCTACCCACAATTCAGAGAGGTGTCGCCTGCCTGCCTTCAGAGGTGGGGAGAGAGACTCCCAGGGAGGGGGCACTTCTTTGCTCTCTGCCTGTCTGCACACGTTCCTGCTTGAGTGGAGGGACTAATGAACTTTCCAATCCCGAGAGTGGGCACCCGAGGCCCAGAAACTTGCAGCCACACTGTGTGTTCAGGACACCTCTACGCAAGCTAGGGAGGGCTGCTGGCAGCACCCCTCCCCCTTCTCCGGAAAGTGCCTGCGTCTGGTACTAAGATGCTCCCACCTGCTTTCGACCTCCCCCCCCCCCCCAATGCACGGTGCATACCCGCAGGGGTAAGCCATACGCATTGGTGTTGTGTTAGAGACAGGTTTCAGGATCCCTGATCCATAATTTACATTCAGCACATTTTCTATTTGAAATTGTGCCAAGCCCAGAATAAATAAACAACAACATGTGAGTTCACGATGCTGTATTTTGAGTTCTTCCCCCAGCTTTCCTCGATAGTGTGACGTTCCTCTAATACAGTGGAATATTTGAGCACACGACAGAGTACAAGGTCTGCAGTGATGACTTACAGATAATGTGCCTTGATCTACATACAGATCTCGCTTAGTATTTCATAGATGCAATTCTTCCTGGTTTTGGTTGTTGACAGAACGTAACCATTTTATCTTTTTATTTTTATTTACAGTTAGGCTCCTTCCTTAAACCGAAAGCAAACTTTGAGTCCCCTTTGAGCTTCTGTCAGAAGCGAGAAGAGGGAACGTGTTCGGAGGGAATGAAAGAAAGAACCACGAGCAGTTTCTAGAAAATAGGATTTAAAAAGAAAGCTATCCATGCTTTTGAAAGGGGAAGGTTATTTATAATCTGTGATTTGTTTCTCAGCTTCATGACAAGCAAGAGGCAAAGCCCGTGTGTGGGCGGCCTTCGTCAGCGCGTGTGAAGGAATGCTGGCTTCCGGGTAGGACACACGCCCGTGCACAAGTCCACGGCTGCTTGCACGAGCCCCTGCGGCCCCTCCACAGTGGTTCACCACCACAAACAAGGACACACGCCTTGGCAACTGTCAGGACAAAGCTGGACGGGGCCATGTTGGCGTGTCGTGTTACATTGGGACCCGTGTGCCTCACAGAATTGGTTTTGGTAGGATTAAGTGCGTGGATTCAGACAGTGGAAGTGGATTGTACTTTCTGGATCGTCTCGGGGACAGCTAATCTGAAAATGCCGTCTGTGACAGATTGGGACATCGACACAGGATTTCTAAGAGGATGTTAAGGCTTTGGGTTTTTCACATGATGCTCATCAGTGTGTGGTTCCTGGTACTCCGGTTTAATGTTGTAGCGTGAAGAGGGTGACCTGGGGGCCCCGCCTGGCACACCCTGATGGCTTGTGGCACACCCGCACTGTGGCACCTGAGGGTCACAGGGGTGGCAAAGGGCTGCTAGGGACCCAGGACGTGCTGCACTAGGTCACTGGACACTGGTGAACTGCTCTCTGTAGACATCCACTTCTCTGGGCTTTCCCAGATGGTCCTCTGCTCTGCCTCTGACCTCCCCCAAGTCCAAGGACAGCTTTGGGGAATCCCAGGATACTGGGATTGGTGGGAGTCTCAGAGTCCGGCTCACTGCTGCCCAGGATGGCCCAGGAGTAGAGATGAAGATCCTCTTTGTGAGCCCAGCTCAGTCTCCACCTCCCAGCTTGCCACTCTGGCAGCTTCCTAGGGCTAAAACCAGAAGGGTCTTGCAGATTATGTCCTGGAGGGCGGTGGGTGCCACAGGCTGGCCTGCGACCTGGTGGCAGTTTGTGGCGAGGGGTTTGGAGCATCTGAAGCTGGGCCAGTGTGTGATATGTGGATGCGGGAAAGTGTGGCAAGTGGAACGTGGGAACGTGGGACACCAGAGTTCTCCAAGCAGAGAGGCCGCAGCAGGGTTGGTGCCATTGTAGTGCGTGGAGACCACCTTCTTGCATTCGGGGGGACTAGAGGAAGGGGAGCCTGCCTGTCACAGGGCACATGGGATGTTCATGCTGTGGCACTGGCCGAGCTCCTGCCAGAAGTCATCAAAGCGGTGGATGTTACGGGCACTGATGACAGAGGTCTTGTGTTTCAGGAGTTCTGGGACCTCTCGGACAGCTAGTTCACGAGAACATGCCGGGTGTTCTCTCGAAGCACAGGGGTCTGAGCCGACTGTAATTCTTCCAACAAAACTGGCAGTTGAAGGAGATGAGGAAATTTGGAAATGAAATACTGAGATCAAAATGGCCCATTGTATTGGCTACATAAGAAGCGTGAAGACTTTGGATCATGATGTGATTTGTGCAATATATTCCCTGTCTCGTTAGAAATATTTTAGGAAAAAAGATGCTTTTATCCTCAATTATCTGGATAACTGCTTCAAAATTATTTTCCTCCAAATAGTTTTACCTTCTTAGATTTTAATTGAACTAATTTCCTGAAAGTTCATGTAAATTGCATGTTTTCAATATTAAAAACAAAGAAACAAATCTAAATGCTCTCTGGGTACAATGGTAGGTTAGATCTTTAGAAGTCCACGGAAACCCCTGACTGAAATTTTTGTAAAGTGCAACTTGTCACACAATTAATATTCGTAACAGGAGATGGGGGACGCTGTTCCTCGTGCTCTTGCTACATGAACCTTCCAAGCAGATCTGTGATGTCACCAAAACCTTTACTCTTGAGGAAGAAGCACCATCATTCTGGCAAAATCACCAAAGTTCCACCAAGCCACCCAGTTACACGACTGGCCACTAAAAAGTAAACTACTGGCTTCCTCAATCCTTTGTGGATAGTCAACAAAGTCCATTTTTTACCCAAAAGCCCCACATTGGTGGATACTGCAAATGACATTCTACGAGATTTCAAGTTACACGGCCACGGTGTACTTATCTCTCTTGCCCTCTGGTACTTCCCTGAAATACTAGAGGTATACAAATATCCGATAAAGGTGTTTCAAAAGTGACCTGACACTATATATAATAATTTATCATGTAATCACAGTTAGGAGGAAAAACCCCTGATTTTGTGTTAAAGGTACACAACCTATTTCTACTCTACTAGCAGGAAGTTAAGGACAGCAACAGACCCTGAGCGTTACACGGATCTTTCTGACGGCACTGACACTTTGCAAACTTTGCCTCATTTCTCTGACGAGAGTCCTGGTGAGTCTACAGACACAAGTCTATACGGACACTGGAATGATTTAAAAACTTCTCCATTTTAAGCATATGCTAGGTAATAACTTAAATATCCCACATTTAATTCACGTGGCCAGTCTGGCAAAAAGAAGGGGAGAAGGAGAGGAGGGAAGATGTATTTTACCTTGTCGGTCACCTGGTGACCTGCTGTCTAATTTAAATGCACGATGCCCCTCTCCTCCACCACCTGGATTCTTTGTTCTTTCCCAGCAAACGGAGCGGGAGGCCCAGACATCTAGCTCTTGGACCTGGCAGCATGCTCCGTGTTCTGTGTCGCTGGGAACAAGGGGCAGCAAGCAGCTGAGCCAGGGCACAAGCCACTCGGCTATGCCCAGCTCTCCATCTGTTGTAGAGAAAGAAAACGCCTCTGCCCACCCCCTTCGGCGAGGTGTCGTGGAGACAAGGGGGGCTCCCTGTGTCTTGGGTTCCTCGGTGGAATGCCGTGGTGGGAAAGTGCTTTATGGGAGCAGCATGTTTGCATGTGTGAGAACTGACGTTAGCAGCAAAAGGGCTATTTTCTTTAAGTCAATAAACTGGCTGCTCACTGTGTCGTTGTAGATTTGGCCATATTCCCGAGGTCAGACCGTGAGGATGGCATGAACTGAAACCTTACTTGGGAGGTTAACGCTAGCGGTGGAAGGAGGTGGGGGCAGAGGCCCATGTGTCCTTGGAGAGAAATGGCTGTCCCTGAGCTGGGGGTGGCTGGTCCTCAGTGAGAGGACTCCTCAGCAGCCAGTTCCGGAGACCCGAGAGGCTGGAAGCCAGGAGAAGGTGAGTGGAGGTCTTTCCGAGGAAGGGCGCAGTGAGCTGTGAGGTCGGCCCTGGGCACAGGGACGTCACGAGGGACTCCTGCAAGTGTGCAGGTGAACAGCACTTCCCTTTCCTGGGATCACAGGGACAAGTCCAAACACTTCCTCCTTTCTGACACCTTTCACTGCCCTCTCAGTCTACGTGGCAAGAATTTTGTTTGCTGAGATCAAGAAAGTCAGAGGAAGACATTTAGAGGAGGAAGAGGTTTAGAAGATTGCCAGCTGCCTCGCCCCACCTCGCGACAGGGCACAGGGCAGAGCGGGATGGGCAGCGACCGCCGCTCCCCTCCTCCCGGGGAAGGGTGGCGGGATTCCTGAGAGGCTCCCACCAGCCCGGTGAGTCCAAGCCAGGGTCTTCTCCTGACACCCTGGTGCTGCAGCCCCAATGGCCATCTGAAGAGGATGGTTTTGAAAATGAAACGTATGATTTGATGAGTTGCGTGTGGCGCGGCCTCCCCCTGTGAGGGACCAACACCATACAGGTGCGACGGGTGTTCTGAGCGCTTTGCATCTGGTGCTCCTTCTTGGGATGCTGAGTACTTCTGAAGACCAGGAACACCAAGATCATCTCACGGGCTAGAGAGGACACTGAGAAGCCACTGTTTAAACATGTCAATAAGGAGATGTTGCTACGCAAACCCAGATCCCTCCAACTGCCCTTGAGTTCACTGAAGAATGTGCTGTGGGAGAGCAACGGGAAAAGCAGAGTCTTGAACCACAGCGGCTGCTCAAATATGCTCAAGCCTCCTGGCAACTTCAACAACCCAGATAAAGGGAGGTTTGCGATTCCTCGGCACGTAGTGGGCACTCAGGAGTTATTGGCTGAACGTTCCTTATCTGCTGGGAAGAATGTGACTTTGTAAAACTGTAAAGTTCTTGGAGCGGCTCTTTGAATATAATCAAATAAACATCAAACACTAAAACATCATTTGCTTGGGAATGCACATACAAACAAGCAGCATTAACATGGCAAACCGAATTTCCAACAGAGTCCGGAAATGCTTGGAAACCTCACCTGCAGAGAGTTCTAATAAAAAATCATTCCTCTAGTTACTGCAGATCGCAGGTACTTTATGTGGATCTAGGGACTCCTAAAACTGTATGCAATATGAAGAGGGTTTATTTGTGTGTGTCTTTTGTTGTTTTGTTGCTGGAGAAAAGAGCCACAACTGTCATCAAATCTTGGCTTTGTGAGCCAAGAAAGGTCAAGATCACTGTTTTTGAAGACTGAAACTCCAGGAGGCGCTCGGCTTGCTAGATACACAACTGCCTAATTCTTCTCCTCCCGGTGTCCGGGCCCAGAGGGAACAGAATTCCCCACGCTTACGTTACTCTCATATACAGTGACAACTTTTTGGAGTCATGTAATTAAAAAAAGAACCAATTTTTATAAAGGAACAGTATAAAAATAGACGCTTGGGGGGGGAATTTTAATCTACATGTAGATGGTGTGCAAGTGTGTACTTTTCTTAATCACTTCCTCTTACTTATCTCTTCCCCAGTTAGCTTCCTTTCCCTGGCACTCGGGATCTATGCCAGGTGCCCACAAGGAGATTCCCCACAGTGGAGAAGAGCAGCCACATGCAAGAGAGAAACCACAAAGGCTAAGTTCTACTGCGAAAATGAGGGGCCATCTTTGTTGACTGAGAAGTCGTCCAAAGCCCCCCAGGAGTCCTTTCTGGTAGAGAAACCCATGTTCCCATGTTCCCACAAGACCTTCAGTGCAGCCTGGACTGCTACTCCCTAACCTCCAGAAAGGTCCCTATGGCTCAGGAGGAAAAGAGGCCCACATCGATGAATAGCGCCCACACAGCACCAGGTTCTAGCAGAGAACGACCTAGAAGCTTGATCCCTGTGAGGCGATCAGCAGGGACTGAGAGCTGCATCTTCAGCCCCCTCTGTGGAGTCTACAAGAGGATCCTGTGTTCTGAAGAGGTTCATAAACACTGCACTCGCCAGGAAAACCTTTTTAGGAGAAGGGGCTCTACACCCCGACAGATCCATAGTTTGGCTCCAGATCTGGAGATGTTGTGAACCCCCGAGGTATATACAAACGGCACGTATGCGTTTCTGAGGAGAGGCTCTGACTTTAAACTGATTGTGAAATGGGCTTGTGACTGGCCTGGATACGGACCCCCTCCCACCCCGGAACTCTGCAAGGAGAGGCTATGTGGGCACAGCTTTTCAGAAAACCTACTTCATTTTCTCAGTGAATTCCTTCTCTTCAGATTTTGCAGGAGAAACAGTTAATTAGGCTTAATAAAGTAGGGATAGCTGCTAGCAAAACTTCACCGCAACCCGCTTTTTATGCTTTTTGAAGTTCCATGTAAGTATACATATTTTTCAACCTAACTGTAGCAAATATGTCCAGTTAAAAAAAAAAAAAAAAGAAACCACATACATAGAGTTTTAGTTGCTTTGTTTTCAGAGTCATGATGTGAAAGAAAAGCAAATCTTATTTCAGCCACAAATTGCGGAAACAGGGAGCACCCTAATTTCTGAAGTGCTACACGTCTTTTCAATGATAAAATACCAGGCATCGAATATTTAGATTTTAGAATATTTTAATATCCATTTCTTGAGTGGATGCATTTTCAAATAATTAGAATTAACAATTTAAAAAGAGCAGAGTGAAGGAAAGATGGAAAAATGCAAACAGTTGGTTCTTGCTAATTTAACTTTACGTTCTAGGCATGATGTGATTTTCTGAAACAATCAACCAAAAAATGCTTATCTCAAAAATCTAGGAACGCAAACGCAGACAGATCTTTGGAAACTACAAATTATTACAGTCCACGTAGCGGGAAGCACGCGGCCCTCTGGCTCTCAGTGTCAAGTGCAAATGTGCAGGTGTTGCATAATCTGTGTGACTCTTCAAGCTACTTAAGGGCTTCATAAATGATGCTCTACGTTTGTTTGCACTGGATAAACTTGTGTGTGTGCTTGTTTATATATATATGTATGTATGTATAATTCGATCTGACTTGGGGCCAAGAAGAAAACAGCAGTTGCAACTCAAAGCAACTATTTACACACATTCAGTTCTGAAGTATTGCTTCCTGACCTAAGTTCGTAAGAGGTATTGCCACTGTGAAGAATACATCCATCGTGTTGGTAGCGCTTGGACCGCTGCTTAGGGACCTGTCTTCAGCGACTATTTGTTCAACGCCCAGAGAGCGGGCGCGTGGCATTTCTGCTGCAGAGATTCTGGGGTCCTGCGATGAGGTATGACTGGGAAGGACCCACGTCGCCTAGTGGCCCAGAGAGAACATCTGTACTGGTTATTTAGGAAGGCTCAGGGTGTTTTTTTGAAAGACAGTTTTAAAACTCTGGGTGAGCCGTCCATCAAAGGCTCCAATCTGCACACTGCTGGAGCAGATCACCAGATGTTAAGACCCTCTCCCTGCGGTCTGCAGCTCCCCAGGGTCAGGAATCACAAACATTCTTGCAGCAGGGGAAGGAAAAGGAGGATGTGCTGGGGAGGAGGCATGTGCAGAGATGAACTTTGTAGTGTGTTCTGAGTGCAACAGCAGAGACACGGCTGACTTGACAGCAACCGCCCAGCCCCTTAGCTGCTGCCAGAGCTACGGAGCCTGGGGACAGAGGGCAAAGGGAGAGGACCACACTCAAACACAAGCCTTCACACTGACGGAAGGAGCCCCTAATGCCCACCACCCCTGTGGGCAAGGACAGCGTCGGGTGGTGTTTGAAAACAAAAATAAAAACTCTGCAGTATCTTATAAGAATACATTCTTTAGAAGCAAGAGGTATTGTCACACCATCCTTTCTCTAGCATCAGAAGACCAACAGACAGACTGAAAAACCTGGAGGAAGATCTTGGTTACGGAGACGTCGAGACCCTGGGTGTGGCCGTACTGCTGGGACCCATGCGTGTCCCCCTGGAGAGCGGGCCAGGCGTAATCAGTATTTCCTGATACTGGAAATGGCAGGTTGTATATGCGTTTGGAGGGCGGGGGTGATGATGGGACTTGATGCAGATGTGACGGCTACAAAGAGATTTAGCAGCGAAAAGAAAACGCACAGGGCATGCCAGTAGAGCTTCCACAGAGAAGGAGCCGGTCCTCAAGTTATCCTGTGAGCTGTATACCAGTGTCACCTGGAAAATAACTATGACCATGACGGGGCAACTCCAGCCTGAGTTCAATACTACGTACACTCCAGACTCAACGTGGAAAAACATCATCACAGGAGGGATTAGCAACAGCAGACCCAGAAGTGATTTTCCTTAGGTTTTCTACACTTGCCCTGGTCCAGCACCTCACCTGCATGCCGGTGATTCTGTCTCTATGCACAGATTCACTCACCAGGTTCAATCCTGCCACAAGCCAAGAACGGGAAAGGATGAGAAGCCTCTGCGGTGTGTGCGAGCCAAGCCCCGCCCGGCACTGCCTGCTCACTCTGACTCAACCCCTGCAGCGGGCAGGCCCCTGGGCACGCTCTGCGGCACACGGGCCAGAAGCAGCCACGCTCGTCGGGTCTGAAAACCGTGGCTGGGCGTCCCTCCGTCCCAGAGCGCGCTGGCCATGCCCGTCCCGGTCTTGCTCCGCCCCTTTATGGGGACGGGGGCCCAAAGTGGCCGAAGCACTAATGGGCATCTCCTCACCCTGCTGCGTGCTCTGCAGACCTCTTTTCCCCCCCGCCCGGCCTATCTCCCTTCACCAGATTGCCCTGGCAGGCCCTCCCCCAAAACACACACTTCCTGATAAATAAATAAATAAATAAATGCAACCCTCAGACGTTTATTTCGAGTTTCCCTCTCAGAGGATCCAGCTTCAAAGACAAACCCCTCCGCTCCCAGCTGGAAACCCCTTGGTTTCGGGGGCAGAACGAAACAGGAAACATGGCTCTTAAATACCTGAGGCCTGGCCCGGGAGCCCATCGCAGGGTCTCGGGGTCGCAGCCGCCTTTTGGCCTGCGTGTGGAGGGAGCCCTAAGGCCCAGACTGGGGAGGGAGCGGGGCAGCCCCTGGAAGGTGCGGGTGGGAAGGGCGCAGGCGGGCCTGGCCAGGGCTGCCCCGCTCGCAGCCCACACCCCCTCACCTCTCCTCACAGTGAGTTACTGGCACTTGATCTCAGATTCATCAATGAAAGTGTGGGTGCGTGTACATGTTTACATAGAAAGGTCAGGGTGCTGGAAAACACTTTTATGTGTACAGAAAAAAAAACCGCACTGTATTAGCAAAAAACAAAACAAAAACGAACAAACAATAACAAAACAAAAACCCAAAGTGTCTCGTGAGAAAAAGCAATAAAAATGATATCTTAACCACAGCTTCTGTTTAAAAAGTCCAGCAATACCCAATGCCATGATCTCCACCGACGGCCTCTGTCCCCAGACCGGACGCCACGGCCAGCCCCCGAAGGCACTTGTTCTCCGTGCTGCTGGACGGCCGCACCCAGGGGACAGGGCGCCGGGGGAGGAGAGGAACGAGACGGACGGAGACGAACCCTGAATAGCTGTGGTCCGCACACACGTCAGGGCTGCGAAGACCACACGACACCACGTCCGGGGACGGAGGCTGTGGTGCTCGGGACGCACGGCAGGCAAGTACAAACGTGACTGGGTTTCGAGGAGCAGAGCACCGTGGCAGCAAGGGGCGCTGCGTCACACGCTCTCAGACACGTTGAGCCTGGTGAGCTCGCTGGCTTCTTTGGCGCCCGCTTCTTCACAGTCGCTTTTCTCTATGGCTTTGCCAAACCGACACCTTTCTTCGGCTTTGATGGCCTCTTTCCAGGGCCTCTTGGAGGACAGGTGAGCATCCCTGGCCTGCACGTTGTTTTCGGCACCCGGAGGCGTCTTGTCCGTGCTCTGGACAGAAGGCACCAGGCTGGCGATCTCGTCCGTGGGAGACCGCCCGATGCTGCCGTCCACCTGGACTCGGATGTCCGGGGAGATGGACAGCTGGTGCTGCGGCACGGCCCCGCTGTCCGCGCACTTTGGGTACAGGTAGGTCTTCATCTGGCCCTTGCCCTTTACGTTCACCGTCCCCCGGTAGTCGAAGTCGTAGCCCATCTTGCTCAGGACGCGGTAGCTCTCCTCGCTCACCTGGATCCGGCACTCCACCCCGGTGCTGTCCATCCTGCTGGCGATGTTGACTGTGTCGCCCCAGATGTCATAGAGCAGCTTGGTGGTGCCGATGACCCCCGCCGTGAGTGGCCCGTGGTTGAAGCCCACCCTGAGCTTGAAGTTGAACCACAGCATGTTGCTGTTGAAGTCATCCACCACGCGCATCATCTCCTTGGCGAACTCGAAGAGGACCTGCAGGTGCTCCTGGGGGTGGCCGCCGTCCCGGCACTGCGCGCCGTTCAGCCCCGACGCAGCCATGTACGTGGCCCCGATGGTCTTGATCTTCTCGATGCTGCCGTAGCCTGGCCGGCCCAGTAGCTCATCGAAGTCCCCGATGAGCTCGTTGAGGACGCGGTAGCACTCCTTGCCCCCCTCGTAGTTCTCCTCGTAGAACTCGCTGAAGTTGACGATGCTGGCGAAGATGACGCCCCCGCTGTCGTGGTTCTTGGAGTAGGTCTGGGAGACCTTCAGCTGCTCGGCCACGTGGTAGGGGATGATGTTTCTCAGCAGCCAGTCGGCTTGGTCCCTCATGCTCTGGATCTTGGTGCGGTGAAGGTCCGCCTCCACGTCCCCGTGGTAGTGCAGGCGGTAGCTGACCTCGAATTCTCGATTCAGGAACCAGACCAACAAGAGCAGGAGAAAGAAGACAAGAATCACCTCCTGGCCAATCAGGCTGGCTGCTCTGCCGTCACGCGGCAAGGAGCTATTGCACGGATTCCCCTCGGAACTGGAGAGTAAAGAGAAGAGAATCCATGTACCTTCTTAAATGCATCTTTTAAAAAATTTTTTTAATTTTGTAAATTTATTTTTGAGAGATAGAGAGAGACTGCACGAGCAGGGGAGGGTCAGAGAGAGAGGAGATACAGAATCTGAAGCAGGCTCCAGGCTCTGAGCTAGCCGTCAGCACAGAGCCTGATACGGGGCTCGAACCCACTAATCGTGAGATCATGGCCTGAGCTGAAACCGGACGCCTAACCGACTGAGCCACCCAAGCGCCCCAAATGCATCTTTTAAGAGATAGGTTGCTGCTCAGGACCTGTGGGTTCTGCAAGAGCCCAGGTGACTAGCACTCTGCACCATATCCTGCGGCATTGACTGTGTGCAGCGGCCAGGGACCCGCTCCTGTTCGGCTGGCCGGCTGAAGTGGTACAGAGATAAAGGCTGACTTTTGAACCTGAATTCTGAGTAAGCACTTGCAACTGCTGTTTTTCAGGAGGCTTCAGCTCCTGGATTTTTTAACATATTTTCTTTACCCCCAACTTTCTATTGTGAAAATTCTCAACCTCCTAGAAAAGAGACCAGTAAAGCATTCACACTCCCTTCTCTTGGACTGCCAACATCTCACTGCTTTGCTCTCTCCCTCTGTCCACACACACGGACACACACACACCTCCCCTGCGGAACGTTCCGAACCTCAGGGGGGACATCAGGACACTCCGATCCTGAACACTTCGGTCCCGATAATGAAGAATCAACACATCTCCCAACGTAACCACGCCTACCATCATCATACCCAAGACATTAAACATTCTCTGATGTACTTGCTTTTTAGATTTCTAATCCAATGTTAGTTCTGAAAGACGTGTATTTTACAAAGAATTTTTGTAAGTTCTCATCTACCTGTATAAAAGTCTGCCAACCGACCATTACCCCCTTCTGGGTTGGTTCTGTTCTGCCTAAGTCATTTAAGACAATGTTAACATTTTTAAAAATAGTATGTATACTTTTGAGAGTAGCACATGGTGAGAAACTCAAACAACATAAAAAGTGGTAAAAAAAAAAATGTCTTTCCTTCAACAAAGTATTGATTTTCTTGTGGTTGCAAGAAATTCTAACACCTGGATATCCTGTAACAACTAGACCCCAACCCTGGGCACGTGGGGCCGCGCCCCCCTTCCTAGCAGGGAACCCTGTGGGGACACCCCTGTGCACAGGAGGGGTCTGTCTGTGGGACAAACTACCGGAGCTGCAGCCACAGTCACTCCACCTACTGCACATTTACAAATCTATTGGAAAATTTCCAACTGCCCTTTGGGGCAGGGGGTGGGGGGCTGGGGCTGTTCCGCAGTTGGACGATGCTGACCAGCAACAGCTGTGGCTGACGATTAGTGCCAGGAGCATGGTGTCTTTGAAAGTTTCTTTTTTAGATAGAGTTTTTCCATTTAAAGGTACTACATACTCATCAGAAGCAATTTAGGGGAAAATGTAGAAAGAAAAGCTTTGGCCGTCATCGACCCCACAGAGGCAATGCCTGTTAATGAGCACTGCATTTCCGGTCTGTCTTCTGTTTACAGAGTGGCGAGTGCTCCGTTCGGGTGTGGGCTCTGATGTGCTTCTCTAGCACACGGGGTGGGTCTAGGTCTTACGTTAGCAATGGGCTGAGTCACTATAAATATAATTCTATATAAAAGGGATGGGTCCTCAGTTTAGATAGCTCCATGGCACAGAAAACTCAATGCTGTAATCAGAATGTTGAATAAGTTTTACTGTTAGCTATGACTTAATGATATTATAAAAAATAATGAAATTAATCAATCTGGCCATAATGGTCTTCTATGAAACACAGTCACAAGACCTCTGATCTTGGAATAAGAATCCCTGGACTCTGTCCCAGCTGGACCACTGCTGAGTTCTGGAGCCCTGGGCAAGATCTCTAGGTCTCAATTTCCTCACAAGTAAACTGAAGGTGGGCTAGAGGACTGTTAACTGCCTACTGGCCTCAGGTTCTGTGCAAAAAGGACTTAACAGGGCAGGCCTGAGGCTGCCAGCCATAGAAAGGCCTACTGGCAGCGGTGCCCTAGGCTGGCATCAGGACCTCGGATTTGGGGAGGTTCCTGCCCTCTTTGGTAAAAGGGGCTCACCATGTCTACACTGCTTGTGCAAACAATGTGCTTTATGCTGAGCACCTGCCTTCTCCAGAGTCCGGAGTTTTGACTGATGCCAGACAGATGCCTACGTGAGCAGCCTCGCACAGAAACCCTGGGCACAGAGTCTCTGACGGGCTCCCCTGGTGGACACCAGCTCACCTGCTCTGTCACAGCTCACTGCTGGAGGAACGAAGCGCCTCCCAGACTACACGGTGGGGACAGCGCTCTTGAAAGTGGTGCCGGGTGTCCTCTGGACTCCATCTCACGCACCTTTCCCCTTCACTGATTTTGCTGTGTCCTTTCACTGTAATAACTCACAGTATGACTATGTGCTGAGTCCTAAATCCTAGCGAGTTACTGGTTCTGGGGTGGTCTTGGGGAACCCCTGCCATAAGTTCCCTGTGAGCCGGGAAACAAACAAGACCTCTATGGTAAGACACACCACGCTTACTTATTCTTCCAATCGTCATGTAATCAAATGGCAAGACAGATTATGAGTCTCAAGCACTGAACAAGGAAGGGAGAGGACTGAGAGATTTGTGTCTCTAACGGGCTCGAGGACAGGGACGGCACCTGCCGCAGGAGGCAGCAGATCGTCTCTTGGGTGGGCCCATCTCGTCAGGTGAGGAGGGGACCTTTCTTTCGGTACCTCCAGAGTGGTGACACTGAGCAGCAGTCCACTCTATTGTAGACGTTACCAAGGCGCCCCACCGTCTTCACAGTCAGTCGGGCTTTGCAGCCTGGGGGCAGACGTGGGGGTGTGCCTGCGTCTCCTCAAGCAGGCTACTGCTCTTGCTGCTTTTCTCGCTGTGCTGTGGCCAAAGCCCGCAGCGTGGCCTGACTCCGGAGAGGGGCACAGGCTGGCCCCTCTAGAGAGAGGAGGGGAAGAGTAGAATGGAGGCCAGCGTCAGAGAGAAGGGGACCAGACTGTGATGTATGCTTTCATCTTTGTTTGAAAGGAGAATCCTAATCCACAGATTTACATTTAGTGCCCAAGGGGCTGCTGTGCAGCAGAAGAGACGTGTAACACGTAGGTGAGAGAGTGACTTCCGCTCATTACCAGTGTTTCTCATTCTGCCACAGAAGGAACAAAGGTGGTGGTCTTATTCCTATATTCGAACAGCAAAGGCCAGTTCCAAAGAGGAATTCTATGTGACTCAACGCAAGAGTCAATTTATGACTTAATGATTGGACTTAATGATTGGACACTAAGTCATAATTGGAAGTGAGAATAAAATACAGTATAATTCATTATTACAGAGAAGAGGGATTAAAACGTCGAGAAAAACAGAAACAAAGATCATTTGTGGTCCTACCCAGCTTAGCCTGGGATCTGTTAACATTCTGGTGTATTTCGGTGCCATTTAAAATACATGCCTAGAGACGGGACGTTGGGGGTCACCAAGCAGTGGCACGGGGGTACTTCTGGGTACTGGGAATGTTTCATTTCTTGGACTGAGTGGCATTTAGTGGGTGTGCTCACTTGTGAAGATTCAATGAACTGTATTCTTATGATCTGGGTACTGTTCAGTGCACATGTTATATATTTGTCAATAAAAAGTTTACTTACAGGAAGCTGCTAAGTGTTCTGTTTCTAAATAAATACTATCATTGTGATGGTAAGAGAAACACATGTGCACTCTGCCTCTGTTCCAGACTTTAAATCTCCTCCCCAGGGTCCACAGGTCCACAGAGATTTAATTTTTTAATAGTAGAATCAGAAAAGAATCATTGGTCGCTCATTACCAGACCATAACTATTGTATATCTTACAGTTTTTCATATGTATAACGAAATACCAACAGGATGTTTGCAATTTCACCTAAGTGTTTTTCTTATTGCTGCATTTTAACAGCGGCAATGTTTGAGCGCATGTGTCATAATTGATTTCATTTCTTTTTAGTGGCAACTGAAGTTCTGATGAATTTTCAGTGTGACCAACCACTGTGATCAACATTTTAGGGCAGAGGGTCTTTATCATATGTGGGACTGTCTTCGCAGTAGATAAGCAAAACAGAATTATTAGGTCAAAGGCTATGAACACTTTTGTAGACAGATCGTCAAATTACTTTCAAAAACCATGTGCCATACTGAGGCGTGACGATGCACGGCAGAAAGAGCGTGGCCCGCAAGCGTGAGACACCAGGGTGCACACGCTGCCAGTGACTTGGTGTGTGAACACAGGTTCCTTAACTTCTCTGAACTTCAGCGTCCTTCCCTGGACAATGGGGACAAAGCCGCCTAATGTGTCAGGCTACCGTGAGAATTAAATAATTTTTAAGTGCCCGGCAGCTTAACCAAATGAGCTGTGGCCGAGCAGGACCGGGCCACACCGCCCCCGCACTGGGAGTGCACACCACCACAACTCTGTGAGCTTCCGTTTTAAAAGACCAAAAACAGTCCTGTAGTTATTTAAATGTCCGATGACTTTGAGAGTAACCTATGTAGCCTTTACCTACCTTTTCTCTTGCGAATTTTTTTTGGTTTTTGTCCTTTATTTATGCAGGTCCTACCCAGCTCTTTCGAAGACATCCTGCAACTATGTGTGTGCCCACACCTCACGGGTGTGTCGGTGAGCCTTTTATTTTTGTGGGTGTGTGACTTATTTATTATCTGTAAGACTGGAAAGTTATCTCTGTTTTAGAGGCCTGCAAACTAATGTTATTTTTTCTAGATTTCTACACAGTCTTATATAATTTAATGTTTATTTCTGACTCTTCAGTTTATTTAGATCTTACTTTGATGTCTATAATAAGGGGTCTAACATTTATTATTTCAAATTTCTACTTAGTAAATTCAAAATATTTTAGAGAATTAAAATAAGTACTCTCTTACACTTGACAGATTTCCTTCATAACATGTTGAAATCTTATGTAAAACTAAGCCAAATCTAGTATGTTCTTAACAATCACTTCATCTTCCCAGTAAGATATTGTAACTATGAACTGTTATTTCAACAAGTAGGTATTTTCCACTTATTCTTTTAAGAATTAGATATGGTTCTTTTTATTCAAGATACGACTGCTTTTTAGGAAGTTACTCTCATTTGTTCAGATCCAAGCATGACATTAACAGCTTACCTGAAATTCTGTCCCACGTCCAAGTGCGAAATTACTACGGAACTGAAATTAAAATGCAGAAAAATATTATAAAAAGCAAAGAAGGCATTATATAAAGTAGTCTGAGAAGAGTTTAAATAAACAATTCTCCTTTTTAAAATATGGAGATCAAGTTAAATAACTAAGGATAGCTAATGCTTTATTATAATTTGATGCTGGGTGTTAATTAAAAATCACAACAGGCATGGGGCACCTGGCTGGCTCAGTCAGTTACCCGTCTGACCTCTGTACTGACTGCTCAGAGCCTGGAGCCTGTGGCAGTTCTGAGTTCCCCTGTTTCTCTGCCCCTCTCCACTCATGCTCGCGCACTCCCTCTCTCTCTCTCTCAAAAGTAAATACATATTTAAAAAGTCAGTGACAGAGCTAACAGGCCTTCACATCAGGTGTGGAACAGATGTCCCATCGCCAAAGAGCAACAGCTAACAAGGAGTCTCCAAGGCGTCCGTGCGACTGTTAGGACTCATCTCCAGGGTCCTACAGGCTAGACACCAGTCATGATGAACAGCCGTATCCGCTGACAAAGGACCGAGTTAGAACGGCACTCAGGAGGGGCACCGGGGTGGCTCAGTTGGTTAAGCATCTGACTTCTGATCTCAGCTCAGGTCATGATCTCACAGTTCATGAGTTGGAGCCCTGGATCAGGCTGTGCTGATGACGTGAAGCCTGCTTGGGACTGCGTCTCTCATTCTCTCTGCCCCTCCCCTGCTTGTGCGCGCGCACCTGCTCTCTCTCTCTCTAAGATTAATAAACTTGAGAGGAACTCAGGAGATGCTGACTACATGAGATGCTGGTGGTCTCAAAGCAACCAAGTCCCGGTGGGGGGCACAGAGGCCACACAATGCCCTGTCGGTGTCAGGGCAGGACCCGTGACACATGGAATCCTCTCCACATCACTCACAGCCTCTTCTGGGGTTCCCCTGCACCCAGTTCCCCCCAGGCCAGCAAATCAGCCTCGTGCCCCAACCCTTCCTGGTCCCCTAGATCTACCTACCCCACTCACCGCAAAGGAGGACCTTCCTTACACAGCCTCTGCCAGCTGCTCCCCTGGGCAGCAGAGGCCAGGGGACAGCTCTGAGAGGCTGTTACCATCTTGGGAAGTGTTAGATGATGTCACAGGGAAGGAGACAAAGAGCAACAGCAGAGACACTGCTCTCAGGCTGAATGTCCTCTCCCCTCCCTGCCCAGACACGATGGTGACACTGATTCTCCACGTGGGGAGGCCTTCTTTCACATCTGCATCTCCCCAAGGCTGGAGCGGTTCTTGGAAGTCCCTCCTCCCCCCTTGTTCACCACGTGGGGGCTTGTTCACCACTCCCCACGCTTCCTGCCCTGCGACCGTGACGTCCCGTGGTGACGACAGGGGGGTGGGTGGGCTCGAAGGATTTTGTGAGTAGGGAGGAGTACTGGGTGCAGGGGAGGCTCAGGCTGCCAGCCACACCCCAAGATCTTCTCTTTGGATTCTGGACAGAGGCGATGGAATTAGTCCCTCATCACTCTGGTCCCTCCAGGTCCAAGGGGAAAAGCCCAGCGCCCGTCACGGAGCACAGCGCGAACGGCTGACGGGCTGTCTGTGGTGGTTCTCTTAAAAGGGCAGAAAGGCAGACTGATGGATGCCATGTTCTTGGGAAAGAGCTTTATAACGATCCTAATTCCAGACGGCCGTGCCTTCAGAAAGGAAAACGTACACTCTGTTCTGCTTAAATTGAACTGTTCATTAAAGTTTCCTTCCAAATGCTGAAGGAAAGCTTTGCTTTAAATTCCCTTTTGATCTTAATTTGCAGAGAACTTGAGTGTCTCTCATGTCATTATTTTATTAACTAGACCGAGGAGAAGGGTACTTACTCCATCCATCACTGACCCCTGCTTTGGTCATATCCAGAGACACACTGGTGGTTTCATCTGCTATTGCAACAAACTAGATCATTTTCTACTTCTGAACTTACTACAGCACTGGTTCTCAGAGACAGTAATGCCATTCCTAGGGGGCATTTCGAAACTCCTGGGGATCCCTCTGGCTCTCCTAAGTAATTTGAGGAGCCAGGAACATTAGCTGTCCTGCAAAGCACAACAAAGGAATGCCCTGTATAACTTTGAAATATCCCACTAGTGTAAACCCACTGTAATTATAAAAAAATGGTTCTTTAATATGTGCTAATAGTAAAATGTTTTTACAAGCAGTTACCAAAAAAAGTCCAATATTTAGAAGTTTAATGCTTAATAGCTTTAAGATATTAGCCTAGGGGCGCTTGGGTGGCTCAGTGGGTTAAGCATCTGACTCCAGCGCAAGTCATGATCTCATGGTTCATGAGTTCAAGCCCAGTGTTGGGCTCTGTGCTGACAGCTCAGAGCCTGGAGCCTGCTTCTGATTCTGTGACTCCCCCCTCTCTTTGTCCCTCCCCTGCTTGTGTGATTGCTCGCTCTCTCTCAAAAAATAAATAAATAAACATTAAAAAAATTTAAAGAAAAAAAGACATTATCCTGAAATTTCTGAATTGGTCACTGTGAGCATTCTGCTATTCAAGGTAACACTGTTTTTCCAACTACACATCTAGTTGAACTAGGCTAATAGCCACAAAACCAGTTGCAAATGTGCAATCATCAATAGGAGACTTGTTTTTAACACACTAAGAATCAAACATTATGCAGTTAGTGGGACACATAAAAGACTGGGATCTTACTTCATTAACAGAGAATGTTTTAAATATAGCACAAATCACTGCCATCCTATATATTTCTATTGGTTAATTTTTTGTAGCATGATAGCAAGAACTGATCCGGGGACTGAATTGTCCCCTGGGGACTTCCACAGAGCTCCTCCTTCTTTTCCCACACTGTCCTGGAACCAGGCCTCCTCTTGGCATTCCTGTGTCTGTCTATTCCTCTATTCCTTCACTTTCTTGATGGGCTGGTATGCAACGGTCTCTGGTCCTACTTCCCCAGTGTGAGCAAGTTCAAGCACGAGCCTACTGAGTTATGTCCTTCCGGGGCGGGGGCAGTCACCCAAGGGTATCTACATGCAAATACATATTACTCGCCAAAAATTAACTTCTCCTTCTTATGCACCTGAGTCTTGGGGCATGTTGTGTACGGCGACAGCTGTCATGCTAGGACAGTACCTGGGGGAACAGAGGGACGAGGCATCGGGGCGGAAGTGAGAGACACAGGCGAGGTCTGGAAAGGGCTCCAGCCGGCGCGTGTGCTGGCCTCAGACCGTGGTGGTGGACGTACCTGTCTGGGCACAGGGAGACGGAGAGCAGGAGCAGCGGCCCGGCCCCGACCACGGTGGCTAAGGAGGACCTCATCCAGGAGCTGAGCTGGCAGAAGTTACAGTAGTGCACGACGGCGGTCAGGACGGCGGAGCCCGTGAACACGGTGAACTGCAACGAGGGGCTGGCATGGTTAGGGCCCCGCCCGCCCTCGCCTCACTCTCCTCCTGACCTCAGAGGACCTGCTTACTTATCTTTCTTTCGGTGTAAAAATGCCACAACGTCGCTAAGGGTCTGGCAGTTCCAGGGACGGGTCACACGCTGCTGTGATAATCGCCCAGAGCTTTAGGCCGCACCGGCACCAAAGTGCTGGCCCTGATGTGTGGGAACGGCGTGCGCCACGCCGGAGGAAAGGGGAGGCAGGCCACCAGCCTGAAAACCACCCCCGCGGAAGCGGCTATCTTCACGGAGCCTTCCTTCGGGCGTCCCGCTACGTGCCAGCAGAGCTGTAATCTGGTGTTAAAGTATCAAACACAGCCCACAGCTCGGGTTACACTGGCTTTCGCCAAAAGCATACCCTTGCACTCCTCGTGGGGTCTAACCAGGAGGCCCCGCCGCGGCCACCCGCAGCCGGTCCGGGGGCCGGCACTGCAGACGAGCACGCGGTCTCCACTGCCTGGAGACCGGGGCCCAGGCGGCTTCGGGAAAACGTAAGGGAAGAGCCCATCTGGAGCTCGGCAACAGCAGGTGAGGCCGGAGAGGGCGCGTGTCAGCCGGGCGGGGCGGCCGCGGACCCAGCCCTGGACTGTGGTCACTGACCGGCTGCAGGCTCACCTCCCTGCCTGCTTCAGACAAGTCCTGTAAGAGGACAAGCTCAAGGTGGTGACAAAGAGTTTGTCCCTCTTTAGAGGCGTATACTTAAGTTGCTGTCCCAAGTCATCAGGTTTATTTAAAAACAAACAAACAAAAAAAGACAAGGGAGTCAGGAAGAGCCCAGACACAGGCACTAGGCCTCTACTTACGTGAATGTCGGTGTCGAATTCGGAGGTGACGTGAGAATAGACGGCGAGGGCAGGGAGCGACACCAGGATGGCCCCAATGAGGTGGCGCGGGAGCCAGCCGGCTATGCGCTCCAGCAGGCGCTTGGTACAGGCCATCACGTCCTCCAGGAAAAACACCATCCTGGGCCGAGGAGAGAAGGGGCGCGCAGGCAGGTCAGCCTGCCCGGGGGGCCCACAGGCAGACAAGCGGGCACGTCTCGTCTGCGCCGCTGCCTCCCGCCTGGAGCCCAGTTATAGCTCGTTTCAACAGAAAGCGGCTTCTGGGTGGCACTGCCGCACGGTGATCTTCCAGGACCGAGCTACAATGTGGAGTGCGCTTTGCTTGGTTTGCGGCCTCAGCAGGGCCCACTCAGCAGTCCAGAAATCAGCCACAACCCTGCTCGCAGCACCCTGCTGCCAAACCCGCATACCTCTAGGGGCCCGTTTGTGGCTGTCGTGGACCTGAGGACACAGGTGATGACTCAGTTGTGACCTCCCCAGGAGTGCTGCCCTGGCACATACGAGGTGAAACACTACGTGTTTTATGTATTTTATTTTTAACGGCTTTCTTGCTCTTTCTCCTTCATCTTGGAGTGACTGCATTTCACCCACCCTTCGGAAGCTATGCGTATGGGTGGGTAGGCTGTATTTCAGGATGGTGACATGGACATCACAAAAGAATCTTCATAAAGAAGGGGGAGCAAGTGTGTGTGGCTCAGAACCGCTGTTCTGGAGGAAGAACGATTTGGGGTGAGGGAGGGGCCAGTGCCTGGATGCCAGCAGGGGGAGATGGAGGAGGGGGCACCAGGGTTCAGCTTGGGAGGGAAATCCACACACACAGATCCTCTCTCTGAAGCCTGGCCCCAGCGAGGGGGAGAAGGGACAGACCCACAGTCCTCACCTCTGAGGGTGTGGGGAGGGGGTGGCCAGGTGCTGCCGCGGAGCTTGGACACCACAGTTCCCCTCCAGGGCCTTTGCCACACAGCCAGGTGCCTGCATCTTCTGTCACGGACACCTCAATGCAGCAGCCACTGGTGTGTACGCTTGACTACCAGGAAAGCAAATCGCGGCCATTTTCCACATGGAGCAGGCAGGCCTTGTCTGACCCTTTTAGGGCCTGGATGGTTCGGGCCTCCTGACACGCAAATGGATAATGGAGTCCTGGGAATATTTCCAAGACTAACCACAAATATGCTCAAAGGCAGAATACTTAAGCCCTGTGAGGAGGCAGAGGGAGCCAAGTTCCAAGGGAGGAGGCAGGACCAACAGGCCCTTCACGAAGGTCCCCAGGATGGCAGAGCTCTGAGGATGAGACCCACTGGGCTCACGCCCACCCGGGCTCAGCACAAATCGAGGGGAGTGCAGGGATGGGCCGTGACCATGCTGTGGGAAGGCCACCAGAGCAGCTGCAGAACCGGCCTCCGTGGGGGCACCCACATACTCCGCAGCATGGCCTCTGCTGACCTGGGATCCTAAAAAGGCCCTGTGCGTGGCGAGAGGGACTCCACCGATTCCCGCCCCCGCCCAGGCTGGGGGACTTGGGTGAAGTGAACGTTTAAAGTCACACCAGCAGTCGTTCAGGAGCAGCGGCCATCTCACTGGGAGGCGCTTGCACAGCGTGCGGGTGTGGCAGGCCCAGCAGCCCCAGGGTGTGGCCCAGCCTGGCAGCTTCGTGGCCTGCAGCCCTTGGCAATCTCCTGGTTAGCCCAGACCCTGGAGAACTGGCTCCAGTGGAACAGGGAACGGTGATGTAAAGGGCTTTTTAAAAGGCCTGGAGACAGCGCCAGCTTCTGAGTGAGCAGGAGCCTTCCTCACCTGCCAGGACCCAGGTCACCCAGAAACCTGGGCCCGAGGCAGGGGGCGTGACGAGACACACTGTGGGTGGACACCAGGTTTTCTTTGGGGTGACAGAAATGTTCTAAATTCGTATAGTGACATTTGCACAACTCTGTAGGTTTACTAGGAATCACTAAATTATACACTTATGTGACTGAATTTCTTGTATGTGATTAAAAAGGAAAAGGTAAACCAGGGACCTGAAGACTCCTTGGTTTGGGATCACCAGAGGCAGAGCTGATGTGGGAGGAGGTCCCAGCAGCCCAGTGAGGGGTGCAGAGCTGACCTCCAGGGGCCCACAGGGAGGAATCCCTTGCTCTGCACCATGCGGCCCAGTCGGGTGGGGAGTCTGGGTGGAGACTGCGGATGAACCCTGCAGTTATCTCAATCTGGAGCAGACACGAGGGTCAAGTGCGAGGCCTCTGGCGGCCAGAGAAGGCCCCCAGCAGAGAGCCACAGGCTGGGGGCAGGGGTTGGGGAATAGGGGACAGTGAGCACGAGGATGGGGAGCAGTATCCAGACCATATGCTCCGAAGTGGGGCGACATGGGCCTGGTGTTCAGAAGCCTCAGGACCAGACCCAAGGCTGCTGTTGCCTGTCCTTGGGGAAGCAGAGCAGACACTCAAGGTCAGGACCCTTCTCCCTGTTTCTGTTTTACCTCCAGCTTCTGGAGGGGAATTAGTAGAGGGACTGCCAGGTGAGAAGACTGACAGGACGGGACGGAGGACGTGGCCACAGTGCCCAGGAGGCAGACAGGGGACAGCAGGGGCTGCGCGTGTAAACGGAGTGCGCTGTGCATTTGCATCCAGTCAGAAATATGCAGATCAGCTGTGAGCTTCCCCAGGTATTGGGCTGAACCCTGACTTCAGGCTGAGTGGGTCCTGAGGGCCTACCTTCCCTGAGGGGTCCCTGCTGTCTATTCAGACCTTCTATCCATTTCTAAATGGGTTGCCTGTCTTGTCATTGCTGAGTTTACATTCTAGATAGCAGACCCTCACCACAGTTGCAGTCTGCAAACATCCCCCTCCCTGCAGGCACCCTTTCACCCAGGCTGAGAAAGGACAGGTGTTCTCTGGGACACAGAGGCTTTAATTTTTGATGAGGCCTGACTTATCTCTTCTTCCTCTGGCTGCTCATGCTTTTCGTGTCCTACTGAAGAAAGCACTGCCTGACCCAAGCTCGTGGAGATGGACGCCTAGGACTCCTTCTAACGGTTTGAGAGCTTTGCAAAGAGGCACCTGCTGATCCGCTGGCGGCCACCCACCACGTGCGCCCTGTACGCTTCCGTCCTGTTCTCTTCCTTCTTCCTTCCCTGTCTTTCCACCTGCCCTCTTTAAGTGGGGAGGCCCAGGGGCCGGCTGGCAGCTGTGGGGCTGCAGAGGACACGGACCCTCTTCGGTAAAGAAGGTGCTCACTGAGGGCCGGGGTCTGCAAGAGAGGCTGCTGTGCCGTGGGGCTGGAGGAGGGGAGAGGAGCGGGCCCGGAATGAGAGCTTGCGGGGCCTCTAGCAGGAGGCAGCTCAGCAGAGCCGCAAGCTGACTGCGCAGACATAAACTATGGAGCCAGCAGAGGGAGCTAAAGGCTAAAGGCTGGAGAAGAGCCGGTCCGGTGGACCCTTACCTGACAGAGACCACGAGGGACAGAACCTCCAGCAGCAGGGCGGCGCCGAAGACCGCCAGGGCGGCGGGTGGGGGAGGCATGGTGGTAGCTCCGTACTTTAGGAAGCAGGTGACGGACAGAATCAGAAACACTGTGGTCGACAGAAACACATCCAGGAGGGAGCTGAAGGTGGCACTGGCGAACGTCTTCACGGGAGTATTCTTTATAACCTGTGTGCGGGAGGCAGGGAGGCGGGAGGCGTGACCTGGAGCCGCCGCAGATGCCCACGGAGTAGGATTTAGATGGAAAACACAGCCAACGTTTGCTGAGTACTTGCCCACCTTGGACCACATACAGGTGGTCATACATACAAGTTCTTTTAGGTGGTCATCTCTACTATTCTTTTTAACAAGGACACTAAGGCACAGAGCAGTTAAGAAACTTACCCGAGGCCACATACAGTGGCCAGTATGTTCTCACAAGCACATTACATTCTGGGCCTGAAAGGTGGGTTATGGACTGGCAGAGGTATCGACTCTGTGTCTGTAAAGCCTGTTACACAGAAGCCATTTTTCTGGGAGCTTCCACTGAATGGCTGGGTCCCAGGTTCAGGCTGTGTGACACCTGGCTTCACGTCAGAAGTAAAAGGCAGGGACTGAAGCCGTGGCCCATGAAAGCATGGGCATGTCAACAGACAGTAAGATGCTCATGCCTTCAGTCAAGAGCCTGCTCGGGGCCTGATTCTGTGTGGGGTGCTGGACGGACAGGACCTGAAACATCAGGGTGGTGTGGGAAACGTGACAAAGTGACGTGCATGTAGGGTGAGGGAGTCCAGGGAAGGAGGGAGAAACTGAGGACAATGCCAGCCAGCACAGAGCAGGGGGGCCTGGAGAAGCCATGTCTGCGATGCTAAACGAAGGAGCACAGGAAGATCGGGGGAGTGCTCCCTGTGTGGGTACGTTCACATGCAGACGCGGCGTGGGGCCTGCAGACTGAGAGAAATCAGCAGCCGCCTTCAGTGTCCTGCCCGTCAAGGGGGGAATAAGAAAGAGCGGCTCCCAAAGCACAGAGCCGGGAGTGCGCGGTCCTGCGCAAATGCCTTTCCTTCATAGGAGAGTGAGGGGACGCGCACCTCTTCTTGATAGCTGCTCCTGTAGGATCGCTCGAGCTCCGGGTCCAGGAAGTTCAAGCTGAACTGACTGATGGGTGGCTTGAAAAAATAATCCTTCATCAGACTAGGAGAAACAAAAAATGCATTTACTCACCGCTGCGCACGTTGTACTGACTATCAGAAGACTGCAATTCGCTGCCCCAATGCCCTTCCTGAAGCATGTCACCAAAACGGTGTCTGAGGGTCACTACGTGATAGACTCCGCCAGACCGCTCCCTTAGGACACACGTCTGCAAAGTGCTTTGTGATTCTAAAACACATGTTGTGTTTCCTCTCCAAAAAAACAATGGCTGCCCACTGTCATCACAGCATGCATCATAAGAACCCTGCTTCTGGAAACATCTCCCAGTGTCTGGGAAGAAGGCAACTGTGTCGTGCCAGGAAACACACTTCTGTGGGGGGCAGACACCCCTGTACTGAGCGCACTTAGGCTGATTCCAAGGCTTCCGATGAAAACAGCACTCAGAGCCATCGTCCTGCCACTCGGCGCTCTGACAGTCATCACAGCTGACAGGCTGTCATCACCGAACTGTTCACAGTCAGTGTAACTGGGGTGCTATCATCACACATGCACATTGCGTGTGAAACCTGGAAAATAACGCTCAAGGATTTTAGTAGCAGAGAAACCAAACCTGCTTTACATGACTCTTTCATTCTTTTGTGGGTTGCTAGCAAATCGTAAAATCCTTTCTATTCTGTAGAAAACTACTATAGATTTAAGACAATGTTGACATGATTTCAGAAGGCAAATACAATCATCGAGTGTAGTCTCTCCCTCACACGACGACTTCTCTAATTAAATCAGATAAGAAAACAGATACAGTCCCTCCCCGTGCCACACAGTAGGGCTCACACATACAGTAGGGCTCACGCAGGCACGCTCCCTCCCATCCCCACAGCACGGTGGACGCTCTCCTCCTGTGATGGGTGTGCAGGACCTCACTGTGCTCGCAGACTCGGGAGAGAGAAATCCCCTGCTCCGAATGCCGACTCTCGTCCCCCCTCCACTCAGGAAGTGTGGACAGAGGGAAACGAACCCGGTGGCCGGAAGGACCATGTGCAACAGCCACATCTAGCAGTCGAGGGCCGGGGTCCACACAGCCTGAAGCCACGCTGTTCCCCTGAAATTAATCGTGGGAAGTTCCATTTCTGGGAACAGAGATTAGCTCCTTCTGGACCAACCCCCTCTCAGATAACAACAGTGAACTTGGGACAAAATCATAAGAATGACTCCTGGACGGCAGGGGAGACTGACGAGAGTGCACAGAAGATGGAGGAGAGTCACACTTGGAAGAAGGGAGTGGCAGCAGCTTAATTTCCCATTTTCTACTTTTTTTTTTTCCTGAAGGCAGCCATTATCACCACATGCAGGATGGCTAACACTCAGATAGAAAAGCCACAATCTTGCTGGCTTAGAAAATCAAGAAATCATGTTTGGGTACTCACAGCTGAGAAAATAAGGTTTAAAATCTCAGGGAAAGAAAAAAAAATAGGTACGGGGTACCCCCAAATTCACCATATAAGCTCTGCTCAAATCTCTGGCTGAACCCCGAAATATGCAAGTGCACAGCAGACTCTGAGCAGCCTAATTAAGGCTAAAAAAAGAGAGTAGCTGCCTATCCCCAGGGGAGACAAAGTTTGGTGTCTGCCTTTAGGTAAGGTAACTACCTGGGGAAGGAAGGAGGGAGGGAAGGAGGGAAGGAAGATAGGAAGGGAGGGAGGAAGGGGAAGTTAAGGAGAGAGAAGGCGATGGGGGAGAGGCAAGAAGGGAAGGGAGAAAGAAAGAAAAAATTGATACTCTTCAGAATAATACAACAGAATCCAGAGTTTCAAAACACGACACAATCCAAAAGCATACAACATACAAAGAAACAGGAAAATATGATCCAACTCAACAGAAGAACAATCAGTGGAGACCAGTCTGAGATCACCAAGAGGGTGGCCTTAGAGGCTGGGTTATACTGCACGTAAAGGTAACACATGTAAAAACTATAGCATAATGGGTTGGAAGAAAAGAATGAATCTTTACAGCTATAAGATGTCTCCATGTGGAGTGAAATGATACAGCAGACCCTGGCGGGCTGAGCTGGAAGAGCATGTGAATCTCAGTCTTGGGGTCCTGAGCTCTGGCTTCACGTTGGGTATAGAGATTAGTTATGTAAATAAATAAGTAAACTTAAAGAAAAATAAAGTGAAATGATACAACATTAATCATGAGAAGACTATAAAAACTCAAGGATGCCTAAAGCGACCACCAAAAAGTAAAATAATACAAAGAGGTATGGCTAAAAAGTCAGTAATATATTAAAATGGAATTAAGGGGCAGAGATTTTTAGAATGATTTTAAGGAGCAAAACCCACTCGGGCACCTGAGTAGCTCCATTGGTTGAGCGTCCGGCTTCGGCTCAGGTCATGATCTCATGGTTGGTGGGTTTGAGCCCGGCGTTGGGCTCTGTGCTAAATGCTTGCTCAGAGCCTGGAGCCTGCTTCAGATTCTGTGTCTCCTCTCTCTGACCTTCCCTGCTCATTCTCTGTCTCACTCTCTCTCTCAAAAAATAAATAAATGTATAAAAAAAATTTTTAAAGCAAAACCGACAAGAGACACACTTCAATTATAAAGACACAGGTTGAAAGTTTTTTATGGAAATTGAGATACCAGGCAAATAGTAAGGACAAAAAGGCTAGAGTTACTACATTAGTATCAGATAAAGTGGTTTTTAAGACAGAGTATTACCAGGGATAAAGAGGGACACTTCAAAATGACAAAAGGAACAATTCGCTAGGAATTCATAACACTCACAAATGTGTACACACCTAAAACAAAAAGAGTTTGAAAATACTGGAAACCTATTCTGACAGAACTAAAAAGAGACGCCAGCAACTCCACAATCATAGTGAGAGATTTAAAAATCCCTCTCTTCACACTGACAGAGTAACAGACAAAAAGTAAAGACACAGATGATCTAACACCGCCAACCACTGGGACCTACTTTTCTTTATGAAGCATAACATCCTAAAAATGCAGAACATATTCAAGAGCACAGGGTATATTCACCAAAACAGACCCATGTGAGACCAGAAAACAAGTCTCAATAGATATAAAAGGACCGGAACCACATGGAGCATGCCTTCGGCTCCAAGGACACTAAAGGAGACGTTAACAACTAACATATCTAAATCCGCTCTTCACTGAAAGGAGCCAAGGCTCTTTGGAGAAATGGCTGCTTCCTGTGCAGGGTCAGGGAAGATACAAAGTGAGCCTGGGACACCCTGTTGTGCTAGAACGGGTGCCAGAGACTCTGAAAAGCAGAGGACAGGGCCCCGCCAAAAGGACACAGGGCCCAGCTGAAGGAGGGCTCTCGCTGGCGGATTCAGGACAACTAGAGCGTCACACGTAATAAGGACAGGGCTGGATGATACCCTGTTAGCTCGAAGAGGACTCCCGGAGTCCAGGCTGGCAAGGACGGACGGGAAGGGTGTAAGTGAGGAGGGAGCCCAGCGCCTGAGGACGAGCGGGCAGCTGGCGCTGAAGCAGGAAAGCACCACAGCAAAGACCATTTCAGGCAAGAACCATCAATGGAGAGGAACGCAGGGCAGTCTGATGAGGAAGGGAGTACGTGTGTGACCTTCAAGTCCTGCTTATGAGTCTCAAGGAGATAATAACTGCAGATTGGAGAGTCAACAACACTTGCCTGGGTGCTCAAAATCCCTATCACTGATGGAAGACAAAGGGCACCGTGTGCCTCTCTGGATGGGACACCCGGGAAGGACACCTCATTCAGTGGCCAAAATGGAATAAGAACTGTAGATTAGATAAAATATTGTATCTGTGTTAAATGTCCTGAATTTAGAAACCATGATTATGTAAAGGAACATCTTTGTATTTAGAAAATACAGAATTTAGGGGCAAAGGGAATGATGTATCCAACTTACTATCAAATGGTTCAGAAAAAAGTAAAAGATAAATTTCATAGAGAGAAAGAAGGAGAAAGAGAGAGTAAAACAAACATCATAAAATGTTGAAAGTTGGTAAGTCAGGCAAAGAGTAGAATGAGAATTCTTTGTATTATTCATGCAACTTTTCTGTAAGTTTCAAATTACTTTAAAATAAAGTAATATACTGATAAGGAGGGCAAACACATGGGAATAAGGGGATTCAGAAAAAGGAGAGAGCTCTACCCGCAAACCTTGACTTTCACCGGGAATGGTGGACTCTTACCTGTCTTCTTTGATAACATCAACAAAATGGGCATCGGTTTTCTCCCGGATGTTCTTGAATCTCAGCGGAAGGAGAGCTGACTGGTCCAAACTCACTCCTGCCCACCTTCCCTTCTCCTGTAGGATCTCACACAGGGAGGTCTGACTGTTGGTGAGCTTCTCCTCTTGGGGAGGGCTCAGAAGTCCGTTCTGAGCTTTGGAATTAGGAGCTCCAGGAGCCTGCCTCAAGACAAGGGGAGTGGGGGGCAGACAGAGGCTGAAGTGCGGGCATGCAGCCCTGCTCCTCCACCCGCTGCACGCTTGACCAGCAGCCTCACATCTCTGCTCTGACCTGCCGCTCAACCTCTCCACCCACCCGCTTCTCCCCGCCTCCTCCCATTGTGTCAAATCGCACCTCCAGGGGCTGAGTCAGCCAGGAAGGGGACATCGTGGGAAGAAACAGTAGGAGGTGGAGAGAAGGCCAAAGAAGAGAGGAGGCTCTCCGAGCTTGCCAACCACAGAATGGGCACGGCAGAGGGCTGTGGGGGAAGGGGCACTGGGCCAGCGGATACCCCACAGGGATCGACCCAGGGAGGGCAGAGAACAGACGCAGGCCTCCCGGGAGAGTCAGCCTCTATAAGCGGTCCTCAAAGGGCTCCCAGTTTGGTGTTTGTTCTCCCTTCCACTGCGGTCCTGACTCTGTCTCTGGGTGACACTTCTCTGGCAGTGTCCCCGCCACAGGCCCCAACCCCAAGCCTCTCTTCACAACGCATCTCTGCTCCTGCAGAGCCCCCTCCTGTCCCCGCACATGCACGTTGCGCCCCGTGCGCTGGCCACCGCAGGCCGTGCGTCTCGAAGCTCTGACTGCCCGCGAAGGGGGCCGCGGTTACCCCACCTCACGAGGGGCAGTCCTGCCTCTGCGTCCCGATCTTACTAGTCTGTTCAAAACCCGAAAGATGAGACGTTCTGGAAGGGTGTCGCCCAAGGGGAATCATCCTCAGAACTGAGAAGCCGACAAGACAGGAATGTCACCTCGGGTGGACGCCCCAGGAGAAGAACTGACAGGAACAGCAGCCATGAGCAGGTTACCTTAGTGCTGTTTTTATGCTCCTCTTGACAGCCGTTCTGGACGGCTCCTCCTTCTGCACCAGCTTCTGATTTGGGGGCAAATGTGATTCCGCATGAAGGGCAGGTCTACGAGAGAAACACACACCGTAGGAATACAGCCACAAAGCACGGCCACAGTCAAGTCCACGGGGGCGACTGGCTGTCACGCCAAATGCCTGTAACCAGCGGAAGGCTTACTGAGCCCTTGAGCATGAGTTAAAAACAAACCAGCCAAGTGAAAACCGGAAGCGCGTCCATGCAGACTGGCAGGTGAACGCTCAGAGCGGCGCTATCTGTACCAGCCAGAAAGTAGAAACCACTCAAGTGGCCGTCAGCGGAGGAAAGGACCAGCACAATGTGGTATATCCGCAGAACGGAGGAGTATTCGGCTGTCAGAAGGAATGAAACCCTGACATCTGCTACGACCTGGATAAATCTTGGAAACACTGACAGGTGACAGAAGCCAGACACCAAGGATCACATATTATGCAATTCCATGGATACATAATGTCCAGAAAGGGAAAATCCGTAGTGGTGGTCAGGAGATCAGTGGATGAGGGGAGGAAGCGATGGGGAGTGATCTAACGGATGTGGAGTTCCTTTCGCGGGTGATGAACATGTTCTGAAAGTGACTGCGGTGCTGGCGGCTCGGTCTTGCGAGTGCATTAAAACCACCAAGCTGTGTACTTAAAAAGCGTATATTCTGTGTTCATGTGAATTCTATCTCAATAAATCTGTTAGTAAGTCAACAACCCAGCCGCTAGCCTACACAAGTTTCTCAAGCTCTGGGTGATGGTGAGCTGTTTGTGTAAAACAGGCCGCGAAGTCGGAGGGACGTGTTTACAGACCCAGGAATTCTCCGAAGCTTGAGCAATTAGCTGACCTAGAAGAGAGAAGTGGAGGACAGGCAGAGCGCAAAGAGCACGACTTTGCTTCTCACAAACCAGGGTGTGGAGCTCCCTGTTCAGACCGGGGACCTCAGTCCTGTCCCCTATAACTAGGAGTGGCGACGGCTCCTGTGGATGCGTGGGAAGGACGACGTGAGGGAGCACGCAGAACGCCTGCTCGTGCTCCTGGCGCTCAGTGCACGCCTCATCACCTTCTCTTGCTGGACGCAATCCAGCGAGCCGGCAGCCGTCACCATGACAGCGACCGACAGCTGCCGGCGGAGAAAGCGAACGGCAGCGGGGCAGGATTCGCGGGACCCCAAAACAATTTCTAGCACAGTAAGAACCGTTAACCACTGGAATACATTACAGAAGCCCAGACATTATTTTAGAAACTTAAAATAAGTCTCATTTAGGGGCACCTGGGTGGCTCTGTCAGTTAAGCATCCGACTCATCATGATCTCTGGTTCACGTGTTGACAGCACAGAGCCTGCTGGGGTTCTCTCTCTCTGCACACGTGCACACACGCACACTCTCCCTCTCAAAATAAATAAATAAATCTCATTTAGTGTCCACAGGCAAGGATATGACTTATATCACATCTGACATTAGATTTCAGGCCTCCACTATATTAAATAGAAGAAATAAAGATTCTAAAGACTTGTATCATCTGGGAATGCGATGCAAGGTACAAGTATAAAGACTCATAATCATTCACAAAGTGACAATATACACACCAAAGCAGCAGGCCACTGAGGCACCCAGCAGGATTCCCGGGGGGGGGTGTCTCTGTGGGGATTGGGGGTGGGTGGGAGTGAGTGGCTCTGGGAACAGCAGTGGTGGCTGGGCTGCTCCTTCAGGCCAACACTGACTTCGCAAGCCCCCAGTGGCAGCCCAGTGTGGGGCAGGGGACAGTGAGGGAGACTCCAACCGGAGACATACCCTGAGGGTCCAGGGCGGTCCCCGGCCACGTAAAGAAGCAGTGAAATAGCAACAGTTGCCTCTCCGGTCGCTTTTTAAACTTCAGGGCTACAGAAGTAGCGTAACCGTACTGGTTCTAGCTAGCTTCTAGAAGTTACTACGGTGATTACTGGTGTGTAACACAGTGATCAGAGGCTCTGTCGTGGACCAAATCCTGGTTCTAACATGTAATAGGTACAGGAATCCCTGAACCTGTTTCCTTTCTGAAACGGGACTGTATCTCCCTCTACTGACCTCCCAGAACAGAGGTGAGAAGGACCAGGGGGCTGAAGACAACACATCTGGTCAGTTAGTGTCCTTGTCACAAGTCAGCCAACTTTATTCTCTCTTGGCATCACTCTGTTCCTAAGTACTTTTCTCTCCTCAGCACAGAACACATACTTGGAAAACAGGCCCTGTGCTTCTCGGGCATTGCCCATGGCACCCTGGCTTCACGCATAAATGATGTTTTATCCACTCAGAGACACAAACATCCAACAGTGACTGTCAAACCTACTGGACACCAGAGGGCACACACCCTCTTGTGAAGGAGTCCCTGGTCACGAATCGCAGGCACACACTTCGGAACAGTGCCGTCTCTCTGAAGGGTGGCCGTGAAGGAGCTGGAGGAAGCCGTGGAGACCAGGAGTGTCCGTGGGGACTGGCTGATATCAGGAGCCTGGGACAACTGGGGAACCCAAGTCTACATCTCCTGGCCAGAGAGAGGCTACGCGGCCGGGTCCCTCTCATGGTAAAGTGCTCTCTTAGAGGTCAGGTGTGGTAGTCTGCCCAGAAGAGAACCTCTGGGAGCAAAGGTGCAGACACACTGGTTTGGGGGCTTGTCAGAGTCACATGCCGAGCAGCAGGGAGCAGGCCCTGTGGCGGGGACTCGCCGTGGCCTGAACAGCGCTCACTGCTCCCTCTGCACCCCCACAGCAGCGTCGTGCGGGGAGTGCGGACCCGGGAGCGGGCGGGGGAGCCGGCAGCCCCAGGAGCTCACAGCACACGGATCCGGAGCAACTGCTCACTGGGCTTTGAACATGTGGCTTTTTGTCCTTCTATTTCTTCCTCATATACTTTGCTTTGGGGGGCAATTTTATTGATTAAAATCTTTAAAACAAACGAAACAAAAAAACCGTAGAGAAGTCTGTGTGCCGGCGGAGACATCCTCCCATCTCAAGACTCGCTCCCGCCGTGCGGCGGGAACCCGCTCTGCACTGGGGAGGCCCCAGCAGGCCGCAGAAGGTGGGCTCGGCTCCCTCTCCATGCCCACAGAATCTTTAACGACTCTCCAGTTTCGTTTTAATCTGGGTGAAGACATCTCATTTGCCAAGCACACAGATAACTCTGTGAAATGTTTCCCCACCCATTAAGCACCCAGCTCTTCTCCTGTGGAGAAGCCCTCACTGGGAAGAGCACTTTGACCTCAGGGAACTATCTGGGGAACCTTACCACCTTGGGAGGCAAGGTGTCCCACGGCCTGATACAGCGATGCGGGGTTGAGAATCCCTACATGCCGAGGACACAGCAATGCACAATAACCAGGTCCTTCCCACGCAGCGTCTGGGGCCTCATGTGCGTGACAATTACCCCTCATAACACACCGTGAGGCCGCTCCGAGGACACAACGGTTCTTCAGCAGGGGGAGTCGGACTGCAGGTTCCTGGTCCCTGACCACCACGCAGCCGTCCTCTGGCCTCCTTTCCTAACACAGGGAAGACCCAGGAATAATCCTGGCACTTTGATGTCCTGTGCCTCACTCCCCTGAGGTAACCGAGCAGAGATGACCAACTCCTGGGAAGCTTCAGTAGGACTGGCCTCAGTCCCGGAACAGAGGGCTCCGGGGGCTGAGGAGTGCTGGCTGCTGCCTGGGCAGCCCGCGGTCCCTTGGGGAACACCCAGGAACTGCATTCTCCCAGATGCTCTCTGCTCCTGCCCCAGCACAGACGTCGGCTTTGGAGGGGAGATTATAGCTACTTCTCCAACACATTAGAGCACATTTGCATCTGTTTTAAACACCCTTCAATTCACACATGCTCCATTCTGTACAGAATATATGGCACAGAGGTAAAAACGGCTTTTCCTTCAAGGCTCTCTCGTCACGAGAGACACCACTTCTAAGCCAACAGCTGTCCTTTTTCTTAACCGTCAAGGAAGGGAGCAGGGAAGACTCTTTTCTGAGAAATGAAGAGGAGCCAACATCAGGAAAGCTCTGGCTTCACCTGCGTGGTCGGCTAGGTGCGACTGTTTAGTAAGCGGTCCTGTGACCAAGAGAAGCCGCACTTGCTCCCAAACTTGAAACCCAGGCGGAACGTGGCAGACAGGAATGCGCAACGGTAACAACAGAGGACTTCCTAAGGCCCACGGGGGTCTGCGCTCTCTGTCTATAGTCCTCAGAAGCCCCCAGGAAGCAGACGCTGTGATCAGCTCCATTCTACACACGAGGAGACTGAGGCAGAGAAGAGAAAGGACTTGCCCAGAGTTACCCAGTTAGAAAATGACAGAGGGGAGCTTCAGCCCAGGTGGCGGCACCCTGGACCCCATCTGTGCATATGGGCCTCCCGAATGAGGAGAAAGTCACCCTGCCCTCTACTGTCCCTGGCGGCCAGTGCAGCATCGTTTAGGCCAGTAGGTTAGCAGAAGCATGAACCCTTCCAAGGAGACGATTTCTGCAAACAAAATACTAGAGAAAAATAGAAGCAGAAATTGTTTCAGAACGAGAAAGGCATCTCAGAAGCTTTAAGAACAGAAAATGTACAGTCTGAGAGTACAGGAGGCAAAACAACAAAATAAGATAGAAATCTGTAAAAATCAGATGCAGGATCTCAAAGTCACGGGGCGTGGAGTCACAGAACCCTGCTCAGATTCCTGAGCCCCACACCACCGCTGGGTTTAGTAACGGAGGCTGATAAGGCAATCAGATCAGTACTGTGCTGTGGAAATATTCCATCAGGAAGTCAAAAGAAGAAAATATTTGGTTATTTGGGGAAATCTCATTTACCTGTAGTACTTCATGACCTGATGATGCCAGTCAATGCACTGGGCACATCTCTCCAGGTCAATTCGTCTGTGGCATCTCATGGAAACACGACATTATGTACGTACATTACACAGCATGATTAGAATACCACCACTACGGTAAGGAGTTAGTAAACATACGCTAGACATTTGTATCGTGAAACAACAGATGCATGCAGAGCAAGAAGGACAGTTCAGAGAGCTGCCGGCCACATGGCCATCCCCGTCTGTCCCCTCCACGTGTCTGTCCCTGTCCGTCCCCATTCCCGTCTGTCCCCGCCACATGTCTGTCCTCCGCTTCTGCGGACATCCGAACCTCCCAGCAACCACAGCACGCTCATCAAGAGTAAGGAATTAATGCTGCACAGAACTCAGATTTCCCAGCTTTCCCGAGGGTCCAGTTTCTATTCCAGGATCCCATGCGGCATTTAGCATCTCCTTGTCTCCTCCAGCCAGTGACAGGTCCTCAGTCTTTCCTGTCTTTGGTGACTCGTTAGCCCTACAGTGTCCTGGTCAGGTGTCAGGTGTTCTGCAGACTGGCCTCGAATCTGCACTTGTCTGGCGCGGTCTCGAGAGTCGGCCAAGCTTTCAGATCTGGGAGAAGCCCACAGAGGTGACGTGCCCTTGTCACTTCATCACATGGGCAGGGGCACGCACAGGACCCTGAGAGCCTTATCAATAGGGATGCCAGCCTTCATCACCCAGTGAGGCAGGGCCCACCAGGTTTTCCACCGTGGAGTTACTATTCTTCTCTTTGTAATCAATAAATATCGGGGGGCGGAGGTGCTTGGAGGCTGTGCAAATATCCTGGTCCTCCTTCAGGCCCACCCACTAATTTCAGAACTCACTGAGGGACCCTGCCTGCGCCAAATACTACGGCGGCGTCCCAGGGATGGCCGTCTCTCCCTTAGCTGGAGCTCTTCTGTGAGGAGGAGCTACCGGCCTCCACGGGACAGGCCTCCTCCTGACAGAAGGAAGCGTGCACAACTGGAAATGGAGATACAACCTGAAGTCTTTAAAAAACAAAAACAAAAAACACCTACTTCATATTCACATTTTGAAGTCAGACTACTATTTATTTTTACGAGTTTTATCCAGCTAGAGCTTATATACCCTGCAATTTTCACACTGAAAGTGTACATAATTCAGTGGATTTTAGCATATTCATAGAACTGTGCAACCATCACCACTGCCAATTAAACCACCATTTATAATAAACACATAGTGTCCAAACTATAGACAGACATACTACCTTTTCCATTTCTGGAATGAACAAAAAGGCTAGCTGCTTCCTCACACTGAGCCCACGGAGCTACTCATGATGATTTTGCATACAAGGACCAAGGGCATAAAAGAGTGATCATTTATTTGGAGTCATTAATAAAGTCTCAGTGACTGCCACAGAAGGATGGCCCCTGGAGCTCATGACCTCAAAGGGAAAGTATTACTTTTTTGAAAACAGGGCAGATCCTCCCTGAACTGCCCCCAAGTGGGCAAATCCAGGTCGTCAGCCTCGGCACTGACTGTGAACTCGCAGTGACGCCCGGTGAGCGTGCAGCCCCAGGTTCTGAACAAGAGACTAAGGCTAGCGTCGCAGGGACTCGCCGAGCAGGTGCGACCCAGTGCTCCTCCGGAGACACACTCAGACGCTCTCAGCTCGTGCAGTTCACTGGAGAAGACTGATGTGATACAAACCATCCACGTTTTGGTTTTCGTTTTTTTGTTCTTCATGAAGACATGTCAGTCCAGCTATTTTTATTGGCATATGTGTAGTTTCAATCCATCCATCACCCACGGCGTTCGTGGAGAAGGAGCAGGGGACAGCCACTGAATGGGCCGGGGTGCTCCTGCTCCAATGTCACATTTGTGACATGGTTACATCTCCTACCACGAAATCCGAAGAACCTCCCTCAAGTAGGAACACACAGAGACGCAATATCCTCCTGAGAGAGTCAGTGACTCCTTGTGGGCAAATCAGAGCAGTGATCTGTCTTCTCTTGTCCTTCTTCGCTCCTCCTGCAGTCAGCGTCCATGTCTCCACGTGGAGTGAGTATTAACTGAGCTTCCAAACCTAGCACTCACGGGCATGACTTCAGTTAATCTTCACAGCAGCCCTGGGGGCTCACCATCCACCATTTCACTGTGGACAGAGAAACTGAGCGACTTGCTCACAGTCCCAAAGCCAAGGCTTGGAGAAGGATCTCTGATTTTAAGTTCTGGCTCTTTCCGTGGTACTAAAGCTCCCTCCCAGGACACTGACATTTAGAGTCCTTTTCTCCTTCCCTGGCCCCCCTCTCGATTCCTCGCTGTGCTGACAGCGAGGAGCCTGCTTGGGATTCTCTCTCCCTCTCTCTCTCTTTCCCTGTCTCTCTCTGCCCCTCCGCTGCTCGTGTACTCTCAAATAAATAACCTTAAAAAAAACCGAAAAACCTAAGCCAAAAGAAACTTATAATCATCTACCATGTGCCAGACTGCACATTTGGGAAAAGCACAAGTTATTTGACACCCGGGGGCCTCCCGCATTCAGAGAGTTCTCAGGAAGCTGCCCAAGAAACAAGGAAGTGGGTAGCTTATAGTTGGAAGGACCATGGATTTGGAGATGGGAGACAGCGCTGGAAGCCAGTGGGCTCAGAGGAAGCTGGGTCCTGCTGCATGGGGCGAGGAGGAGGAGCCTGGAGGAAAGGGACGCGCAGGTGACAGGAGTAACCGCAGGACCCAGACGCGTGCGCTTTCACTTGAGGAGTATTCGCTCAACACCGTTCCCCACTTTCCTGGTTCCTTCCTGAAACTCTCTTCACTAGACAGTCATTCCTCCAAAAGGTGTGGCTTGAAAAGGAAGTCTGTGGTCACAAAGGCCTGAGAGTATGGCCTCTGCACCGCTCTCTGGAGGCCCTAACGTGGCTGTCGGCATGCTGGAGGCTTGAGCAGCCCTGGGGAACAGGCTGCTCCGTCAGGTGCAGCCCAGAACTGTGCAGCCCTACTTGACCACAGAACGGTGTTCCGTCCTTGATGCCCATTTCTGACCTGAAAAACCACTGCTCAAGGGAAGGTACTTTCAAAGGACACATTGCCTGGCACGCTGGGCAGGGAGATGTGGGGACGGTGACAGAGACCTACGGGCTGCCCCTTGCTGGAGGCGGCGGCAGCAGCCACAAAGGGAAGAAGAGCATCCTCGGGGGGAGTCAACAGACCCTGGCAAAGCAGAAGGAGGAACCAGCGAGTGCTTCCGGCTGAAAAAAACCCAACGGCAGTGCAGACCACCGACCAGTGGTCTGGGAAGGCCACCAACATGTGAGGAACCGACAGGTGGTCTGGGTAAACCCTCCCCAAGAACCTGTGAGCGAGCAGCTGGTATTTTTTCTGTTGTGCACTAACTTCCTCAAGGGAAGGCCTGATACATCAGATTAGGATGTATGTAATCCTTCAAGCAGACCTCAGTTCTTGGTCCTCTTGGCTCAGGAGGAGAGTTTTAAGGACTCCCGCAGTCACCTAGTGCTTACTATTTGCAAGGCATTTACAGAGCCCTGACCCCACACAACCCAAAGCAGAGAGGCGAGGCCCAGAGCAGCAAGGCCTGGGGCAGGGGGGGGGGGGGGGCGGCCGTGCCATCCACCTCTCCACTCAGAGCGTGGGATGGCCTCATCTCAGATGCTGTCACCCTCCCTGCACTACCAAGATGTCCCCAAGTTACACTTCAAGATCCAGCTCATCCTTCCCTCCTGGAAGGGGCACAGAGATCACCCCCACCCCCAAATTCCTTTTGTCAAACACAGTTAACAGATCACAAAATTTTCAGAAAACTTTCAATGATTACTTGGAAAATTTATACACAGCAACAGAATATGCTAAATAGTTTTTGTCCAGATTTTTAAAAATAAAGATATTTAAATCTATAACTATAACTACATACATATAACTGGAATAAGAAATGCTCTTTTGGGATAAGAGAAAACCCTTGTAGGATAATTTAGCAGTGATTCGATGTTGCTATAATTGGAAGTTACGTGCTATGGATAGAAACACAAGTACACATAATCTAACATGCCAGGCAAACACAAATCATTCATTTTCGGATGTGAGTTTTATTTCTCTATTTAAATGCAGTTCAGTTTGAAGCCTGGAGGAAATAATTTCTCTCCAAATAACAAAACTGTACTTGGAAAGCCGTGTTTTCAACTTCTCCCTCCGACAATTCTCCCCTGCCCGTGCGCAGGGACAGCCCTGAGCCCAGAGCTCTCCTTTCTGCCGCTGCACCTCATCTCCCCCCACGGAGAGGCTGTCTTCAAGGCTTTCAGCCATTAAGGAAACACCGGATACATTAGCCGTCACACATGAGCCACAGCGTACTGGGCCAGGTCTCCCACGAGTCCTCAGCCAGAGGGGACTTCATCCTCCCTCACCCCGCAGGGGTCGCTGGGCACTGTCTGACACTCTGGGCCACCACAATGGGAGGAGGGGGCGCTCCTGGCACGTGGTGGGTGAGGGCCAGGGATGCTGCTCAACGTCCCAGGGGCACAGGACAGCCCCCACCACGAAGACTTAGCTACCCCGAAGTGCTCCTAGCGCTGCGGGTGGAAAAGCCCGCACCAAATTAACACAGCACACAGAACAGATGATACCGGAGTGCCGTTAACACAAATGAGCACAACAATCACACAAAGTAACTGGATGCCAGGGACTGTGGATTCTGGCAGAGGGAAAGGCCCTGGATGCCCATGCTGTGGTCCCCTCTGAGCTAGCTCTCAAAGCGTGGAGTGCATGTGGACACACAGGGACACACGGGATTATAGCCGCAGCACCAGGCCACCGTCCTGACCTGCTTGAGGGCAAACAACACAGTGAAGTGCAACTGGTATCAGTGTCCCCCCCCCCCCTTCCTTTTTTTTTTAATGGAAACCGAAAATATTTCAGCTGTGAAAATGAACCAGAGGTACCAGCAGGGGAAATGAAATGAGATGTGGAAGCTGAGGTGCAGCTCATAAGCTGGAGAGACTTCAAATGCCCACGGCCCATCCGCCACGTGAACCCCGTGGAAGTTTATTATGACGGGAACGGGCACAGCCACCAGGAGGTCTCTGTTCTAACAATGAAATACGGTAACGATCCCGGCGAGTCTGCACTCTGACGGGGAGCTGCGCCGCAAGACTCCTCCCCAGCTACAGAGGTCCGAGTACTCCCGAGACACTGGATTCCAAGAGGAGCCCGTGAGAAAACGGTGTCTGCGGTGGGGTACGAACTAGCTCTTCTAGCAAGATGCGAGGAGAACCCCCTTTACTGTCGTTTATCATTAGCTTGCAGGAATCCCAAAAGACAGCAGAGGTCTCAGAAAAAGAAAATAACAACTTGAGTAAGAAGCAAATTGATGCAGCGTAGAGAGAAAATGGAGGTGCATAATATGTCAAAAAAGCAAAGATATTAAAAAATGCAAAATGCTGGTGACTTCGGACTAAATTTAAAAATCGCAAAAACCAAATTGCAGGGCATTCCAAGTCGTCTGCCACAGACCCAAGGCTGCTTATCATTTCACATGTTCTACTGCAGAATTAATACAAAGTTTAAGAAGTAAGAAAAAAAAAAACTAACCTTAAGGTTATCAAAGGTTTTGACAGTCTGCGCCAAGTCACTGACACTCCCTGGCGATGCTGTCCCCTGTCCCCTAGGGCCTGAGGACACCCGTGAGCCGTCAATGACCTCAAAGCCAGAAAGCAAGGCCTCTGAACAGCTGCAATGAGACTCCTTCGCTCTCTGACCCGCTATCAGGTATGTCTTCAAACCTATGGATAAAAATTACAATCAGCACAGATGGAAACCACCGTTGTTGGTTGAAATGCAGCTTGATCTTCCTCTCTATGCAGGACATGCTCCTGAAAAGTGGAGAGTAAAGTGAAAATATGAATGTCATATTTTACTACTGATTTTTGGGATCTTTTCAGAGACGCACAGGCTCCCAGGAGAATGTCTGCCTCCAAGATACACCATTTACTTATATCACGTTTTCTTTGAACTTTGGCCGTGCATTTTTCCCTTGGGGGCTGAAATGAGCCTAAAAAATTTCCTCCATGAAAGGGTCACATGACTGCTCGGCCAGTCTCTATATAAGGATGATCTAGAAAACAGACCATTTTATCAAGTCAGGATTGCAAAACTGCAGTGAAAAGTGAGCCCATTATGTGTAGCAACAGGGGTAACTAAAACCTCCCTTGATTCAGATTATCAAGTATCGGTCTTCTGCTGGATCCAGAACATGCAGCTCTGTCAAGCTGTACTCCATGAGAATCTAATTCTCTCACAAAAATCCTCATTTTAAAAAGAAGTCTGTTAAGTGGGCAGTTAACTGACATCTTTACAATTCTCCTTCCAGGCTGAAATCACACACAAACGCACGCCACACTACTAGCTCTTGTGGGCGGATATTCAGAACAACAGCCTGCTGGGAAAACACTAAGGGGCAGCTTTTTCAGACAGAACTCAAGCAATTTCTGAAAAGGAAGCAAACCTTATTTAAATGAACCCATTGTTATTCCTTACTGAAATTGAAGGAGACTGCAAATTTGTTAAAGGCAGTGGCAATGTATGTAATTTGTTCAAAACCTTTTGTGGTAGAATGAGGGTAAGCTGTCCCTAGAGAACAAAGACAAGAACAGAACAGGCCCGTCTTGGAGAGTTCCAGCTCCAGCAGAAGGTGTCATGGAAAGGCATCATGCAAAGATGTGATCAGGAGGTGAGGTGTCTACACTCCTTAGCCCACACAGGTACTTACGATCAGTATTTTTTAATAAATGCTTTAAAATTAGTTATTTAATTACTTAAAGCTGAGGAACCTCTGGCTGGCTTAGTAGGTAGACCATGTGACTCTTCATCTCGGGGCTGTGAGTTCAAGCTCCACAATGGGAGTAGAGATTACTTTTTAAAAAATTAGCCAGGTGGCACCTGGGTGGCTCAGTTAAGCATCTGACTTTGGCTCACACATGGGTGTGAGTCCCATGTCAGGCTCTGTGCTGACAGCTCAGAGCCTGGAGCCTGCTTCAGAGTCTGTGTCTCCCTTTCTCTCTGCCTCTCCCCTGCTCCCCCTCTTTCTCTCTCTCTCTCTCTCTCAAAAATAAACTTTAAAATAATAATAATAAACATAAAAATAACTAGTTGGGGCACCTGGGTGGCTCAGTTGATTGAGCATCCAACTCTTGCTTTTGGCTCAGATGATGACCTCAGAGTTGTGGAACTGAGCCCTGCAATGGTCTCCCCACCAAGCATGACGCCTGCTTGAGAGTCAGTCTCTCTCTCTCTCTCTCTCTCTCTCTCGCTCTCTCGCTCTTGCTCTCGCTCTCGCTCTACCCCTACGCTGGCCTGCACTCTAAAATAAGTAAGCAAGCAAATAAATAAATTTAAAAAAATAAATAAAAAATACTTTTAGAGAATTAAATAACCTACAGATTACTGAATCAATTGTCCTTCGTCATTTCATGGTTAGGCCACCATTTCATCAATCTGGCTTTATCTACCTACCTCCTCATAAAAATATGATGTGGTGTTTTCAAGTCACCTGTTCCAAGACTGAGAATTTGACAGGAGCCCTGGAAACACCTAGAGAAACCCCAGCACACAGCTGGGTCACAGGTGGGAATCCAAAGACTAAGAAAAGTAACTTCAGGTGCTGACCCCAAAGGAGACCCTAAAAGGTTCACTCTTAACTAAGGTCCTGAACTTCCAAATTTTTTTTCTTCAACTAAAACATACAATGTCCAGGATCAATCACATTCATAACAAAATAAATATATAAACTTTAAATGGAAGCATGAACTAAGGAAAAGAAAAGAGAAAAGAAAAGAAAAAAGAAAAAAGAAACGAAAAGAAAGAAGGAAGGAAGGAAAGCACGAACTGGAATTTGACAGGGGAGTAGAAGCACATTTGTATGCATTCCTCTGACTCCATCACGGATGACACTGAGCCCAGCTGCCACTTTGCCTTGGGAGGGTCAAAAAGTGAAATCTCTGGGGCGCCTGGGTGGCTCAGTCGTGAAGCATCAGACACTTCATTTTGGCTCAGGCTGTAATCTCACGGTTCATGGGATGAAGCCCACGTCTGGCTCAGCTCCTCGCTGACAGCACAAAGCCTGCTTGGATTTCTCTCTCCCTCCCTCTCTGCCTCTTCCCTGCCCATATTCTCTACCTCTCAAAATAAATAAATAAACATTAAAACAAAAACAAGGGTGCCCGGTTGCTCAGTCGGTTAAGTGTCTGACTTGGTTTCTGCTCAGGTCACGATCTCAGTTGTGAGTTTGAGCCCCACATTGGGCTCTGTGCTGACAGCTCAGAGCCTGCATGGGATTTCTCTCTCTCCCTCTCTCTGCCCCTCTTCCGCTTGCTTCTCTCTCTCAAAATAAATGAATAAATTAAAAAAATTTAAAACAAAACAAAAACAAAAACACAACCTCTGTGAGCTAACCAGAGAAAAGTTCTACTTCTGACCTGTCATGGGGTCTCTATGCTGGTAGAGCTTAGAACTTTGTGGAAAACCCTGTTCCCCGGAGCTGCTCGACTGGGCCCTCCCCCGACTGCACAACAGACAGACAGCGGGACAGCAGGTGGGGAAGGCCTGGGACTGCACATGTGGTGCTGCTGCAGAGGTGCAGAGGGCTGCAGGGGTTCGTGAGGGGGAGGGCAGAGGAGGGAGGAGGAAGGTGGGGCACGAGGAGCTACCGAGGCAGGGAGACCTCTTCTGTCATGTCTGTGGCTGACCCTGACCCCAGAATAGCATTCCCTGCAGGACGCCGGCAGCTCAGGACTCCCCTGCCTGCGGCTGCCGCCCCTCGCGGGTGAGGCCTCCCCAGGGAAGGCAAAGCCAGGGCAGCCCGGGAGGCCCTGCTCTCGGCTCTTTCAAACCCAGAAGAGTCCCCGGTCAGGTAACTGCCCATCCCCCACCACGCAGCCCCAGACCAGCAAGAGCAAGTGAAGGGGACCTTCCTGGAGGTGTGACAACTAACGCAGAGAAGGGGCTGAGCGAGCGGACCGGCAGAGCTACAGAATGAGCCAAACAGATGCACGCACGAAGCCGAAGCCACACCTGGAAGTCGAGGCATAACCACCCCCACCCCGGCCAGGGGACGTGAGCAACCCGGCCCAGCCGCGCAGTCATGGGCTCTGCCACGCGTGGGGTGCGCATCCCTGAGGCCTGCTGCTGCTCCTCTCGCCGGGACTGCTGAGCGGCTGCTCGTTCATCCCTTACCAAGGTGTTTACCACACTGTGATGGCTGCGTTCACGGGACAGGGGCGAACACGCCAGCCAGGACCCCTACCTGAATGCGGCTGCCACCTGAGGAGGGATCTACACCGTGGGCGAGAGTAAGAACAAAGTCCTAGGACAAGGAAGCGAGGAGGGCGGTGCCTGGCAGAGCTGGGGGTTCGGGGAGCCTCTGGATGAAGGGCCTTCCAAGCTGAGGGTTGAAAGATGAAGAGTGAAAGCCAACAGGGCCAGGGCCCGGGGCAGCTGCCATCAGGCCGTGGGCGCTGCTATGCCAGTTTGTGAACAAGCCCTACAAAAACGGAACCCGCGGCAGGCCCAGCCGAGGGACAGAATCAGTGTAGTGCGGCTTCGACAGAGAAGCGTGTGGGGGACGGCCAGGGAGGAGCAGGGCCGTGTGGGGCACCAGGTACACCAGCTCCAGGAGCCCTCGTGCTGGCGGCAACCAGGGATGCGGGCGGAGTCGGTCCCGGGAGCATGAGGCTGTGGAAATGCCGGCCCCAGTGGGTGACAAGGGAGTTAGGGGACACGGCAGTCAGGGAGGAGTGGTGGGGATAGGAACCCACCTTCCCCAAAGCGTAGGGGCGGCAGCAACGCTTGTCAAACGGGCCACACGGAGACGAGTGAGCACGAGCACTCTGCAGAGGAGCTGGTCAAGCCCACCTCGTGACCTGGAGTAAGAGACGCCACGTCCTCGCGGCGAGGCCGGAACAGGACGCGCTCCCCCGGCCTGCCGCAGCCTGAGTAACGCGCGTGAAGCGTTTGCAGCAGGGCCCGGCGCACAGTAAAAACTCCGCCACGCCGCCTGTTACTCTCAGCGTGCGTGTTCGACGCACTTAGCCCTGGGAGTCTTCTCCATGCTCTATGAATAAAAACGTGTGTGGAACTGTTAAGTCAACAGTCCCTACGACTTTGTTTCTTACGTAAAACTTTCTTTAGGGCACCCCTGATGACCTACTTGTATTGATAACACAAGCCTGCCAGTGTTCCAAAGATCTGATGTATGTATGTGTCCCTAACAGGCAAAAGTGGTAAACCAATTAAGTGTTCATGCTTCCACGTGGAAAGCCAAATTTAAAGTAAAATGTTTTATCAAAACTAGAGCGAAACTGGCCCGATAAATAAGGCAGCCGGTGTGAACTGCTCCAGCAATGTATCAGGCTGAAGACTAATTCCCAGCCTCATTAAAGTCTTTCGTGAAAAGAGTTTATGAGAGATAAGGATTTAATGAGTAACCACAATACAGATGGACCCTGGGGTCCAAGTTCAAAAGAATGGCTGTCTTGGAGCAGAAGGTCAAAATAAAGCAGCTAAATGATTTATTTTATTAAGTATGAACAGGAGATTAATCAGAATTCTTATATTCCTTCTTGGTAATTAATTTTAAACCTCACCAGCATGATGCCTTTTTTCATCAGCACGGTTTTACAGAGGCTAGAGAAGGGGAGGCACGCTTCCTACCACGCTCCCAGGTGGCCAAGGGGCTGCTCTATGGCTGCGTGCGTGGAGGAGACGGACGTGGGTAACGTTCTTAAGCACATCATCGATTCTTTGAGGATGAAAACTGTCACTTGCACAACATCAGTGCTTAGTTTCAGTGAGCTGAGGGTAATGAGTATATGCCAAAATCCACTTAGGAAAAGAAAGACTACTGTGGCCTTCTTTCTTTATCGTGGTCTTTTTCTGCGGGGCCCTTGCTTCGGAATGAGACAGCCTCCATTACCCAGAATCAAGGCCCTGAGTGTCAGCTCAGTATAGAGGAGAGGATGTGAGATGAGTCGGCAGCCTAACAGATGCCTAGGAGCCTGCATCACTAATGATTCGAAACAATAAACCTAAGAGGCAATTGGTTTAGCCTTGTTCATAAACATTCTGAGTAGTTATTCCACTTTGCATTGTATTTTTCTTCACAACTCGGTCTGCGATGGCTGAGTAGCATGAGGATTATTTAAACTAAAATACAGTCAGTCAATTAGGAAAATAAAGATTAAAACGGTGTCTAATCTATCAAATAACCAGGTTCTACAAAACTATACATACAATATTTCATAATTATCTGTTGCTTCTGCTTAAGAAGACCAGAAGTTTTGGTGCAGAAAACCAAACAAACGAAAACATTTTTCACCCTGTTAATATTAAAACACTCTGGAAGGGTCTCTGTCCTTTCTGCTCCTGCGTAAAACCACTGACACAAGGACCGACTCAGCCTGGTTCCTGCAATACTCGACAATAAATCACAAGTTCCTACAGCGAATGGGTGTTGGTAAAACTTAACCTCTTTTTTAAAAATTAAGTCCCAGATAATAAAATATGAAACAGCCACTCAAGCAGGTGAAAAAAACAAAGGGTGGGCACCATGCCTGTCTGACTTGGTTTTGACTAAAACTTCAGGCTAACAAAACAGACTCTTGGAACACATATACACGCTCTACATCCTGTTCCAGGAGCAGGGGCTTTCTGCAGCCAGCTTCCCTCTCTCTACTGATAATAAGTAAATAAGCTGCCACCACAGCCAGACGTGACGGCCAGGCACGTAGTGACCGTGTTCCTGTACTGTCTTCACTTTTAAGTTTGGCTTTACTAAATGCTATTCCACTATGTGCTATGTTGTATTAACACTGCAGAATCCAGTGTTGAAAAATTCAGAGATCCATTCCTCCAAAGGGTATAGAAATAAGTCCTTTAAAGGAAAACATCTGCCATACTCCCAGGTACCATCTCATTCATTGAGGTGCTCAATTCACTTACCCAACGAACTATTTATTGAGTACTTGCTGAGGGTTGGGAACTGGACAGAAGTGTTCAAGGGAATGGAGAGGGAAAAAAAGAATACTCTGGTTTTAGAGACTGAGTGTAGGTGAAAAGTGTGACTTAAACACTTGACTCCAGCTCCCTCATCTATAAAATGGAAACACTAGGAACACAATAATGGTGTCTCGCAGAGCCCCTGACACATATAAAAAGGGGGAGACGGTGCTTTTCCTTAGGCATCTTCAGCAGCAACTCAGGAGTAAACTGAGGAAAGGTGTGAAGTACGTTCACAAAAAATTCAATTGGGGTGTGGAAGGATGGCAGTGTGGGAACAATGAGAAAGTGATGACACACGTCTACGAGAAGAATTACGTGCATTCGGGTCTGTGTGCTGACATGTTCACATGCGACACAGGCTTTCTACAGTGAGTTTTAGAAAACAAACAAAAAAATGAAGGCCTATGATAACTATCTTGGACGTGTGATATAACAATTTAAATAATCAGAAGAAGCCATGAAACAAGAGGGCTAAAAGCAGAGGTGTCAGGAGCCAAAAGAGAGCAACAGTAGATGGTAATTTACCAGAGGAGCGACAAGAGACGGCCATTCATCAGAGGGTGTTGCGGAGCACCACCAGACAAAAGGGAGCACATCAGCTCGAGTCTGAAGCAGGCACAAAAGGAGGCCGGGGGTGGGGTGGGGCACAGGGTTTCCTTCTGGGGTGATGAAAAGGTTCCACAGTAGTGGAGATGACTGCACAACTCTGAGAATGTACAGGAAGCTGCTGAAGTGTGTACATGGAGTGGTACGTTGATGGGTGTGAATCATGCCTCAGTGAAGTTTTTTTTCTAAAAAGAAAGTTATGTGAAATTCAAGATGCAACCATTCTGAGACACAGAGAAGAGATACGGCCAGTACAGAATACACCATCTGTGGGAATTCAAGGTAAAGGAGTGGGCAGTGGCAGGAGAAACAAAAACAGAAAGGCTGGGAAGTAGCTAACAGGCCAGAGTTAGGGTAGGAAAACATTTATGTAAGATACAGGCTGAATCACCATGAATAACCAAAAACTCGATGTGACAAGAGCTCCAAGGTCTAGAAGAGATTAAACAAAACAGAAGTGGGCGTCACTCACGAACCACCTCCCAGGATGATCAGACTTGCACCCCTGACGGCCGCAGCGTAATCCCAGAGAGCTGGGCGACACCGGGCCCTCGGTCTGCTGCGACTGCCAACCGCCGCCTCCACTCCGCGGCACACTCCACTCACGGCAACCGCGAGCGATGGCTCGGGCTTCCCTGGCCGCCTCCAACACTGCGGTTCGCTTTTCATCCAGACTAGGGTAATTTGCAAAGGCACCTCCTTCCGGCACAGGGGCAGGCTACCCGCAGTGACACGTCCGTGAGCATCTCCAGCCTCCCGCTACCACCCCGAAGCGCCCCACCGTGCAAGGACAGACGCGCAGTTCTTTCACTTCCTGCTTAGCCTTCCCCGGGAGCGGCCACACCGGTGCCTTCACCGCCCGTTTCTGCGCAGCTGGGCACCCAGCCCCACTTCCAGCACCACCACGGGCGCGTGCTGGCTGTGAAGTCCCTCGCTTTTCACGTCAGTTCTCAGTTCACGTAAGGGCGAAGGCTTTCTCTCTTTTGAGGAGTATTTTGCGTGCTGGCCGGAGCACGGACCAAAAGCGCTTCCCCCACTGCATCTCCTTGTTCCCCCGGACCAGACGGCAGACTCGCTCAAGCTACGAGAGCTGAGAAACCCAAAACCCCCATTTTCTTTTTTTTTATTAAAAAATATTTTTTAAAGTTTATTTATTATTGAGAAACAGAGAGAGACAGAGCATGAGCATGGGAGGGACACAGAGACAGGGAGACACAGAATCCAAAGTAGGCTCCAGCACAGAGCCCGACAGGGCTCAAATTCACAAACCATGAGATCATAACCTGACCTGAAGTTGGATGCTTAACCAACTGAGCCACCCAGGGTTTTTTTTTTTTAGTTTTTCTTTTTTTGCGTTTATTTATTTTTGAGAGAGAGAGTGAGACACAGCATGAGCGAGGGAGGGGCAGAAAGAGAGACACAGAATCCAAAGCAGCTCCAGGCTCTGAGCTGTCAGCACAGAGCCCGACATGGGCTTGAGCTCAGGAACTGTGAGTTCATGACCTCAGCTGAAGTTGGACACTTAACCAACTGAGCCACCTGGGCACCTCAAAACCCCTATTTTCTGATCAAGCAGCTGTATCTTCTTTGGTGTCTCCAATTTCTCTCAGTTCATTTCAGCACTGGAGGCAATCTCTCCTTTCCAGACCTTTTCCAGAAGATTCAAAGTTGTGCTTGTGAGGTCAATCTTTAATAGCCTTACAAGCACTGCCGGGAATGAGATGAGAAGCCAGAGTAGGGCCACACTGCTACTGGGGAGGCCCCCCGCTGGGTGACCCGCTCTCCAAGCCTCCTTCTGCAATCTATGCCTCTGGAGCATCACAACTATGTTGTACACTCTTAAAAAAGCACAACTGAAAGCAAACCAAGGCAGTGGGTAGCAAGCACCCACGGGGGAGAAGAGGGGACAGGGCATGTTGACACACAGAGGTGGGTGACAGTCAACAGCCCCTCGTTCACAAAAGCAGGCAGAGGAGTCTTCAGCAGTCGCCTGCCCTGGCCTGGAAAGTGGAGGTCTGCTACAGAACCTGAAGGAGAGATGGAAGCGGCTTCAGACTCCTTGGGAAAGGAAGGCTCCAGACATGGCAGCAAGTCCCCCCCTGCCCAGCAGAAGTGCTGGCCCCAAACCACACACCGGGTGCTTGGAGAAAGAAGACATGAAGAGCAGTGGCTAATATCACAGGAGAAGAAAGAGTTATTCTAACAACACTGCACTCAAAACACAGAAACACAGCCTGAGGACCTCACACAGAACACGGTGGCTACAGTCTCAACACCGTATTGTCTAACTGAAATGTGCTGACGGAGTAGAAATTAATGTTCTTATACACAAACACACACACACACACGATAAAGAATCATAATGCACTCTTTAAATATCTTATCATTTCCTATGTTAATTATACCTCAATAAAGCTGAAAAAATTAATTACAAAAAACACATAGTAATATACTAAATTAATATGAAAGAGGATTATGGAAAATATTCATTTTGTATGTTAGATATTTTTGTCATTTATCTTTAGAATAAGTGTGAATGTTTGAATTTTTTACAAATACCTTAGACACGGAAACATGTAAGGAGAAATATGCTGAGCACTCAGGGTCCCGCCAGTTAAGAAATAAAATGTCACCTGCCCTGTTTGGGCTCCACAAGGACTTTCCTGCACTGCAAACCCTTCTCCCCGACACAGCACACGGTGCTCTGAATGCCAAGTTGCTAGACTGTGGAACACTAACCAATGCAGCATTAACGGGTTTTTCTGTTTGAATAAATGACATTTTACAAGTTTTCTTCTGAAAGTTGCTTTTTCTGGCTTAGTATCATATTTGAGATTCATCCTTACAGATCTGCATGAACTGCAATCATTTATTTTCCATACTATGAAGTTTCCCACTGAATAAATATACCACAATTTAAAAAAGAAAATCTGAAAGTACTAAATTAGCACCAACAAAAACTGTGTTCTGTTAAAAATCAAGAAATACAATAAATAGGGCAAAGATACACTTAACATAAAAATACCACTGATCAAAGAATACATCAAAAATATAAATTTAATAGAGAAATGGAACTTGTGGGGACCAGTTTAAAAAAATCAGGAGAGGAGATGGAGGATGAGAGAAAAGTTGCTGGAAACAAGTCCACAAAACCAAGCTCAGGAAAGGTGGCAGGCCAGGCTCTACCACATCACACTGAAACGGAAAAAAACACAAAAGAGACAAATCAAATAAAAGGAATACAGAGCTCTTCAAACTGCAAGTTAAAGAGGCTGAGAGTTAACAGCTCCATTGTCCCTGGTCAAGAAAGTCCTCATGACCACTGCAGATCTAGGCCGATATGCCTGCCACTTACCACAATAAGAAAGGGACAGAGGGCCCCAGGGAACAGACCAGAACCTGGAGACTCGCAGCCGGGTGAGGGGCAGACAGAGGCCCAGTCGGGTTACAGGCTCGGGAATGTGACCTGATATTTCGGCTGTGCACAGCTGGACTTAGAGAGGTGTGAGAGGTGGAACCAGAGGAGAAAGTTTCAGATGGTTCCAGAAAACCAAAGAGGTTTGCATCAAAGCCCTAAAAGCAACTGTAAGTGATGAGGCACTACAGGAAGTGGGCTGCTGGAGTGCTTTACAGGGATCTAGATGCATCGTCCAAAAGAACAGTCCCCGACGACGGAAATGTTCTTCTACGGCTGTTGTGGGGGAGTCACCAGCCACAAGTGGCTACTGAGCACGCAAACTGTGGCTAGTGTGAGCTGGAGAGATGAATTTCTCATTGTAACTTATAGTTTCAAGAGCTACACGTGGCCAGCTGTTACTGTATTAACAGTAAAGATCTAGATCCTTCCTTACTTGAGCCAATGGAATGGCAACATGAAGCTCTTCCTTAACTTTATTACATAGAGAAGAGGTATAAGAACTATTTAATGAAAAATGGGTGGAATAAATAGGACAACTATATGTGAAACCAGGTAAGTACTTTTTTTTTTAATGTTTTATTTATTTTTGAAAGAGACAGAGCATGAGCGGGGAGGGACAGAGAGAGAGGGAGACACAGAGTCAGAAGCAGGCTTCAGGCTCTGAGTTGTCAGCACAGAGTTTTGAAGCGGGGCTCGAACCCACGAATGTGAGATCATGACCTGAGCTGAAGCTGGACGCTTAACTGACTGAGCCGCCCAGGCACCCCAAAACCAGGTAAGTATTAACTTTTATCTATTACAGATGACATTTAGCAGCAAATGCAAAGGAGAAGCTACCCTATACACTAACAGCAAGGAAGCCGACTGGAAATGGGATGGGAACGGACACTCTACTGAACAAAACGGCAGGACCATCTCTAGGAAGAGAGGAGACTTACAAGCACTGAATACATTCCAAAGACGACAAAAACAGATTGAAAAGTTGGTTCAAATATCTTATTCAGACCCCATCTTACACAGCTCGACCTTCCTTGACATATACTATTCCTTAAAAATGTTTTTCACATGAATATTTATAAGACATGCCGTATTTTCCATATTTTACACACTTTACCTTTTACTACATCATTCCTAAAAGCAGTCTGTAAAATGAACACGGGACCTCTCTGATCTTTCACACCCATTAAAAGCAACACATGTAGTAAGTAAAACACTCCACTGAACAAACTGCCATTTCGTGGGGGTTCTCTCTGGTTGCACGGGGCCTGACTGTTTAACTAGGCACGCGGCCACAGTGCTAACAGGACTTGGCACGCACTGCGGAGCCAGGCCAGGACAAGGTTTCAGGAGTCACTGACCCTTCTGCAGAGGCTTCAGCCCCAAGCAAATCAGTGAGGCAGGTAAACACACTCTGGCCACCCTGGCTGACCTCCCCTTTCGTTCTGCCTCTCCAGGATCCCAGGGCCTCCAGACCCCTCTCCTTCCAGCCAGCGCACTGTGTGAGCACCCACCAAGCAGCCAGGCGTGATCAGGGGTCTTGTGAGCACCGTGAGATCACACTAGCTGAGACCGGGGACTCCTGCCCTCTGCTTCCACAAGCCATGGTGTCACCTGACTGATTTGCATATTATGCCTTCCTGACCTGCACGCAGGTGACAACATCTAGTGCCCAGTCATATCCCAGAAATTCTTGTATCACATGATGGTGCTCCTGCCAAAGTGGCAGGCTCTGGCACAGAACTCTGCCCGGGATCGTCACAAATCACGATGCTCCCGTTGTGTTCTTTGAAAGATTTCAAATTCCTTGAGGACCCACAGTAACATGTTCCAGAAACCACAGTTTTCAACCCAATCAGACCCCATGGCTCCTTTGTATTACATTTTTATTACACACTTAAATAATTTGTAATGTCCTCTTTACCATCATAAATAAAATTAAATTCATGGACAATATATAACCCTTAATCACAGACTATTAAAAAAACACCTCTAACAACTTCCCAAACATCTCACTGTGCAGCCTTGCCTCAAGCCACCCAAGGAGACAGCAGCGGGCGCCTGGCAAAGGCAGAGCAGTGGCAGAGCCCCCGCCCCGTGGCTCTTACCAAACCTCCCCCTGCCAAGAGAACCAGCTTGAAGGCTAAGAAGTCCACAGTGCTGTATGCATGCACCTGTTACATAATTGTATATATAATGCATGAGTGTATCTGCCTTAATTTAAAAAGGAAACTATTTCCTAATTTATCCTACTCATTCTGTCAACAAATAAAGTGCTCCTGAGATCTGCCAAGAATGTGGACAGTACTATTACACATGCTAACACCTTACATCTGACTATGTCTTCCTGACCTTAGCACCGACAGTGCCTCACTGAAGCCCTAACACAGAGGGCATGCAGGTACGTGAAGAACTGAATCACTTCTGTAAAGCAGTGGTCCATGTGCAAACAGTATGAACATTAAGGAAGGGTAGAATAAAATTCTGAAAGTCCTGTAACTTATCTGGAGGTTGAATTATACAGTAGCTTTCCTTACACAAAGAGGAACAGGAAGTTACTTGTCTGTTGATCCTACCCACTCACATGCCAGCCTCGGCAGTAATGGTAAACCTGCAAGCCTGGTATACATCAGCCCTGCCACCAAGAACCAGCAGTGGGAAGGGTGAACGAGCGCTCAAATCATCAGCTGTGAATATGGACATGAAGGGCACCGAGAGCAGCAAGTCAACAGGAGGGCTGGTCTGGATACAGGAGGCAGAGGAAGTTCCATGAAGACCAGGCAGGGGAGTGGCGACATCAATGATGAGAAGGAGCCGGTTACGGTGTGGGTCCAGGGGAGGCCACGCTCCAGGGGGAACCAGTACGGAAAAGATCATCATATCTGCTCCTGGCTGAAAGAAGGCCACGGCCAGGAGGCTGGAGGGGCGGGCAGGGCCCTGGAGCCACTGAGAACCATCTGAGTCAGGTGCTGGGCCTGTGGAAGCCTTCAGCAGATTAATAAGCTCACAGACGTACAATCCGATTTTCTTTCCTTTTTTTTTATTGTGCATTTTAATTTTCAAGAACTTTGTAATCTGGGGGCACTTGGGTGGTTCAGTTGGTTCAGCGTCCGGCTTCGGCTCAGGTCATGATCTCACGGTCCGTGGGTTCGAGCCCCGCATCGGGCTCTGTGCTGACATCTCAGAGCCTGGAGCCTGCTTCAGCTTCTGTGTCTCCCCTCTCTCTATATCCCTTCCCACTCGCACCGTCTCTCAGTCTCTCACTCAAAAATAAACAAACATTAAAAAAATTTTTTTAACTTTGTAATTTGAACTAACGTACACATACATAAAAGTTGCAGATATAGTAGGAGGAGCTCCCGCATACCCTCACTCCACCTGTCCTCGCCTTCACATCTTACTGTGCCGCGTCCGCACAGAACAGTAATCAACAGTAGGAAAGTTACATGGGTACAATATTACTAAGTACACTACAGACTTTACTCAAATTTGAACAATTTTTGGTCTGATTTCTGTTCCAGGATCCCACATGGCTGGCCTGCTTTTTTTAAAAAAAGACCCCTCTGTGGTAGGTGATAAATGAATGGCGTGGGAGGTATCAAGAGCAGTCGCAGGAAAAATAAAAATTAAAAAGAGCAGTAGCAGGAACTCATTCCCAGGTTGCTGAGGTGGCCCGGACAAAGGGCTAGTGGGGCCTGGCCTTGAAGACAGCAGGACGGAAGCAGACAGATTCACAGTACAACATCCAGGCAGAGCAGGCGGTCTGTGCCAAAAGACTAGAAGCAGGGGGTGAAGAAAGGGAACAAGGGTGACTCCCTGAGCTCTGCCTATAGTAAATGGACGAAAATACATTACAGGGTGAGTTAAGACTGAAGCAGGGAGGGGCACCTGGGTGGCTCAGTCAGTCGAGCATCTGACGTTAGCCCGGGTCATGATCTTGCGGTTTACGAGTTCAAGCCCCATGTTGTGTCATGTTCAAGCCCCCTCTGTGTCAGCACAGAGCCTGGAGCCTGCTTCAGATTTTGTGTGTGTAGGAGGCGCCTGGGTGGCTCAGTCGGTTAAGCATCCGGCTTCGGCTCAGGTCAGATCTCACGTTCGTGGGTTTGAGCCCCGCGTCAGGCTCTGTGCAGACAGCTAGCTCAGAGCCTGGAGCCTGCTTCCAGTTCTGTGACTCCTTCTCTCTCTGCCCCTCCCCCTCTCATGCTCTGTCTCTTTCTGTATCAAAAATAAATAAAACATTAAAAAATTAAAAAAAAAATTGTGTGTGTGTGTGTGTGTGTGTGTGTGTGTGTGTGTCTCGCCTTCCCCAGAACACGCTCTGTCTCTCTCTGAAAAATAAATAAAAACATTAAAAAAAAAAAGACTGAAGCAGGTAAAGGTTTTAGGGACAAGTTCAGAGGCTCAGTTTTGGACAATGCCTATGAAATCGCCAAATGAAGATAAGATGTCAAGGGGGCAGACACAACATCCCAATCAAACGGAAGATCTGGGCGAGAGAGGAGATGTCTCTACCATCACATTGGAGAAGATGAGAAGAAAGAAAGGGCCAGGAAACAAGTCTGAGGACCTTCAATGTCGAGAGACGGTGTCGGGTGGGGGATCCAGCAACAAAGTCGGAAGGGGGACAACAGGGTCGGAGGACAGTAAGACAAACAGGACCTAAGAAAGCCAGGGAAGAGAGTGTCTTTAGAAGGAACGGGCCACTATGTCGAGTATGACGCGGCTAGAAAAGGGATCCTGCACTGGGCAGGAGGAGGACCGTTGATAGCGTGACATGTAGAGACACAACTGAGTGACGGAGAACACAGGCCTGGGGCAGGGAGGAGTGGGGGTGACGTGGGAAGTGGGGACAGCCATGTGCTCAATCCTTTAGAGAAGTGTGGCCATGACGTATGGCAGAGAAGTCGGTCATGTGGCATCCGGGGAGCACATGTGCAGGGCGAAGGGGCTAGAGACTGCTGTGGGCTGACAGAAGAGTCCAGCAGAATGGAGAGATCACAGACGCAGGAAAAGACAGGCAGCTAAAGAGCAAAGTTGCTGAAAAGGGGAGAGAAGGTAGAGTCCATAACTCAAGTGAAAGAACTGGGCATTACCAGAAGGAAGCAAACTTGCCCTAGAAAAAAAAAAAAAAAAAAAGAAGAAGAAGGAAGAGGAAGAAGAAGGAAGAAGAAGAAGGAAGAAGAAGAAGGAAGAAGAAGAAGGAAGAAGAAGAAGGAAGAAGAAGAAGGAAGAAGAAGAAGGAAGAAGAAGAAGGAAGAAGAAGAAGGAAGAAGAAGAAGGAAGAAGAAGAAGGAAGAAGAAGAAGGAAGAAGAAGAAGGAAGA